>NW_005054311.1:8020457-8033897 GCF_000277835.1 Geospiza fortis
AAGAAGGATTTAGGAGTACTGAAAAGAACGAGAGTTTCTGTCATTTCTTCAAAGTGTTCCTTCTCTCCTCTAAGGCTGCAGTGGGCTGAACAGTATTTGGAACATGCTTCATGGGCTTTCTACTTCAGCACAGTACCTCAGGTTGAGTTTAAACACCATTTTACCAGGACCACTGCTCTGTAGCTATGATAAGAAAAGGTAAATGACAGTCCAGGTGAGCACGAATACACAAAGGGGTCAGACAACCAGGCCAGTTGCTGGCCTCCAGTAGTGGTGTGTCCACACAAACACACTGAGCAATGCAGCACCTCTATTTTGCCTTCTTGTGCATTGCCCCACAATCTACTGCTTTTTATATCTGATCCACATAACCTTTGTTTTAGCAAAACCTCATCCTACTGATTGGAAGTAGCTCCTGCTTAACAGCCACAGATTTAGCTATTACATTAAAATATCCTTATACATGAACCACATTATGAGTCAGAAAGTAAATTTGAGCAGTTACTCATAAATGAGATCACACAACTCTGATATGTCCTGGAAACCATCAGTTTAAACATTCAGAATAAGACAAGGAAGCACATCTGATACAGAGAAATAAGTGGTGAAGAAACAAGATAAAGGCAGGTTGTGGTACTGTTTAAACCTCTGATTTGCTTCTGCATTAAATTACATGGGTAGTCCTAGCTTTCTGATCTCAAATAGGATACAGCATTAGTGGGAAAGGATCAGAGAAAAGCAGCAAAAACATGGAAGCTTCATACACAAAATAACAGGGCTTTAAGCAATCTGTTCTAGAGGAAAGTATCCCTGCCCATGGTGAGGGGTGGAACCAGATGATCTTTAAGGTCCCTTCAAATCCAGGCCATTCTGTGATTCTTCAGCCAACGGAAGAGATCATGGAAAAGGAAATAACAGAGATTACTACAAGAGGATGAGCAACACAGATGGCTCATAACTGTTGATTGTGTCCTCCAATAAAAGAATTAGAGTATATTAAAGGAAGCTTGTGGGAACAGGGTTCAAAAATATGAATGTGGGATGCAACAGAGAAGGTGCTTTGGCAAGGAGATCTTATTTTTGTGCACACTGCCTCTGGTCCTACCAGTGGGCACTGCTGCGAATTACTTGTCTTCCTCTCCTCCACTCCCTCCCTTGAGGTATTTATACAAACTAATGAGATCACCCCTGAGTCTTCTTCAGGATGAACCATCCCATCTCTCCCAGACGCTCCACATAGGAGATGTTCCAGTCCCTTAATTGTCTTTGTGGACCTGAACTGAACTTACTCCAGTTAGAAGATCTATGTCTACCCCTCCACCATCTCCTCTCCAGCAGCTTTCTAACCTGACATTTACATCAGGCTTTTCACAATCCCCACAATATCCATATTCAAGCACCATCACATCTGCATTCATCCCAGAGCTTTGGTTCAGTCTTTTTACCCCTGCAGAGTGGTGTTTGCCACCCTGGGGCTATGACTGAGCTACCAAGTACTTCAGCACAGTAGTTCAGGTTGATTTGTAGCTTAATGTTTCACTGAGTTTCATCTTGGCCTAAAACTGCATGGCAAGCAGCATGGAATGAACACCCAACAGCAGTTGCAGCAAGTCAGCTAAACTCCTGAGCAAGTCCTTGGCTGTATTCAGTTTCAAAAGAATCCATTTTACACCCAGAGGCAGCCCCATAGTGCAAACTAATGAGAGACAGAATGCTATTCAAGATGGACACTGGTATCTCCTATAACCCTGCTTTCACTGACCTCTTTGTTATTGATTCTGCGTCCTCAGAATTTCATCCAACTCACTTAGCAGAATCTTGACTTCATGATTCTTGATCATTACATGTACCTCACTGGTACATGTAATGAGTTTGCAATGGAACTGCTCATCTACCTTGTTAGCTAACAATATCCTACTTGATTTTCCTTAGGCAAGACTCCTCTGGCATTACTGCTTCATATTGTCCTTCAACTACAGAAACACAATTAAATTCAGGAGAAGCCACGGTAATAAATCCAGAAAGAAAATACAAATTTTCTTCAATTATATTGTTTAGTATTTTTCCTCCCAAATACTTTTTTTTTGCTTAATAATACACTGGATTTTAGATGCAACAAGCACACTTCCACAAAAGCTCCCAGCAACCTCTGACACCAAGAATAAGGGCACAGTGTATCACTAGCAGATGAACCATCACATTTTAGTTTATATATATTGCTGGAAGCAGGCATTTGAGCAGGACACACAGACATCTCTGCAATGACAACAAGAAGGTTATTCCCAATACCTTATTTCTTTCCTGTTCTTCTTTCCCTCTTGTTTCCACACAAATTGCAAAGCCATCCCTGGAGACAAAAGGGCTAATCAAAGACACATGAAGGAAACAGATGTTAATTCCACAGCAGGCATCTCCCCAGCTGTACATGGGGACACACTGCCAGGGTAAGTGCTTTGCTTGCCTTCTCAGGGGGATGGCTGGGAGTAGAGGAGTGTCACCCGTCACCTTTGTGCCAAGACATCAGTGCTGGGGCTGGACTGTTTGGCTCGGCAGGACTGATTTTTAGCCAGAACAGTCCAATGACGTGGCTAGCTACCTGCAAGTCCTACTGCTTTCGAGAAAGAGGCAGTAACCAGAGGCAGTAACAGCAGCCTGGTCCAGACACACACACTAGAATTGATCCACAGTTCTAGTACAGGTATAGCCCCTCCCAAAAGTATGT
This sequence comes from Geospiza fortis, assembly GCF_000277835.1. NCBI lineage: Eukaryota > Metazoa > Chordata > Aves > Passeriformes > Thraupidae > Geospiza > Geospiza fortis. Next base: position 8,023,180 of record NW_005054311.1, read on the forward strand.
ACTTCAGAAAAGTGCACACTGGAGGGAGAAAAAAAGCTCCTAAATGTAAAAACATAACATCACATATATATGTCATGTCTGTTGTGGATCTCCATTCTTACCTTCCAGTTCAGGGATCTTGCCTTCGTCTGTGGATGCTGCTCACAGCTCTGTCACCACAATTTCACACCTTGGCACATGCCCTGGCTTCTCTCCTGGCTATGCTATTTTCTGCCTCTTCCATTCCTGCACAAGGCTCTTACCATTCACTTTTACCTTTTTAAAATTTTATTTTTATGAATCAATCAGAACCAGCTTTATTGTCAGTATGCAGTTCTCAGGTGCTTCTGTCATATCTAGTGCCAGCCCTCAGTTTTAATGTCCTAGGATTGTGGAAATTTCTCCTTTTGTTTTTTCTTAAAGGTTGCTTTGTTTGTAAAGAAACTCCTGACAGTGTCACCTGTAAGGAACAGATGGCAATTAATTTATTTTTAAATAATGTAGGCATTGAGCTATTCTCATGAAACCTACAGCTTCTGAAACAGTAGGAGATGAGAAATTGAATTGGATACTTATCCTTCTTTTCTCAGCGAGTGCACTTTTCTCGCATGAATTCTGTCCCTTTGTCTTTTCACTCTGAACCCTCTGATAGAATTCTTGCTAACATTCAGTTCATTTTCTTAGGTCTGTCAGCACATTCATATATCTGTATTTTCGACACACTTTTAAAATATACTATTTAAGATCCCATATAGATAGCACATTGGAATGATTATTGATGCAATTTTAATGTATTTGTATCACTTTAATAAGTCCACCAAAGAATGTACAGACAATATTAAAGCTGACAAAAATGAAATATCGTTTTGATCTTCCATGTGGATTTTAGACAGGATATTTTGGTTTCCCTACCATATCCTTTAGTCTGACATAATTCCAAAGGCATTATTTTAATTTTTCCTTTTCACAGTCTGTATCTATAGATGATTGCCTTCTGTCTCCCTGGCATTGCACTGTACTGCCCACGAGCAACAGCTTCTGTCCTCCTTTTTTCTATTTTTCTTGTCCTTATTAAGACATCATGCACCATTCCCATATCCTTTACAGTTTTTCAAAATCATTAAAAAATGACCAGCATTGAAAGAGTTTGTGAGTAGATAACATGAGGCAAGAAAGTCAAGAACACTCCCAAAATCTCTGACATCAGCTGGAGTCTGTACTACCATCTTTAGGTTGTACTACCACCCATCGGCTTGAAGTAGAATCAGCAAAAGCAGCTGAGTGGACAAAGCCTCTGCTCTGCTGCTGCAGCACAGCCTGCCACAGCAGCTCAGCTCCTACAGGGATGGGAATCCCAGCAGCTGGAAACTCCTCACCCCTGATGGATTTAGCTGCAGTGGCTACAAAGATACCAACTCCTGTTATAGTGCTCTTTGACCACAGCTGTATCTGACAGGGATTTTGGCTTTTCAAGGATTTTCTTGGTAGCTGGTAGTAGACCAATTCCTTTTCTACGAAAAGTGAGGGAGTTTAAAAAGTAATCACTTAAAAAAACATTCCCCTTTTTTTTCTTTTTCTTTTTTGCTTTAAATGGGAGCATTATTTACCAATTCCAAATATAAAGTTCTTTTCACAGACAAAGGTGCAAGCTGTCTTCCTCTTCCTTCTCATTCTGCTTGGTCTTTCACTCAGGATCACTCTTTACAGCTTTACCTTGCTACTTAATTCTTAGTGTTGTAAGTAAAACTACTTAACCCTGAAGGTTATTGTCAGCAGAAGTAATGAAATGCCACAGGTTTTTATGTCAATGTAATCCAGTGCATCTTTTAAGTAATTTATCTTATTTGATCAGATAAATTATCAAACCTGTTTCTTTCCATTTCAGTCATCTGCATCCTTCTGTAATTTCTTTGGGCTTTACTGCAGTTGCAGCACTGCTTGATTGGAACAAAATCTGCTGGTCCAAAAATAATTAAATACAAATATAAATCTTTATGTGCTGACTTCAGGCATAGTTTATCATATGATTAAATATCTATGTAAGACAGATCATGCTTGGTTTTGTCCAGGAGCTATGAAAAGTGTAGGCCTCTAACATTCGGTCCAACCTGACTGTGATATACCTTGTGAATGCAGCTTCTGTGACATATTGACATACATTGTACAGCAAACAGATAATTTTTAAAAAGCTGCATCAGTTTCAACTAGCGTTAGGCTAATGCTAATTTTAACATGGGCCTAGAATGTACATAACTATAGGAATATAAAACTTTTTAGCATTACTTTTGCTAGGATTGCTTTAAAATGTTTGCTAAATGACAGAAAGAAAAGTAAGATGTGTATGTAGACTCCTTTGTTGATATTAAACATTAGCTCATTTCATGTGCCTGTTACTCAACCTTCAGCAGCACAGCAGAACCACATCTTGCTTTACACCAGTTCTACATGAAGAGCTCTCATGGTAAAAACAGGTGATGTAGCCCCATAGGTACTGGCTTGTATCTTGGAACTCAGGCAAGAGGATAAACATGGTGTAGAGAAAGATGCATGTAGAGCCTTCTGGGGCTGTGAATATTGGTATCAGTGGATTTTGAGATTCAGATTTTGTTTACAGCTAGCAAACCCAGTAAATATTGAACCTAATTCACAATACAGTTATTACTAGTTTTATACTAATACAAAGTAACAGCAGACAGAATAAAGGAATATTCTGAGTATTTCTTTACTGAGTGCGAACTTCGGATGTTTTTTATGCTATTCCTGCAAGGTGAGGCTGACCATGAATAAGGAGACAGCAAAGGTGCAAACAAACCAACAGCAGGGTGTATTTTGTCAGTATTATGAGAATGCCTTAATTTCATAACCATGAGCTCAATTTCGTAACAGATTAACTGTGACCTTGGTATTTTATACCATGTATTTTTAAAAGCCACAATTCATTTACTGTCTTTTACAGCATTTCCTTAACAAAGTTTCCATGTACTGTCCATTATTTTCAGTAATAAAAATATTTTGGAGAAGTTCCAACATAGAGCTATACTAGTTATAGAACTGTCTGATTTTTGTTGGTGGCGTGCCTTGAAGATACAGCTCTTTTTTTCCATACAACAGTTCAACAAAAATGCCCACTGCAGGATATATGAACATTCACTCTTATTAATATGAACAATATTGTGTGAAAAATATTCAGCTGCATAAACTTGCTTAAGTCTTTATTAATATTTCAAACATCATCTCTTTAAAAGAAACTGCATTTTGGCTCCACACAGCAGAAGACAAAGTTATTTGAGAAGGTGATTCATTTAATTAGAAAGTTGCTCTAAAGATTACTTTTTTTTTCATACCAGCGTTAGCATGTTTAAGAGTACTAGACTGCAGCCTTCTGTTCCTACACTAAGTGTGTAATTTTATTAGATCCCACTGAGGAGGGATAAACCTTCAAGCATTATTCATGCATACACTGAAAGGCACCACGCCTTTTAGAAATGCAACTGTTGCTCCAGTGGAACATCTGAATAATGAATTATTTACGAAAACAAGGAGGATGGGAGGGGAGCCCTGCTTCAAAGTCATGTCTGTTTCTTTCTGCATGTTTATGTGATTTTCCTATGTTAAAATTCAGGTAAGTTTTACATCAGAACTACTTTTAGAGCCTACTAACTCTGACTTGAAAATGCTTGTTTTAAAGTTTAATAAGTGTTGCTTCAGATACATTTAAGACTTTTAGAAGCCAATCCCTGCTGTCTTTGGAGACAGGATCTATTAATATATAATCTCTGCTTTGCAACTACATACGTTTTTGTGCGTGCAACATGGAATCTAGAGAAATATTGTTTCTCTAAAGTACTCCTCCCAGACTTGAATTTTGAGTATTCTAGTGAGTCACACTGGCAATAGAGCAGCAGAGATAAAACTTGTTCAGAGGAATACATCAATTTATGATTAACACCTGCTAGGTGGGTAAATACTGTCCAGTGAAATGCAAGACCACAACAGGGGTTAGCCAGCTATTAGTTTATTGATAATATAAATTGCAATCAGAATGGGAAGCCTCATTATCCACAGAGAGTTGTGAAGGAAAAGCAATCTGGTCAGGTACGTGATTGAGGTTCAGTCCAGGGCCAACCCTCCCCAACTTGGATACTTGTTCTTTTTGACAGCAGGTTTTAAACATCTATATCTCTCTCTATATATATAAATTTATTTCACGTCCACCTGGTTACACATCAAACAATACAATGATGCAATAATTAAAAGCTTGGGTCACTGGGACCTGAGGATCATCAGTGGGGTAGGATGTTTACTTTGTGAACTAGGACTACATCACATGGATTGAGCCATGTCCTTGATTCCTGGATGACCTTCCAAGTCCTGCCCCTGCAATAAGTACATCCCAATGTGGTGCATTTCTCTGTACAAACTGCAGGGACCAGCCTTAAAACCTTGGAATAGATGTGAAACCTAATGTATAGCTTTTCTTTCACCTCAATCAGCGTATTATGAAAAAAGACAAAAAAACCCCTCCTTGTGATCTAGCTATTTACATTTACAGCAGCACAGATAATTACGTGTTAAAAAACTTATATACAATAGTATGTTTCCTATTATTTCCATATTAAAAAAATGTAATGCAAAAATATTCTTAAATTCCTTCCCTAAAATAATCTGAAAACTTACATGGTGTTTTAGGAAGGCTTTTGAAATAATGTGCACAAACAAAGATTACCTGAAAATATTGCCTGAAGGAAGACAATGAGAATCAGAATGGCAATATGCCATCAATAGTGCTTAGAAAATGCAGCTGTTCTGAGGTTGGCATTCCTTTTGTTCACTTGGCTCTCTCTATTCTGGCTGATTCATATCAATCCCAAAGCAAAAAATCATCAATGAGGTGCTTCATTAAGACATGGAAAATAGTCTTCTGTCTTGAAGAGGACTGGAGGTTCATAGAGGGTCTGCTGCTGTCGTGAGGAAGACGATTTCTGCAAATTAGAGAAATTTATTTTTTGCCTTTCTCATAAAGCATTTTAAAACAAAGCCTGCAGAGCTAAAATGCAAAACAAGAAAAGTTTTAAGGCATATCTACTTAGTTGAATGAATTCTTTATCATAGCTCAGATGAGTCCAGCATGTTCCTAAAATTAGTGAAGAAATCCAGCCTTTGACCTTTGCCACTCCAGCACCTAAACAGGACCCAGTCCTGGAACATGTACGATATGCCAGTACTGCAGAAGTCAAACTCCACCATCCAGCTGATGGGAGAGTCATTGTAACCTTCATCCTTTCCAAGCCATACACCTTTAACTTTTCTGCTCCAGCCTTCAAATTCTCCTCAGCCGCTTCTTTTGAGTCAACTCTGGGCCTGGGTTCTCATTTAGTTACTCAAAAAGTCTTCCTATGGAAACACACCTAGCAAATGATTCTTTCAAGAATACTGCTGCTGCTGCTGAGCTTCTTATTATGACACAGTGTTAAAAATAATCCGGGAGTGGACTGGAAAAGAGCTGTTACACTGTTTTTCAGGGAAGGTATACGTGTTTCTTTTACATATTAACTGTACAATGTTTTGCTGTATCCAATGGCTCATTGAAAGAGACAACATCAAGGACCACTAGTGACTACTGTGTCAGCCTTGCTGAGGGTACATAAAGCTGCAACACAACGCAGACACAGGGTACGTTTTCAATGCCTGGCATGAAATAGAATGCTTGAAATCAAGATTTCACTCATTTAAAGTTCTTTTCAACTAATAAAAAGATTTTGATGAACTGTTTCATAGAGCCCTGTCAATTTGGAATGAGGAACTTAGTCTTCACCAATAATGAAGTTAGAAGTACACCAAATATCATTGTTTGATAGCCTTGGAGTTTAGAATGGTCTTACAGCACCAAAATGAAGATATAAGTAACCATACCTACAAAACAAAGCAGAAATTTCTCAATATTCAGTTGAGCTGTATACCTGTACTCCATACGAAGTACATATTCTCCTGCTATACACAAAATTACTGATATATTATGTCTTTAACTTTACAATACCATTAATTTCTCTAAGTTTGTTTTGCCATTCAAGTTGCAATGAAATTTAAAAAATATAAACAAAGATCTGATCTATAAACAGTGTATATTATCAGTGTTCTCCATATCACAACTTTTGCCAAATGTAAAAGCAACCTTCAAAATCTAAGTCCTGATTTTTAAAATGCTTTCCTACCCTGTACTGTCCTATCACATAACAATCTGCAAGCATGGGAATCTAACGTCATAGGTTTTCTGTAACTCCTGACATGGATTTAAGAGGTGCTGTATTTGCTTCTGCGCAAAAAGGGAGTAATTTCAATCCAGTGAGGAAATTTATAGGCAGGCACAGTAGCCACAATTGCTTAAGCACACATTTAGGATCAGTTATTTTTGCAGCTCCTTAGCAGACATTTTTAACTTTTGAGGGCCTACATTTTTAGCGATATTAGAAACATTATACACTGCCTGGTATTCACAAGGGAAGAACTTTGGGCAAAATCTGAAAGGAAGATTATAAATACACATCTTGAGAAATAGAAAATGAAGCTTTGTGTAAATAGATACATTTAAAATGGAAGAGAATGAGGGCACCTGAGTAAATTAAAACTATCAGTAATATGTGAACTACAGCTACAGGGAAAATCATGACATCAGAATAACCTTCTTTTCCAAACATGTATTTTACCATTGATGCACTGAGCTAGTTAAATATCAGGCAAGCAGAGAAATCTCTATAGGCATCTTCATTCACATATGGTTGTGCTTACTAGTGGAAGTAGGTATTTTACTATGCAATACCCAGAAACACTTTGGAACAGTAACCTGCCTTTTAGTGAATCAAATAATGCCAGTAAGTTCTGAGTGTTATTTTACTGCTATCCATAATCAAGCTAAGAAACCACTGGAAATGCCAGGTTCACCCTCCTGACACTTTCAAAGATTTTCTACCTTTTAAATTGTGGAAAAATGGCTAATTTGACAAAGTGTTTCCATACAACACTAAAAAAGTACTTTCTTTGAACTAGTAAACTTTTCTAGTAAAAACTGTAATTCCTTGGTTAGTAACTGTTTATAGAAAAAAATGGAATATACTGTTGAATATTCTTCAAGGCAACTTGTGCAGGTTTTTTGTTTTGTAACTGGCCCATAAAGTGCAACTTTGTGTTGTCGATTTTAGTTTTTTTTTTAAAGAAATAAACTACAGAACTCCTAAACTTAAACACTAAGGAAAATGAAGAAATGAGATGAGAAACTAACTTACTTAAAGACTGCAGTAAACGGCAGTGAAGAACAAGTTCCTTGAATTGAGCCTTAACAAGACAACACACGTTCTTTTTATATGTATTTTTCTCTGCTGTCATATATGCTTGGAAGATGTAGGAACAAAAATACCTCGAAAAGCCACAACCTTCTTCCTCTCCTCCCCTTCTACAAAGCTATTTTTTTCATCATTCTTACCAGAACACAGAAAACTGAGTTAGTACAGGATGGATACATTAAAAGATAAAACAATCTGTGAGCTGACAAGATGCAAATGAGTAGAACTTACAAATGGTGTACTGCCAGGTGATGTCAAGAAGCATCAGGAATTCAGGTGATTTTTTTTTTAACCAAAAGATTATTTTAAACCCGAGGCACAGTGCCAGTTCAGTGTTAGGTAAGGCATCTCTGAAATTTACCAGAGAGAGTGCTTCAAGTCTTTTGTAAAGAATCAGTCCACAAGGAAAGATGGAGAAAACTGCATCTTAGAAAGCTTACCAAAGTGGTAACATGATTATCCAACTGTGTGGACCGAATATAAATATAACCTTTATTTTAAAAATACTGTGCAAATTAGCTTTAATTTTCTTTTTGGTAACATTTGTGCAGTGATGTTATCAATGCAGAAGGATCTTTTAGCAGTGTTGCCTGTACAGGCTCTTCCTACTTGCTTTGCATACCACCAGAGATCAGGGGTGCTTTAGTAGAAAGGCTTGTGCATTAGGTGCCTGTTTGTGTCCTTTACATTAATTTCTTTGTGTGCTCAGCCTTGTTTTGCAATGCTACACAAATCCTTGTAAGAAATTAAATTATTAAGTTTGGTTGCTTCCTTTTTTTTTTAAAGAAGCCTGAGAACTCTGTAAAAATCCTAATAAAGTATATTAAAAATGTACATATACATGTGCAACAAACTTATTATTATTTTAATCATATGGTCTAGTAAGCAGAGCAACTAAGCTGGTCACATGGCAGCAAAACTTTACTTACATTAAGGAAGGATGGCATGCTGATTGTGTGCAAGATTTTCTTGAAGGTGCTCGGAAAAGCTCCAAGGTCTGTTTCTGCCTTTGTGACCCGTTCTTCCAGTCCAGCTACACTATTCCCAATCATTTTCACAAAAGCCTGGTGTAAAAAAAAAAAAACAACAAAATAAATATGACACTTGCCCTAACAACATAAAACAGGATTACATATTGCAAAAGAGTGGTGAAAGATCCATTGCTTAAATGAGTCGTCAAAAACTTCATGCTCTATTTCCCTTCTGCCTACAAGTCCATTTTAATGCTAGAAATTACTTGAGATACTTAAAAGGCTGAAAACCAGGTTAAATCTAATAAAATAATCTTGTTTTTCCAATTTACCTTTCAAATAACTAATTTGGATTTTTCAGAATCTAGACTCTTATCTGCCTTTCTACTACCAAAAGAAAAACCAAGGATCTGAACCACAGTCTTGAAGCTTTATTAGAGATTGAGAGATCTCTCATTTTATTTGTTTCTCAAACTTTGAAAGCTAACACAAAAACTGCCTTGCTTCAAACAGTCAGCGAACAATTTGTTTTTTTTTAAATATGTTACAAAAAGATCTAAAACATGTCTGGAATTCCCACAGTTCCCAGAAATTCTTCATAAATGTAGTCTTCTTTATTAACCCTGAAGTACTGAACCCAGCATGGATATGGAGAGCACCTGAGCTCACTCCACATGCGTGCACATACACACACAAATATGCAGACATTGATCTTTCCCTTTGTTAGGAAACAAAATGCATCTAGAAGACAGCAAATACATACCTCTAGTTTGTCAATCTTCCTATATATCTGCCTCATTTCTGTGGCTTTTGTATAAATTTGAGGTATACTTTCATTGACAACTTGAGAGGAATCACTTCGAATCTAAAGACAATGCAAAGAAATAATACAAAAATCAATGAATGAAACAAAATGTTTAGTAGATTTTATTCTGGAAACTAGAACTGTGCTCCAATGAACAGCCTAAAATTTAGAGCTTAAAAATACTTAAAAATAAATAAATTAGTATAAAAACACTAGATTAAAATCAATACACTATAGCATTTTTGTATAGTTTCTAAGTAACATTGAAGAAAATGTATTTTGCAGAGACTAATATTTACCTTTATACTTTTATTAGAAGCAGGCTAATACAACCTCTTCTGAACTGAGATGGAACATTTTCTAAGACACACTAAAGAATTAAATGTATTAAGCTAAAATTTTGTCTTGAGTTTTACTATTTGTACTTTTCCTCAGGTTTGTTAAAAAAGTCAGGCCACGAAAATCTTAGCTTACTGGTATTACAAAAAAAACCCCAAGCCTACAATAGAGTTGTGCAGGAGAACCATATGTGATACACTGAAAAGACAGCCTGCCTACCAGGGCCAGCTTACAGGAACTTTCCATTCAGTTCCCCCAACTAACCCTATGAGAAAAGTGAAAACAAAGCTGCCTTTCTGAAAAGAGGGTCCCCTAAAGACAAATCTAGCTTTGGTGGTTTGGCAACTCGGATTAGATACTTTCATTATAAACCAAACAAAGGATGCCTCTATGTATTTTCAGGAATAAGCAGAATATCATACTGTTCTTTTAGACAAGAATATAAATATAACTACACAAATATGCAGTTAGAAAAAATTTCTTCACTGAAACGGTTGTCAAGCATTTAAGCAGGCTGCCCAGGGAAGTGGTGAAGGTATTTGAAAGATGTGGCACTTAGGGACATGGTTTAGGGGTGAATATGGCAGTGCTGGGTTAATGGTTGGATTTGATGATTTTAGAGGTCTTTTCCAAACTAAGTTCTATATGACTTTATGATTCTACAGCTATATGGACACATTTTGCTCTGACATGAAAGCTTGGTAGTTTTCATCCATGAGTTACCTGATTACCAAAATAAGCGATCTAATTACCAAACATGTTTTCATACTGGAGCATGTCTAGACTAAAGGCTTCTTTCTCTCTGTGTCTTACTTACAAACACCAATTAAACTGTTTAATCTGACTTTCCAAACACAACCACATGCAACGTATACATACCATGTCCAGCATTCCCACGAATTCATCCACCCTGGTCAGTAAGTCTTCTAGACTCTTGTCTAAGCTTTCTATCTGCAAAACAGAGGTCACTTAAAGTGCTTGAAAACACACACACACACATACACACACACACTCACAAAACCCCGGCCAGTCTCACAAACAAGACCACATCGGTCAGACTACAGCCAGTCCCACAGGAATCCCACAGGCTTTTCCTTCTCTCGGCTTCGTTCAGCGCAAGGAGCGCGACCCCCGCTACGTCCTGTCCTGCACAGCCCCAGCCCAGGAGCGTGTCCAGCTCCAGAGAGTTGCGTTCCCATTGAGGGCAGCCCTTTCCTGAGCCCGGGAGCTGTGCCGGAGCCCCCGACCCGGCCCTCGCCCACCTGCTCGCTGAAGAGGCTGCGGTCG
>NW_005054311.1:8034107-8036264 GCF_000277835.1 Geospiza fortis
CGAGCGGGCGGAGCGCCCGTATGGCCGGTGCCCGGGCAGGGAATCGCGCTTGGCTGGAGGAAACTCTGGCTCCGCCGCCTCTGAGCCACCTCTGCAGCGTACAGGGACAGGAGCGCGGCTCCGTGTGCGGGAGCGTTTGTGAAGGATGTGGCCTTTAGCGAGGGCTGGCGTGCCGCTGCTCCCTCAGCCACACACCCTCAGAGCCCCCTTCGGCAATTCAGTCCCACACCCGAAGGGGTCCTGGCCTGTGAAACCCGAGCGGCTCAGCCGCTTTTCCAGGCAGATTCCTCCCGTTAGAGCCTGAGTTGGGAAGGGAGCTCACTGTGAGTGTACAACGTAGCTCCACTTGCAGTTATGGGACACTCAAAATAGAAGCTGGTTATGTGTGTGTGTGTGTGTGTGCATGTGTACGCTTGTTTATTTTCCCCACGAAGATGCTGCACAAAATGTTTGCAAGCCTTAAAAGTTATTTCACAAATTATTGGATCCAAGGTAGATGCATCAACAGCTGGCTGTTCTCAGTTTGTAATTTGTACATGTGTGTGAAACAATTTACACTTCCTCCCTTCTGCGATGAATGGGGTGGAAAGTTTGGATAGATTGTACTGGAACGCTTTCTGTGGACAGTGACAGCCAGCAGGCTCCGGGCAAAGGGGTGCAGTGGCCATCAGAGGTATCCTGGCCTCTTTCCATGGAGCCAGAACTACCCCTCAAAGCCCAGAGGTCTGCAGCAGGCCATGCTGTGAGGAGGGTAGGAAGCTACTTGGTTCCCATGGAAACCAGAATAACAGGGAACCTTTAGTAAAAGCAGCACCGAGAAAAGATACTGCACTAAAATATTGCATAGTTGAAGAGCCACCCAAACTGGATACTGTGTTTTCATAGGGAAGGGAGATACTTCCACATAAAATGCTTGAGGCACAGGGAGAAAATACAGAGTAGAAGTAAGACAGCGAACATTTTATTGCAGACAAGGTCACATTTTCATCAGTTGACTAAGGTAAAATGAATCACTTCAGCCAGACAAATCCACTTATTCATAAAAGTAGTCTTATTTAAAGGGTAACAAATTTTTCCAGATAAGATGGTCTGATTGACTGAAGCATATCCAGCTATTCATTTGTTTTACTGCACCAATAATCAGATTTATTTTTTTTTAATGAAAACCTTTGGTAAAGTACAAACACAGTTTTAAGATGAACAGGATCAAGGTTCTATTCTTACTGTGCCGGGAAAAATAAGTACAGCTCTATAGCTGCTTTGATACCTAGAAAAGTTTTAATTAGAGTAAGTGAAAGACTTTTAAAATAAACTCTTAAAGCAAATCTAAAAGAAATAAACCAAGTTCAATGTCCCAAAGATATTTAACCATGAGCAGAAGACTGGTTGTTCCACAGGTATTCTAAATTAGCAACAATTAATTAGTCCACACATGCTTTTTTCCAGACATTACAGATTCCAAAACGGAATGTAATTTTTCCAAACCAAGACTCCTGAATTTTCATATTCATAAAATATTTAAGAAATGTCTATTCCACCATATAAAAAAGCTTTAATGTACTACAAAGTTAAAAACAAAGAGCAAATTACACAAGCTAAAAGTAGAAAAATACATTTTAAAACATTTATATTTTGTTCCTCACACTGATCAAGATATAACAAAATATTTTAGATTAGACCACTTTCATAAAACTCATGGTGTTTCCAGAAGCAGACAGGTACTGACTCAACAGTCACTGGTCACTCACTAGCCACCTGGCCACCCAGCAAAGGTGTCTGACCTTCACATATATCCAGTATATTTTAACCTTCTAGAAGTCCTGTGTAGACACTAAGCTTTATTACTGGAGGAGTCCAAAAATAACAGAACTATTCTAAGTTAGGCTTGAGAGTCAGTCAGCACCCTTCCCCTCCATAGGGCAATCTCTTGTCAAGGATTCGGATTGCCCCAAAGGTACAGCAAGGACCTGTGTCACTCTGAGACTTGCACGCCTAAAAACTCACATGAACCATGATTTTGAAAAAACAGAGATGATGCGGGAAGGGGGGAAAAAACAAATGAAAAACAGGAGGTATCATCTAATAAATATGGTAACAGAAAACAAGGCGGCAGCGGCGCTGCCCCCGCTGCGGTGCCCCCGCCGGCCGGCAGGTGGC
>NW_005054311.1:8036274-8040388 GCF_000277835.1 Geospiza fortis
CTGCTGCCACCGGAATAGGAAACGGCTGCTTTTACAGAGATCGTCTGGATTAGACATAACGCTGAAAAGACGGTGTAAACAAGTCGGCAGAAGGGCTGTATGTAACAGAAGACGGGATAGTATTAAGAAGCACTCTGTCCTTAGCTGGTATTAGAAGAAAACCAGATTCCACTTCAAATAGAAATGTGTGTTACTATTAAAATCTAATTCATATATATGCATGTATAAATATGTCTACCCATGCTTTCAAACCCGAGTATATAACACTGCCATGGGTAGCCTGTAAGACTGCTTAGGTTTATACCAACTAAAACAAATTTGTGTTCTCACTTCAGGGCTGAGACATAAACCAGGTTTTGCACTCTGGCTTTCTCCTGACAAATTTTGCAGTGCATGACAGTTTTATGTCTAACTCCAGATGCCATGTTTCCTAAAAAGCAACAATTTTCTGCACCCATGAGGTCTGTGAGAATGTCAGCTCCCTGTTTCGTGCACGTGTTGCACGAGTCGATTGTCCCAATTGGCACTTTAAGACTGTAAGGAGAATTGCAGAAATTGCTACTAAAGTGTAATGACTGTTCCGTCCTCCTCGATACCTCCTCTGGGGATAACCAGACTGTGTCGGGGATCAGTTTTTAAGGAACTGAGTAATTTGTGGAGGTTACCGTTGCTTTCTCGGCCAGAACTGCTGTTGAGCACCAGGTCCCTTTGAAGTCTGTGGCTAAGGCTGCTGCCATTGATTCGAGAGAGGCTACTGGAAGTAAGGCTGTGCAGTTTAGGAATGTGTTGTGGCTCCAGACCACCCTCGATGACAATGTCAGCCTCTTCGTCACTCTCCATTTCATCAGGGTGGAAGTTCTGCAGCATGTGGGGTGTAGGCAAGCTATGGTGACTCGCAGTGCTGTCTGTAGACTGGCCAGAGCTACCAGACATCCTACTGCTCCGAATAATATTGTTCCTCTGGTTTGCTGGTTTGACTGTGATAATGAGATTATGGCTGTTGGCAATCATCATGTCCGTGACCTGGTCAAGAGTCTTTCCTGCTACTTCAATGCCATTGACTTCCAGGACTTCATCATTCACGGCCAGCAAGCCCGTGCTCTCTGCCAAGCCACCAGGAACCATACGGGAGATGAAGATACCAGGAACTTTTTCCAGTCCGTGAGGAGTCACCCTTACACTGGTGCCATCACGAATGTAAAACCCCAAGGGTTTCTCACACCCATGTCGATACAGCCTCACTCTCCTGTGTGTTTCGGGGAGAATGTCCACATCAATTATGGAAGACACTGGTCTAAAATCATGAGGCATGCTAATGTTGATGTGGGGACGCCGGCGGAGGTTGTCATTGCGCAGTGTCACCAGAGCCTTCTTCTTCCTCGACAGTGTATTGGTCCCAAAATTGCTGTAGTCTACTTCATCTGAAAGAGAAACAGTACCAATGTATCAAACAGAATAATTCAATCTGCAGGCCATTTTCTTCCTCCAGTTGGTTCAGTGAAGGCACTGCACTGCATATGGAAATAATAATAACAATATGAAAAAATTGTTATTGCACTGCACTGCAATATGGAAATAATAATAACAATATGAAAAAATAATACTAATATGGGAAAAATCAGATTAATTCTTCCATTTACTCTAATCTGTGCTTCACTTTATGTCCATCAGCACAACACTCAGAACGAATTAATTGTTTACAATAACTGCCCATACTTCTTCCATGTTTTGGAGAAAAGAGACTTCTGATTCTCAACTCTTGTCAGCTGTGCAGAAGGCAATTTCTTGCTGCAAGCCTGATACACCATCTTGGATGCGAGACTGTATTTTCAGAGCTGGACTATAATCTTTCACATACCTCTCAAGTGGGCAAGGAGCATATACGCATTCCTAACCTAAAAGTCTGAATTGGGGAATGTTTTGATACCCAATACACTGCCTTAACCTTAGGTACAAACATAAAAGCAAGAGTGCAAGAGAGTAGTTAGATATCTTTTCAGTCTAGGCTTTTCTAGTTAAGGGAGTTTTGTTAATACGCATCTCTTGGTACATCACTTTTCTCTCTGGAGTATTTTACTTCAGTTCAGCTGAACTTGACAGCAATAAAAAGTGCTAAAAGTACAATATAACAAAAAGTAGTGTGTAAGCAAGCAGCCTGGCAGAAAGAGAAGCAGGTGAAGGAAACTCCTCTGCTTAGTCTGTATGCTAAGGATCACAGAATGGACATGGATTCACACCCACACTCCTGCCTTGAGAGCAAGATTCACAGGAATAATCTTTCTGCCTTTCTGGGGTCTGCAGTTTAAGGAATTGTTTAAATATTTCAGTCTCTGTAGCAGATATCTCAAGGGCATGTGAGATATTGCCTTTAATTCATCCAAGTAAACTAAGTTATTCCACATAAGAAGTTCATGTTGTGCTCTGCATAAAAAATACTTAAGTCATGAAGTTGTTGGTGTACAAATTGCGTCACCGCATCTCACAATAAAAATATTGTGCATATTTTAGACATGAACCATGCACTAGCTGGAAAGTTATTTCACCAGGAGTTTAAGCATACTTTTCAGATAAACTAACAGACTTGCAGTTTATTCTTCTGTTGAAGATGAACAGTATCATACAAAGTACAATTTCAGAACTGCCACTAAGAAAATTGTTTCTCTGACAAATTAACCTTGCATAGCAATGTTTGAAAGAGTAAGACAATATCTGATGAAGGTTGGAGGAGGGAAAAGGGTGTTAGTAAAAACAAGCTTATAATAGCATTTTTATGTCTTGCAAGGTTTGATTTTCAAGTCCACTTTCAAGATGCATTATTCACAGACTTCAATTAAGTGACATTAAGTTACACTAATTAAAGGACACTAAAAAAAAGTGGTCAGTAGCAACCTGACCTAACTCAGCCTCCTCAGAGCAGGGTGTTAGATTAGGCGGGTTCCAGAGGTGTCCCTTCCAGTCTAAGCTATACAGTGATCCTACATATTCCTTTGGGCTGGAAAAAAATAATTTAAAGACTTCAGAAAGATTATTTCTGCATTCTCCTATAACTTATTTACACTGGCTATAGTAACCCTGAGGACATCACAAGGCATCTGGAAGGTCATCCTGAAGAAAAAGTTTCTGTGAAATGAAGATGTTCCTTGGACAAATCTGTTGTGTTTAACTCCATATTCACCTCTTCTCTCTCTTCCCAGGATGTTCAGAGCTGCACAGGCCCTATTGTGTTATTTAGACCAGTGAGGCACAGGATTGGAAGTCCTTAAAATCACCCAAACACAAGAAGCTCCCAACTGGTTTCTGGAAGGGTATTCACAGCCAAAACAGTGACTGTGGAGAGATGGCACCTTCTCAAGTCCACCTGGTGAGCAGTCAGTGCAGTGACTACTCTTTTGAGCACAGTAGCCAATTACTGCAGCCAAAGCCAGGTGTTATTCCTCTTCTTCCATCAACAAGATCACCATCTACATTCAGCTACTTCTGATGGATGATTCCAAAGGTTCACAACAAATATTTTTCCTTGTAAAGTATGGCTGTACAAGAGATGTCTGTCATCACCACAGTCTCCAACACAGTACCAGCTCACCCCCACAATTCACTGATAAATTTCTGTGACAGTCCTATGAAAACAACTTGGGGCCTGGCAAAAAAGCTTAAAACAAAACCTGCATTCCTTAAAGACTCAGAAAATTAGGCAGGTCAGTACAGTTCATTGCACTGCAGGTAAAATGAAACACATGCCCTGGTGTGTAAACCATCCTGTAAAACAAAACAGCTACACCCTCAATGTTATTTAGAACCACTACTCTTGCTGCAGGAACATAGCAAAGTATGTCAACTGAAGTTTAACATAATTAGCTGTTGCTGTGGCAGATGAAAGTCATCAATCCCTACCAAAATGAAAATAAAATTTCCTTCTTCACAAGGGAACTGGGAGACCTCAGCCAACATCATTCACTTTTATCAACTGTGGGGTGGTCACAAAAAGGTGACCAGTACTAAACTGCTCAGGTGGCATGTGTCAGGCTGAAATGGAAACTGTATCAGTGCATAATTTATGATGACACTCTTTTAATGAAGGTCAGCAACTTGTTAGGTTTTGAGTTTCTCACCATAC
>NW_005054311.1:8040432-8097703 GCF_000277835.1 Geospiza fortis
TTGATGCCAGGTCTCAGGCAAGACCAGAATGTACCATATGGAACCAGACAGAGCTCATTTTTCATTTGTTGCCATATCAAATTCCCCTTTTGCAGAACAGAAGGGGTCTGTAGAACTTTGCATGTACACTAGCATGAGAAGTGGCATCAAATGGCACATCTGAACAATGCTTAAAGCACTGAATCTTACAGGGACTCATATTTTCTTATGTCTCAAAGGAGCCAGACTTAAATGTTACTTACATACATACAGGTGACAGAGGGAGAATTAGTCTTTTAGGTCTTGAGCATGTTCCTCATTTCTTGGAATACATCAGATTATATGGATCATTTTAATCTACAAGATGCAGTGCTTTCAGATAAGATGTACTACGAACTGGATGGATAATCCCAGATAATCACTAAACTTTGGACTTGGACTGAATTTTACTTGTGCCCAGAATTTGCTTTTGACTGAAAATACTGTTCCTGTAAAAATAGATGAGGAACATAATTTACCACAGTTGGAGAAGAACTCCTGACCTTTTCAATTCTCTCCTACTTGAATCTGCAGCCCAAAGCTACACAAAAAATACCTCAAACTCTTCTATAGGCACTGAATAGCCGCTCTTTTCCTCAAAAGCTTCAGCTTTCAGTGCATTTGAAGAAACATTTTCTCTATTAATGAGCTATGCTAAATCTTAAGTATTTTGGCTGAGTCTTTTCTGTTACTATGTGTTTGGTCAGTGAGGTGCTTTTGGGTTTTTTTAAAACCACCTACTTACCCATAGGGACCCTTCTGTTAGAGAAGATACATGTACAGATCTCTTCATGCAGAGATGGAGACTGTGCTCATTTTCTTGACAACAGTGATGGTGATGGTTAAAAAAATACCTGTAAAATCTATAACTTTGCTCTTCTAACAATTCTGTAGTCATCCTGTGGCTTTACAGAACACCTTACATCTTCCTAGTGGGCATCACAAATCCTATCGTTAAGTCACACAGGACATAAGAGCAGAGCATAGTAAAGGGCTATTTATAAGGCTAAGAAAACTGCTTAGAGCATTTGGTTGTAGCCAAGAGAGTATTGTATTTCTGTAATTTACACGAAACAAGAAATTATAGACCTTCTGAAAAAACCACCAGGAGCACCACTCCCACTGCTTGGACAGCTGCTTTTCATAGGAGCTGCCTGCCAGATAAAATACCAAAGCTTAGCCAGATAAGATTGTATAAACAAGCTGAATTCCACAGAGAAGCAGACTGCCAGGCTCCTATAGGAACAGTTCGTTTCAGACTCTACATTTTCAGTGTACATGCACTCATGGCTTATTATTTCCTCTGGGAACTGTGGAACGTTAGTTGACAGCCCTGGAAAGTACTTCAAAGACAAAATTACTTCCACTAGGGAGAGCGGCACTTCAGGCAGCTTGGGAAGGAGGCCAATGAGTCATTAATAGTGAAGGGTAACCCCTCCATCCAACAGATCTCTATTACTGAGCATTCAAATTAGCAGCAGTCATAAAGCCACTTCAAGGGAACATGTCATGTTTAACTCTTCTACCTTTCTGTGTCCCAGCTACAAAACACTGTCCATGTTTGACAGAAACTGCAGTCACTTTTAATTTTCTCAGAAAGATCAACACCAGAACCATTTGTGAAAGCAATCAGACAGCAAATAAGCTGGCAGCGTCTCATTTATGACCTGTAAGGCTGACTGCATGCAAAGGGATTTAAGAGGAAACAGATACAAAATGAACTATGACTTGGGGGGAGGACCAGTGCCAATACTGCTCATCAAGGAGTATTTAATGGTGGGAAAAAGAAGGTTATCTGAATGCTAACATTGCATTGTATGTGTTGCAGGAATATTAAAAAAGAAAAGATAGCCATACTGCTGCCAGCAACCTCTGGGTGAACCAAATGAAAAAAACACACTGTAGGTAAAGAAGTTGTAGCTGCTATTCTGTCAAAAATCAAGTAATGTATCCCACACATGTACAGACCCACACACAGATACTCACTCCCTCGCTCCCCTCATATATCAGAAGAAACTGGACATGATCTCATCAACATTTAGAAGACCACCTAAATGTTATAGTTTATCATTAACATTCAACAGGACTTTTGAAGCAGGAACTATACCTAATAAACTGCAAAATCAGCACTAGAGAGATAAATTTGCCTTCCTACTTAGGAAATGTTCATTAGTAGGTTAGGATTAAAACCTAACAGAGATGTATAATACAAATGTACCTCTACTTCCAGCATGTTTGTAAACTTGTAATATCCTGCCTTCTTTCAAGAAGATAAATGTTATTTTGTTCTTTGGTTTAGCATGTTACAGCAGTCAAAACTAGCATTTCATTAATCTCTATCTCTTTACAGTGTCAGACATGTATAAAAACCATTTTTAAGCTGGTTGCCTTGAGGATGGAGACAATCAAATCCTTGGGACTTTAGCCTGTGCTCCTGGCGTGGCCTCCTGCACTTCTCATTTCTTGTCATCAGAGGCCACTGTTCCCTTGCTGAATCTCTTCCTTTCCCAGCAGGAGGCCCTTGGTTTTGACTGCCAGCCCTGCTTCAATGGAGCAGAAGCACGACCTGCAAGTTTGTCCCATGAAAGAAGTGAGGCCTTTGGAAGAGATGGGTGCTACCAAATATAAGTAACCATCCAGGTATGTGCCTCCCAAAGTTATTCTTGTCCTCAGAAATATCAAAACCCAGCTTTCCAAACTGTCCCATAAGCCAACTACAGGACTCCAAATTTTACAGTGGATGTGCAGATAGTGATTACTAGGATTTTCAGGGTTTTCTTCCTCTAAGTTTGATATGTGACTTCTCTTCTATCCTAAAACATGCCAGAAACAACAGCTTTTATCCCACTGCTGCTTTCCACAAACCACATTATGCCAAGATTACGTTATTGCAGCACTAGAAAATTGTGGGGTTTGAGCTTTGGCTTCATTGCCGGGTTTTTTTAAAGTATTAGCTAATCTTTCCCACTTCCTGCAGGAGGTCAGTCAGAAGTTGGGAGGAGTCATGTTTCTGCTGCACTTTGCAGATACCAATCATTATTATGTTTGTGCCAGGTCACAGGTGCTGCCCCAGGCAGGTTTTGATGGTGAGCTGGCTTCCCAGGACAGTCAGCAGTGAGGACACCCAGCAGCAGTACTGGATTGGTGATGCATGCAGAGGGCAACAGCATCCCCTGTAAGCAACTCTCCTGCATGGCTAGCACCATGTATCCAACATCTCCCAGCAGCCATCAACAACTGTATTCCTTCAGCTGATGGCACCAAAATGGGAGGGCTATCAATCCTATTCAAAGATGTTTTGGGGACAAAAAAAACTCAACCTAAAAACCACCCTCCACAACCGATAATTTCATACAATCTATTGAGCGAGTTTTCATTTAAGATTTAAAGTTATTAAAAAGCAACCTTTAATTATTCTACTTCAGCCACTCCATTTTCACCTGCAAACACTATCCTATTCAATCAGATCAGGCAATTGAGGGGAGCACCATTTGTTCCCTCAAACACGCACTAAAGGAATCACTTTTTCCAACAGAAAATGTGTATGTGTTATGCAAAACAAAATGAGAGACAAAACTGCAACAACCCTTATTAGCCAATGCAGACACAATAAAAATCTCATTATTGACACAAAAAGTGGTAAATTTTATCAAGTGAATATTGAATACAACAGTTTCCCAATTGGTAGTAAAAAATATTACTTCTTGCACAAGTCTAAAGTGTGGAAGGCATGAAATGTTTACAGATTGAGCCAAAGAGCAAATTCAGGGAATATAATTCTATTTTTCATAGCTGCAATATTTGGAAAAACCACAAGTAATAAAAATAAATTCACCTCAGGATCACATGAATTCAGAATATGAATTTTACACCTCTGAAAAGAAATAAAATTTTTGTCTCATGTTAGTCTCAGGAGAAGCTTCAAATGTAGCTTGAAAAGGCAGCACAACATCAAGCAGCATAAAATAAAGGTGGTGTACATACATGACGAGACTATTTACACAGGCATAGGTGAAAGGAAATTATTTTTAAGGGCTGCAATACTGAACCTGATCAGAACCATCATCCTACAAACGAAAATATTAAAACACAGCCTTTTCCTCTGTTCAGAGGTAACTTGATCAGCATCAAAGATCATTTCAACAGCCAACAGAGGGGAGGAAGGCAGGATCTCTATTACCCAGCTAACACAGTTTGCGGCTCACCCGAGGGAACCTGAAGCCAGTGTGGTACTTCACACTCCCTTCTGCTACTGTCTGCCACTTATGCCACTTCTCTGCCAGGTGCTCTCCTCCTCTCCAGTCTAGGGTGATCCTCCCTCCATAGCTAAAAGCAAAACTGATAGCGATCAAGATTCTTTTATTGCCCCGTGCTCAGCTACCTGCTAATCATGTTTCTGTAGCGTGCAAGCAGTTTTCCTTCTTGGAAGGAACAGATATCCCAGAACTGGAAGCACTTATTCAAAGGTGGCAAGAGAGACACTCAAAGGCTACAAACATTAAATCTGTGACAAACAAGGATACTACAAAAAAGACTCTTTTCTGTTCTGAAGTAATTCTTTCTCATGCATTCTTTTGCTGAGTAACACCTTGTTCATCCCAAGCTAGTTCAGACAGGCAAGCTAGGAAGTGCCTTTTCACTTATTCTTCAAAATTCCCAGTGAAAATAATTTAAAAAAATCACTGAACTGTGGAGAAGTGCATATTTAATGAAAATATAAGTCTCAAAGAAATAAATGTCAATCTCTTCCACACCCTTTATCCTGGAGTGTTCTGAAGTTGCTACCAGACTTTCTCAGAGAAAGATGTGGTTTTATGCCGTCAACATTTTTTCTAAGGTTGTGTTTTCTCTCTTCAAAAAAAAAGGACACAACAATGTTTTTATAGCTTCGCTGTTGTGGTGTGATAATGCCACATATATCCTGCAAAGGAGGGGAGGGAGAGAAAAACATTTGCAGTGCTTCTCAAAGCACTTTTCTGGTTCCTGCCTCCAACCCAGCAGATTGTAAATGAAGTCCAGATTCTGCCTCTTATCATGGAATTAAAAAGGCTTCAAAACAAGCGTGGCATAAGAAATTAATTACAACACTTGTCTTTCAAGTCACGACCTCTGGGAGTCTCCCAAACTTTGCTGGCTGCAGTCAGGTTAGTCACAAGACAAACAGCGGCTGTGGCCAGCCCCGACAGCCGGATGCACCGGGATGCCCTCCTGGCTGCTGCGACTGTGGGAATCCCAGACAGCTTATCTCCTGTGCTCTGGCGGGGCAGGAACAGGCGGCGCTGCCCCTGCAGAGACAAGTTTTCCAGCCCCCCCGTTCCCCAGGCTGCAGCAGGCAGGGGCAGGCACAAGCAGGCCCGCGGGCAGGAGGAGGAGCAGCACGGAGTAGAAGCAGGTCTGAGCCAGTTATCATCCATCCACGCCAAGGAGTCCGGCGAGCACAAACCCGTGCGTCCCGCACGGAGATGATGGCACTGGAAAGGAGCATCAGCAAGCGAAGCAAAATCGTGGGCTCCTCAGGTGGTGGGGGACAAGGGAGGAGCATCTTCTGAGTGCTGCTGGTGCAAAGCAGAAAAGTTGCAGACACCCACTATATAAATATATTTAATGTTTGGTTTTCTAGTAGACACACGAGAAGCAAGGTCAAGAGCCCAGGTATTACAATTCAAACTGTATCTGTAACACTTCCCCAAGCTGGCGGCACTCTTCCCCTCCAGAGGACATGGCTGCTCACCTCGCAAATGGAAATCATCTTCTTCCCGGTTATAAACAAAGCAAAAGCCAGGAAGCCCTCTTTCCTGAGGACAGGTTGCAAAGCAGTAAAAGCTGCCTGCAGAGTGCAAAGTCAGAATTTTCCTGAATGATCATGAGGGCAGAAGCAAAGGAGACTTTTCTCTAGAGCTCAGTTGCTCCTGCAGAAGCCCAGCCGAGTGCCAGGCAGTGCAGAGCCGACCTGCTCTACAGAGAGAGGCTGGGAAGAATGTCCCACTTGGGAAACAAAATGCCAACCCCATCCCCAGTGCACAGCCACCCCCAGTTGAACACTGCTACTGCTGTACCCTGAGGCTCTGCCCACAAGCTAAGGAAAAAAACATCAGTCCAAGGAGGGCTGCCTGTCTTTGCCCTGCGTACACCCTCCTTACAGAGCCAAGGACAATCTGGCCACCTTGGAAGAGGCTCCACAATGCATTTTTTTTTTTTTACCCAGCACAACAGCCGATATTTAACGAAAAGAAACTTGACCTCTTGAAGCTCTCAGTGCGATATTTATCATAATCTCTGTGTTCTTCACACTCATTCACACCCATGGCACATTTCTATGTGGCTCCTATAAGGCCTGCTGCAATGGTGGCCCTTACCTGGGCTTCAGCAGCATGTCACCTTGTTTCCTTTGCTGTCTTAACACCATGAAGCAAGAAGGTTACAGCTTTGTCCCTACCCCTCATTCTCAAAACAGAAATAAAGTCTTGCCTAACATACAAGAATCATGGCTTCCACTGCTTAAAACAAAATCAACTTGTTACTTTTAATGTTAGATTAGCAAAAACCTTTCCCGGCCATCATCAGAAAGCAGGAGGCCCTTAACTCTCATACCCAGTTCTGTCAGGAAAGTTCATGTTTTTCTTAGAAGCAGCTTAAAGGATCATGGTGATTCAGGCAGAAGGATCAGCTGTGTAGAGTTACTGGCTAAGTGATTTCTGTAACATTTTTGTAATGCTGTATTCCTTTCTCCATCACTGGCTACAGCTCCATACCCAATTAGCTACACAAAATAATTAAAGGCTGCAGCTTGGGCAAACTTTCCCCCTGAGGATACTCCCCAAGATCTGCTGACACTCATAGCACCTGCATACTTGAGGGGCTTATCCCACAGATGACCACTAACTCTTTTCCTTTTCCTAGAACATTAAGCACTGATCTGCAACACTGAAAAAACAAACACGAGAAAAAAAATCCCAAGTACACCACCTGTGTTTACACTGTTTAAAACCTGGCTTCTTTCTTCCCACTTTTGAGAAGTTCCATTATTATGTGAGCGTGGCAAGCTCGTGGCTGGTGCACTTTTTCCTTTAAAAAAGTGCTTCTTCCTATGAGCACATGATACAAACAAGGGAGGGGCAGACAGGAAGTGATTATTCAGAAATTAAAGAATTAGATCAAGTTCCACGATATCAGAACAAAACATGACACATGGCAAGTGAAGCTGACATTTACTGGCTCAAATGTAAGAAAACTTTATTTACTAAATATAATTCAGGCCTCATGCAAATATTTTGCCTCCTTAATGAGTATCAGTGTTGGCAGATGTGAGCATGACATGTCTCCTGGGAGCACCAGTTACTCCATGTATTTCACCAGCAGAGTTACACAGAAATACAGATGTACAGCTTCCACCCAAACAAGTTTTTTTTTCTTAATGAAAGCATAACTCTTGCCAGTAGCAGCAGCAAGGATAGCACTTCTGCTCATGGTTTGACTGGCACGGCTGTTCCAGAGATGCTAAACACAGGCCCTGCTCAAGTTCAGCCCTCATCTCTGTTGCTAACAATCTCCTGCCACAATGAACGGAGGTTCCCAATGCCATGGGTACACCCAGTATTCATGCCACTGGGAATTCCCTTAATGATCTCAGTTTTCCTGTTACACAAGAGATAATAACACTGAGTCATCACCACATTTGCCTGTTGATTGTCGGGGGATAGGGGCAGACATCTACCTGACAGAACGTACAGCTTTCGCAGCCTGAGCCGTGCTCTAAGTGCACAAACTATGTTAAGACATGAATTTTACTGTAGCTGGAAAATTAAGTTGTGGCCAGACTACTGCTGTACAACTTCTTAGTGTGGAATTGCTCCTCCTGATTTACTGCCATTTCAAGTTCCAGAAAAGACACCTTAAAGAAAAGCATCCCACACAAGAGAACTAATTACATAAAGTCCTTTTCATCTGTGAATCCTGAAATGCTAAAAATAAAAGTTTACTGTTCACGGGAGACTAAGCTCCCATTAAAATGGTTCAACTAAAAACCTGGAGAATACATCAGAGGTTACGCAAAGCCCAGCAGCTTTAAAGGAAAGAGGAGGGATTTACAGGGTTCAAAGGCAGGAAAGAACAGATGAGGTATGTTAGGACTTATTTTCATTACACTGCATAGTTTGTTTCCAAGAATGCTTTCAACAGAAGCATCCTCTCCATACAAAAGGCAAGTGCCTGTTAGGCTGACAAGCTTGGACACAAGCTGTGTCCCAGCCCACAGACAGTGAACTGCTACCAGTAGCCTTGGCTCACCACTTCTTGTGTCTGCTTCTGAGACTTTTCTCCACCTTCAGTCCCACAGGGGCTCTACCGTGAGCAGTCAGATCACATCTTCACCTCCCATGTGAAACAAGAAGGAAATAAAAGCACCTTCTGCTTTCCTTAGACAAAAGCCTTGTGTCCCTTTTCTGTCTTTCCTCACCTCACTTAAATTGCTAGACAGCATCAGGAATTGGCAAGATCTTTAATAATAAGATCAGGCAGCATTACTAAATGCATACTAAATTCCCACAACAGGAGCCAAATGGTGACCAAGACAAGAATATTTATTCAATGATGTGCTCTATCTTCAGAAGAAAAGCATTCCAAGGACATTAAAAGTGAAGACAAATAGCTATATAAAACAAAACAATGGCTCAGACGTAGGTGTGATTAAAATGCTTTCTTGCTAAGATGCTCTTGGGGGGATACATACACTCAGCACTAAGTTGTGCTGTATTTTAATAACAGACAAGCTAATGGAACATGTTATTTACAGTTTACCAGCTTGAGAAAGTTTTGCAGCTGCAGTGTAGAGATCAACATTAAGAACCAACAAGTCACTCTCAAGGTTAAGGAAGTTTTCTTTGTGCTTATGTTAAATGTTATGGACATGTTTTAAGGTGGCCAAGAACCAAAGCACAGCACCTTTTGTTCTGTGCAAGCATCAGTGCAGGGCACCTCCTGCAGACACCAGGAAGATCTCAGAGCTTCCTCCCATGCTGAAGGACAGATAGAGAGCATCAAAGAGACAGGTTAAACAAGTTCCAAAGTTAAGGTCACCTGTCCTTAGCTTAGCAGCTAACACCACATTAATTCAGGGAGCTGCAGTGAGAAAAAAATAAAATAAAACAGAGAAGTAGAATTTTTTTTCTGGGCTCCTTTTCCTCCAAACCCAGGCAGATTGTATTAATCTGCTCAGCTCCAATTTTTCCTTCTGCGTGGATGCAATTTAACAACCACATCACCACGCTAAAACTCTACACAAGACAGCTCATCTTGCCATTGTCTGTATCAGCTCATTTCACACAAGTCAGGCCTTCGACCATGGCAAATCAAATGATATGTTAGTTGAAAGGAATCCACTTGAACTCTTACTCTCCACTTTTCATTACACAGATACAGTACTGAAAGTTTAAGAAATAAAAGGGCTGTGGCTATGAATTACCTGCTTGTCTGTGGAAAAAAAAATCTGGAAAATCCTGATACTAAGATTACCTGAAGTATAGTGAAAGAGTGGTGAAGCATTCAAGACCAGCTAGGCATCACAGAGATCAAAAAGCCAGTCAATAGAAGGGAGAATCTCATTTGTAACACATATTTCTCCTGGGAAAGCACCACTGTCCTGTTTGGTTTTATGCCTCTCCTGTCAGATCAGTCAAAGGACAATGTTAAGTTAACATGCCAGATTTCACATCATCTGCTTGCCCAAACAGCTGGGAAAACTGATTTAGCTGAGCTCTGCTCTTTTGCTCACTTCAGATTGTTGTGTTAATTAAAAAGTCTTGCTCTTGTGTTACACAGCCCACAGGAAGAGAGAAGGAGATTCCTAACTTCATAATCACGTTAGCCAATAGCTCCCAGCGCTCTCCGCGCCACTCCACAGAGCACCAGCGCCGTGCTCTTGGGCTGGCAGCCTGGGGGAGGATGCTGCGTAGGAGACTCCTCATGTTATGCAGCGTCAGCCTGAGCTCCTTCACAATGGGAGCTTTCTGCCAAAGAGCAACATAAAATCCTCCCTAAAACTACAAGCCTGACGGAGCGAATTTCCCAAACAGAAAGCCAGCCTCACAAAAATCCACTCGGTAAGCAAAAGTAGTCACTAGCTGGGGAGTTACTGGATATGAATGTGTCCCCTTTGGGCTCACCCCTAGCCTAACAAGTAAAAAATATTACTATTGTCACCTCCAAGCTTAGACTTTAGAATTTCCATCTTGGAAGCACTACAAGGAGTGAGTCACTCTATATACCTTGGCAGCGACTTGCAGGCCAACAGGGAATATGCAGAAGGAAATAATGTCACCAGTTGGTGAGGCAGCAGCTATGTTTACCAGCCTAAACAAGCTCGTGTCTCAGTACTTTCAGTTAAGTGTGGCCAACAGCAAATCTCCAATCCACAAGTCATAAAACTTCCACCTCAGAAATAATTTACTATTTAATATGTCTGAAAATTAGAGATCTTCAAAAGTTATCCCAATCACTGAAGAAGAATACTAGCTATTAGAATCACACCAAGTGGTGAATTCTTTTGAGTACCATATTGTCCTTGCCTGATCTCTGCAAGGCCTTTAGCAGAGCAGGAGGTTTGGACACTGGAAATGCAGAAGTTGAGTGGCAGCTACCTTGTCCTATCTCTGGGAAGCTGGAGGAAGCCTTCACAAAGAGGAGCCAGGCGTGGTGGCACAGGGCACCACAGGACAGCAACCACAGCAGCTCAGCACAGACAGGAGTGAGGCAGGGAGATGTCAACCTGATTGATTTTGACAGCCTGAGGAAGGTTTAGGCATTTCAGCAGCTACAGTTGACCATCATCAAGAATTTGCCAGGTGTGACCAAGCTAGTTAGGAAAAAACAAACAAAGCCCCCACCCCAACCCATTTTGTACCGGTCAAACTGAATTTTGAGTGAGATATCAATAAACAAGGCACTGAATAATTAAGAGAACTGCTTATGTATCAAGTGAGATGGATAATACTGTACAAAGTGCAACTTATTTACTAGCTAAGGCTAAGAATAAACTGAGGAATTAAGGGCTCTCAACACATCAATTTACTCAATAAGCTCTAGCAATTTACACCTGTGCTACCTGAGGAGCAGTGCTAAAGATAGTCGGCAGTGCACTTAAGGAAGTCTTTCTTACTTCATGGCATATACACTCTGCTGACTTATTCACATCTTGAGCTAAAAGTTAACTTTTATAAAGGGCTAATGGAGATGCATCAACTGCACCTTTGAAGCAGACAGTGAGGGAGCAGCACAGAGCCAAGTTTATAGCATGGTAGAGTTAGGATGAATGTCACACCAAAGGCTGGCTAGGAAGCTGTGAGAATCCCACTAAGCAGCGACTTGAGAGAAATGTATTAATGAAGAAAGACCCTTAAGTTGTTTTTGTCTCCTTCCAACAGATCTATTACCCTCAGAGGATTTATTCTTTCAAAAGCATGCCAACTGCCTTCACTACCAGAAATGCTTTATAAAAAGCTGGACACTTGTATGAGCAAGTATCACATGCAACAATTGCATGTTTTCAAAATGGTCTGCAAAAAATGAGGATGAGGATGCAAACCCCTCCCACTGCACTGATTCAGAAATCAGGAGACATATCTTGTCACCTTTACCCCTCCCTAAGAAGTTTTAAAACTGTCTGATAATAGACTACATACACATCCTTTCAAGCCTTTTTATTTGTATTACTCCAAGTCTCTAGGATGCTTTCCTTAAGGTCACAAATGGAAGAAAGTAACCATGAGTACAAACTCTCCCCTACTCCTCTCTGGAACTTATAGATGCCTTAAGGAAGACTTAAAGTAAGGCACAACAGTTTGACTAAGATGCTTAAATACCCAGGTGTTTTCTCCCTCACTATGTATACTCTATGCCCTATCAGCGGCCAACGGGTTAACAGGCAGAAACAAAGGTGTCATAGGCTTTTAACACTGTAACCCCAAACTCACAAAATAAAGCCTTGCAAGAGCCTCATTTTCTTTTAATAAAATACTAGGTTTCTGCTGCCCACTTGTGAGGGCACTTCGAGCATCCTTATTTTCTAAGCCAACAGAAACTGTGTCTTAGCAAACTCAAGGAAGGCAGCCTTACAAAAACCATGTTCATTTCTTCTTATGAGGAAACAATTTTCTGAAATTCATTTTCAGATTCCCATTTTTGAGATATCAGCCCATGGGGCAGCAGCACACTCCAAGTGTCCCTAACTGGCATTTGCAGTTATTGCCGTTTGAATGAATTGCTCATGCAGATATTAATTGTCAGCACACACTTATCACCAGCCATGACTATCTGCAGATTCTTCAAGAGAAAGTCTGCCTTTCTATAATAGTATTCTCACTACATCCACTTCAAGGAATCATTCACATTACAAAGGAGGTAAACAAATTAGTGACCAGATTGGTAGAGCATTTACAATTGAAGTAACTTGTAAAGTTTGAGAATTTCGTTTAGGCAGAATGTTTGCACAGCAAGTTCTCTTTAGATGACTAAGCTGTCACTGAAACTGGCTGAAACTCTGAACCACAATTCCTCTCACGGGGGCTTTGCCAGCTCTGCTGCCTACTGCCAGTTTTCATCAGTTCAGCAGCAGCCGCCACCACCACCTGACAAAACTGGTCCAAATTCAACTTCTGTATCAAGCCTTGCAGTCTAGAGGCAAGGTAAGGCAGCCAAGCACGGCAAGAACATTCAGACTTTTTACACTGTGGAGCTAGACTCAGAATGAGGGAGAAGGTATTTTGTTTCTAGGAATTTACACAAGGTCAATACTGAGAAATTTCTCTATTGCTCTAGCAGGGAAAGCCACATGAAAAAAAGAAGACAGACTACTGTATCAGACTTCTTCCCTCCTCCAACATTTTTATTTTCCCCCCTTCACATGTCTAATGAAGCATGAAAGCTGTTGCTCCATCCCTTCTGCTGTCTCTCTCTGCCAGCAGTACAGCCAAGAGATTCTAGCTCTAAAATTTACAGACTGTATTATAACCTGTTGGCACCTATCATATAAAAAAAATATGCCAGATCACATCCTTCAAACAATTTTCATCAGAAGAAGTCATGCTGTCAGTGGGGTGCAGAAAGTGGAGGAATTCCTGTACTGTTAGACTTGAAAATTTACTGGGAAAAGGACTTCCAATTACAAGCTAATACCTGAAATGCCACACCAATTTGTGTGTCATTAGCACAGGTGTTTATCTAGAAGGCTGACCTAAAGTTTGTGGATGAAGAATCATTGCAGAAGGGTGACCAGCAACTAACATGAGAGGGATGGGACACACAGAAAAACATTGCTCAATGCCTGTTAGGGTACCAGAGGAGAGACAAGGCCCTGTCCTCTCAGAGGGCATCTGTGCAAAAGGAGGTGTACTGTGTCATGCTATTGCACTCTCAAATGTCACTGTCAGGGCTCAGACTGCTATATGGACACTGAGCTGCCAGGCATGCACAGACTTCAGCTTCCAAAAGCTGATCTGTCATTTCATTTTAGGACAGGCTTGACTTTGTGATGTTTTATTTTAGATGCTGTATTACTTTCACAGGTCCCTTAAAAGTTAAGCCATGAGCTGTTAGCTGGAGTCGGCTCGCTAAAAGGTACCTCAGACTTGAAACTCAAAGAGGAGCACAAAATGCAGTCAAAGAGTCACTAGTATCCAAGTGTGAGAATCAAATAAAGCTGGCAAAGCTGGGACTGCCACTGCAAGGGGAACATACCTAACATCCTGCAGCATGCACAAGTGGATGCCACCTGCTCCAGCCAGGGCTGAGCACAGCTCTGTCCTACTCATACTGAATTAATCACTGCAAAATGGGGACAGGGGAAGTAGACACACTGCAGGTCTTCTCACAAAAGCTCCCAACCCAAATAAAAGCCAGATTCCTGCCCAGTGTTGGGAAAAAATACACCAACTCAGGATATCACCTGAGCTCAGGATATCACCTTTTGGAAGCTTACATCTCTCCTGAGTAAGTGCAGCAAGGCCCTCAGGAACACAAGCTGGCTCATTTCTGAGCTGTAACACACAGATCTCATTTCTGCCTATTCACAGGTGGCTGACTCGTACCAATAGTGCAGCTCTGCCAAACCCACCCAACAGGCCCAGTCTGAAACCTCCAGTGCTGCCAGCTTCCCATGGACAAACCTGATCTTTCCTAACTTAACTCCACTTTCAGCTCTTTTATCCTGACAAGAGACTAGGTTGTTCAGGATGCTCCTGGCTGACAAGCAAACTCCTTTTGATTACTGCTGGTTGTACTAATACAGGCAACACTCTAGCAGCTGGTTCTACACAACAGAAGGCTTGAGGAGACAAAAACCCAATCACCACACCAATAAAAAACAGGGCCATTAACTGATGAACTGCTTAGAGAAGCAAATAATTTGTCAGCCATTGGCCTGCTGCACTCTGCTCATGCAGCAACTCTGTCCAGTCTCTCCTGACAGACTTCTTTCAGGGCAGTGACTGGATCCACATTTTTGGTACACTGAGTCTTCAAATTCTAAACACAATATGGAGATCATTGAAGCTTGTGGAAGAGAAAATGCAAGCAGAGAAAGCACTGGTTTGTAAACAATCTTCAACATTTTCCTGTAAAAAGAATGCAATGTCTTTCATATATATATATATGTATGAAAATTACATTCATACATACATATGAACAAGCATTTCACAATTTTCAATCACACGTTTTCATTTGCTTTGGCCCACTGCTCTCTGGAAGACAGCCACACTGTATTGAACATTCCACAGTTTCCAAGTTTAGACAGAACAGGCCTGAAGACAATCTGGATTCAACCCAAAAAGCAACTTTGCCTCAATTGAACTTTATTGGCAATTCTGCTTGTGAAGAGGCAACCTAAGAGAAGGGAAGGCTCATGTCAGTGTTACATTCCATTTCAGTCACAGACAGACTTTCAGTGTGAAAGTTTTTCTCTGTTTACACCATGAAAAGTAAAAAAGCAATATGGAAAACAATTCAAGAGGAAAAAAGAATCAATACTGTTATGTTGTGAAGAAGGGCTATGAATAGACATGTGAGCAATGAGGACCACATCCAGCCTACTGGTGGTTTTGCAGAAAGGACAGATTTGATTCATGAGCAATTCCAGCATGCCTCCATGGTTCAAGGCTACAAGTTTAGGTCTCAGACTGAGAATTTTAAATACCCATTGTACTCAAGCTTGAATTTGGGTTGACTTCTTGCCTACACTTCCATCTAACTTTTGTAGCTGATCCAATTGGTCCCTGCCTCTGTAAGCCATGCCATGCTATGACAGAATTATTTAATGCAGTTTATGTGCAAGTTTGTAGTAGAAGACGACCAATTCAGGATGAATAAGTTATATCACACATTGAAAACATCAGTCCTTAGAGATAAATGTTTCCTATGTTGTCTCAGCTCAAAAGCCTAAGCCTTCCCTGCTCCAAGTTTGATTTGCAGACTTTGCTTTGGAAAGGATTCTTTTCAAGTCAAGAGAGGCCTGTTAAATAAAGTCAAATATATGTGATAGCTCTGTATCAGCTATTTCTGGATGCTTTTATGGCAGTAATCAGCAATCTTATGCATGTTATCACCTGACTATACAGACACCACCTCTAAAGCAGCTACTGAGGAAAACAGGCAGGAAGTAAAGCCATGACTTCTGCTTTGGAGATAAGGAAAACACTTGAAGGACTATTAACAAAAACCACAAAGATAGCAAGCTAGTAGCTGGCTGTTCATCTGTCCTAGCTTCAGAATAAATCCTTGAAATTTGTCTACCAATCCCCGAGCAGCCCCCGGATCAAAAGGACAGCAAAGAACCTCTGACCTCATCAAGTTCCTTCTGGAACAAAGACGTGCACGCACATATGTGCTGGAGCACAGATGATGATAAGCTCTGCAGAGCACTCCCTGAAGCTAGGCCATGTGGCCAGCATCAGAGGGGTGATAAACTCTCTGTGAATATATCTGTATAGAAAAGGCCTTTAAAGTCAGATTGCTGACTGCAGGATGTGCTGTTCCTAGCCAACAACTTGCTCCAAAAAGATGCCTGCTGTCTGTATGGCTGCTCATTACCTTGCAGTGTGAAAGAGAGGCTGACCTGTGGATTTTTACCACTTATGAATGTAACCCACAGTTCCTAAACGCAGGGCTGTAACCCAGACTCTGTTCCAAACGTCAGACATCCTTCCAGTTCAATCTGCAGAGACAGATTAGATCTGACAGCAAGTTGCTTCAGTATGAGCAGAGGAACCTGGAGAAGGGACACTGCCATGGCTCACTTTGACAATCTGGTTAAATTCTGAAGGAACATCCAAAGAAAGGAAAGGTTTGCATCTGATGTTGAGTGAGATTTGGAGTAAGAGCGGATAAAAACCAGGGTTGTTTGTCCTAGGAGGTTCTGACAGGATCTTAAAGCAGTACTTAGGGTCTGGTCAGCATCACTAACAAAGGCCAGCAGAGCTATGGTGATATGCCAGCAGATGGACAGCAATGTTAAGTGCTACGGTGGCGGGAGCAAAAAGCATTTGACCATCTGCTGAGCTCACTGAAACAGTGGCTACTTAAGCGAAAAAGTTAACTTCCAGAAAAACAAAAGCAAGCACAGCCTGTTCTTCAGACAGTCGACTTTATAGATATCCACTCTAAGAATCTGATGCATACAAGGCAGTAGCCCAGTATACACACAGAGAGCCAAAGGGTGTCATAGACATTCAGTTACAGAGATATTTAGAGGAGCACAATGGAGAAAGAGAAAGAATAAAAATGAACAGGAACAGAGAAGAGAGGAAGAAAAGGAGCATGTGGAGTGGGTTAGTGCTGAGCTAAAGGAGCATGTATAATGAAAAGAAGCACTAAGAGCATTTACAAGAGTCAAAGTCTGTATAGTCTTAGAAGGCTGGCCACAGGGAAAGAAGATAAGTAAACTAGAGGGTAAGGCATCAGCTTATGAAGTAGAAAGAACACTGTGGACGGCACTGACAAAAAATGAGATTCATTACTTGGGAGAGGATGGAACCAAAACCAATGCTAAATACTCAAAGGACTTCTGTTAATAAACCTACATACATTTCTTCAAACACTCATTTCAGTCTGAGATATGCTCTTCTCAATGCAGATTCCAGGAGGCATATAAAGAAAAAGTTTACAATTCACCCCACCTAGATACCAAGTGCTGATTTATTTGTATCCTCCTTTCTTTCCACTGAGGACAGGAATAGGAAATAGGGTAGAAAACTCTATTCCAAACTCACATCAAAATCTTTCATTTTCACCTCTAGAAAAAGAAAGCTGTAGTTTTTATTGTCGAACAATACATTAAGGACTCTACACTGTAAGGCCTCCTTACAATGTAAGTGTCATGTATCACTATCACCCCACTGAAGTCAGCGGAGCTGCAGCTAGATCTGCTTCATGAACTTCACTGTTTAAACATCAGCTTGATGTGCTGTCCAACTGAAGAAAAAAATATTATCTATTTTTTAGAGATTTATATATTTTCCACCAAGACAGTGAATCCTGATTTCTGTTTTTGGTGAAGTCTTCAAGGTCTGGGTCTAGTCTTCTGGAAGCCATCAAAGTCAGTGCCTGCCTCAACTGTTCAGAACTTGGCAGCAACATTTGCAGACTAAGTGTTGAGATGTCCTCTGAAGACTTACTCCTGGCAGCATGCAGATAGGTGGATTGCACTGCCCAAAGTCTACACAGGCGTTCAATGAATAGTGCTTTATAAGCTCTTTAGCCTACAGGGATAGATCACACCATGTCTTAGTGACTTCTCTGTGAAGGCTAAGGTTAATTCACAAGTGGGCAGGAGCCACACCATTCCACTTTGGTGCTGCTGAAAGATAGAAGCATTGCTTAAAACTAGGAAAAGACATGGCATTTCCAACCCAGCAACACATTGTGCAAAATAAATTCTGATCCTACCCTAAAGTAATTTCATGTCTATTCCTCATGCTTCTCCTCTCAGCTGCTGAAGCAATCGAGTTGTACAGCTCCACTCCTAGAGCACAAAAACAGAACTAAGGGCAGAGGAGACAGGAGGTTGAGCCAGCTGCTGCACTGCACTCAGCAGAGAATTCTTGTTCCCTGAACTGATGAGGCCACAGAGAAGACTCTCACTCCTGCAACTCTGTTCTCTCAAGTAACGAATGCTAGGTGTTGGGAGGAGGGATAAGGGTGCTGGGGGTGGTGGTAAAAGATGATCTCACACAGCTATCAAGAAAAACAGGAGAGAGGGATAGGAAAGAAAGCACATCTGACAGACATGTTAAGAGATGTCTGAACAAGAGCAGGGCTGGCCCAAAACCACACCAGTCTCTTGGGAGTTGTGGAAGTAAAAGCAGTTCTGCAACTAAAAGCTTATCAATCACTTGTGTGCGTATGCTCTAAGAACTCCTGAGGAATAAAGTGTGGGAATTGAAGGAAGACTTTACAGGCTCTCAACAGGAAGAGAAAAGCAGATAGGAGAAAAGGGGAGAGCATAAGAAGCAGCACAAACATTATGTTTGGGAAAAGCCAAGACATATAAAATGCCAATGTGCCATATGCCTGGAACAATTCTTATCTCACCTCCTTTGAATAACCAGTGTCACATTGCTGACTTCCTTCACATTCCCACTTACATCAGACTCTCCCAAAACATCATTTCTTTTTCAGGAGTGGTGACTGCTATGCTGCAACCAAACAGCTGCTGAAGGAAGGAAGCAGTGAATTTTCAGTCAACTTACTAGTTATGCAACTCTGTCGAAAAGAATAATAATTCATAGAACAGGATGATAAGAATTATATACCGAACTATCACCATTACTTTACTAAGCATGCTTGCCCACAACTTTAGCAATCCAGGAGAGGTGGTCAGCTTGCTTCCTAGGGGGAAAAAAAAGCAAGCCTGATAACACCAGGTTACAGACTTAATCCCACAAAACATGACACCGCCTTGCGAAAACATATTCTAGCCTAAGCTTGTTTAGGTAATTAAGACAAAAGATCTTCCACCCTACCTTTGCTATAAGGTATTCCAGTACAACTGTACCTGACACTTAGCCTGAAAACATGCCCATTCAAGTTTGGCTACTGGATTCAACCCACTTAAAAATTCTTCTGCATAACTTGAAAAACTGAACATATACTTCCTCAACAGCTGGATGATTAACGTTAATCAGCCATTTCACTCCTCTCTCACTGTTGCTGTAGCCAAGGGCTGAAAGGATTCACTATAAAAGCCACTTAATTTATAAAGCTTTGTCACATGACAAATATGGTCATGACTTAAAATTATCACCAAGCCTTTCCTGAGTCAGCACCACCAGACTTACCCACCTCCTGCAGTAAGTGTCTGTACAGTTCAGCCACATTACTCCAGGAGTACACACTCCAACTCTTATTTCTGGCAAAATTGCTCTATCCTCCCCAGAGCAGGTTTTAACATGGATTTTAAGTCCAACACAATGCAGCTATAGCTGTATGTCAGTATTCAGTGCTGCTGCATCACTGCATTGATTTGGTGTTTGTCATAGTTCATTCCTGTTTGAATATATAGGTCTCTAACAACTCTCCAGAGTAGCACAGCACACTCAGTAGCAGCACAAGCCTCCCTCATAATACAGCTCCTCCTTGACCCAGAAACAAGAGCCCTAGAAGGGCAGAGTAAGGTATCTGTAAGCTTTCAGGTTTGGAGGAATTTCACAGAGCACATGTGTCCAATCCCTCACTACCACATTCAATTTCAAAGAGTGGTCTCCTGAAGCCAGTTAGATGCTTTTTCTCATTTTGTGTCATGGGAAGGCTCTCTGAAATCACATGCTCCATTGATTAGAGACCATATGAGCTGCAGCACAGGTGTATTTCTGCCAGTTCACAAGCATTTACTCTCATGCCAAAACAAGCCTTCAGCTTCTTCACCTCCTTTCCTTTTCCCAGTCTCATCAGTGCTTCATGTAGTGACATCCACATAACTCCTCTTTACCTGATTTTCTGGCCCAGGGGCAGTGACATTTTGATTGGTATCACCAGGTCTTTGCCATCTAATGAACTCCCAGTTTCTATCTTTCTAGCTCTGAATGATCTGAAGGCATCTGCCTGCAAGGGCCTGGACTGCAAGCAGAAGCATTTCAGAGCTGCTGCTCCATTATTTCACCTATGACAAGGCAGGAGTTTACAAGAACAGAATAGGAATAGGCATGTTAGTTTTGACAAGCTGGGACTTGAAAATAGGAGTATGAGGGCATGTCAAGTAAAAAAAATAGCATAATTCTCAGAGTTTTATGAGAAACTTACTGAGAAAACATTCATGAGTTTTGCCTATATTTAAACTTCACCCCTCACTTTCACCAGCATTAACAGAAAATAATTAAATCCTTTGTTTATTGTATTTGCTTATGTTGCCCTTTTTGAGTGGGGGGGGGAATGTGCAATCCAGACTTTGGCATCTGTTTCTCTCCGCTTGGCTCCCCTGGCATTCTGTATCACACTAGACCTGATCATGAAAGACTCCGACAAATTGCTTGAGCATTTTCAAGCATGTAAAATCAGCACTACCACTCCTCACTCAATCTGCCCTCCCACACTCCATGTAAGGCTACTCATTGTATAAGCACCACCTGCTGAAAGGGCAGACATCACACAACTGACATGGTCTCATAAGGTACTGAGACATCTCCAGCCACCCATTTCCTGTGGATTCCCAGCAAGGATGGTCTGCTGGGACTTCAGGCATGAAAGAAAAAACTGAACAGAAACAAAATAACCAAGTCAGTTTCACATCAGCAAAACTGTGCTTCTTCAATGCTTCTTCTGCAGCAAGTAGTGTGGAGAAGACGTTTCTCAGCCTCTGCCACTTGCCTCCTCCAGATTCCAACAGTTCAAGTCCTTCTAGTCAGCAAAAGTCCCTTTCTTCACAGGAGCAAGCAAGGGCAGAAGAAGTCAGCTGTGCCATACAGCCGTGGTGCTGTGAGACTGCTGTGACAGGCAGCTTGCATCTTGCTAGCACAGACATATTTGTGAAGAAATTAAAGCAGCTTTAGCAACACACTGCACAGCCACCTACGCATCCTTGTGAAGTCACAGCTTGGCCCCATGTGCTGAGGAGACCTATGGAATGCTGGCAAGCAGAAAGAGCTGCCAAAACCAGCAAATCAAAGTGGCATCAGCGTCGGAGGGAAACCAGTGGTTAACACCTGCTGCTCTAAGTCAGACCTGCAAGCAAGCAAGGTTCCAGAGAACAGATTTTCAAAGCCATATACAAGATTTAACCAACTTCTGCAGCAAGGATAGAAAACCATTCATCTTGGATATTTCAAGCACAAAAACACATTCATTTCTTCTCCCCAGTCAGACAGCAAAGGCATTTTCAGTGAAGACAGAAATAAGATAAAACCAAAAAGTTAATTCTCCCTTCATACATAGCAGGTGAGGGCACAGATTTTCTCATTCAGCAGAGGCAGCTGCTGAAGGAAGGCAGAGGACAGAAGGAGCAGCATTGCTAAAATCAGCAAGACACACATCAGAACTGCTTCAGCATCTCGTCCCCTGCCTGCTGGCAAAGCAAATGCCCTTCTGCCAAGGCACAGGGGAAGGTCAGCCATCACAGAAGAAATTGAAACAGAGATGAACACTGGGGATAGATTTCCTCGAAGAGTCTCATTAGCAGATCAACTAGAGCTTGATCTCCTCCCTCTTTACTATAAAAACATCAAAACATATTCTTTATTAAACTCCACTTGCAAGTGATTTCAGACAGACTAAAAGAAGGGCACACTTAATAACAAAACATGACTGGAAGGGCTAGACCTGATTTTAAAAGTCAATAAAGTGTGTGTTTTCATTTAAGAAACAAAACTTAACTGTGGTTTTAATAAAAATCCAACCCTTATTTGTTTTGGAGAAGGGAGATCAGTGTGCTGCTCCTCTTGCCTCTTCAATTTTGAATCCATCTCACTGCTCACGGCAACAACAAACAAAATACAGCTCATCCCTATGAGAGAGAGGTCTGCTCCTAAATCAAATGGAAAACCCAGGCATATGCTGGGTGGATAGAGGAAAACCACTTGGAGATTCTTGCATTGCTTCAAAGATTAATCTAACATTTTAATTTTAAACCAGAAGCAGCACAGCAAGATAGGGATTTTGTTTTTAAAGGGCAATTAGAGTCTTCCTCCTCCATTTGTTCTCTCTTTAGAAGAAATATCTCTATTGTCTTGACATTTTGGAAAGGAAAAGCCCCACTGTGATTGTTTCACAGCAGTTATGAAATGCAGCAGCCACACAATATGCAGCCCTAGGTTTGTGTTTTTGGTTCTCATTTAGGTGCCCAGTTGGGGTGGTGCAGGCATGAAATCATTTGCCTGACAGCTCAGCTGCTGGTCACTTATCTAAGGAGAAAATCACTGATGACTGCAAAGCAAGATAAACACACAATGTGCACAATGGAAGAACTCTGAAAAACAATATACTCTTTCAAAGAGAACCCACACATTAATGACCCATTGCTTTTCCACCTTAGCCACTACCTCTTCCAGACTCATATCTCAGTGATCAGCCTATTCAAACTCAAAGATATAAAAATATTTGGTTTACAGAGCGCACACAGACTTAAGGACAAGTTACCCTGGAAGGTACTCTGCCAAATTTATAGTCTGAAAACATCAGGACAAACAACCATCTACTGAAATAGCATCTGAAGAGCCATCTTAAATGTCCTTTAATCTCCTATCTTGAGGAGACTGGCCAGTACCAAATGAATTGCAGTCATGTTGCCTGCTAGCTAAGGTCAAGAGTTCTGCAACATTGTGCTATATGATTTTATCAGGCATGAGAAACGCAGAACTCCTCACATGTGCCAGAAGCCACCCCACAACACTTGCAGTGAATGAATTTTCTCACTGTAAGCAGTTCCCTGGGGACATCTCAGATTCCTCAAAATTTTGCCATTTATGAGGTGCTTGCTTTTCACCCAGCAATACTGCAACTTTGTTTCAGAGTCTGAAGGAGGAAATTTTGGAAAGCTTTAGTGAAGACACAGCAGGACAGAAGGCCACTGCATTAAGACCAGGTTCTTATTTATCCCATACAGCAGTCATCAAAAACAAAACCAAGAATTCCCAGGATTTTCGCCTCACTTTAGGGCTGGAGGAGGTGGGGGGAAGTGTCTGGTATTTGATTCCAGATTTCCCACAGTGATTAACGCATTTTAAAAAAAGTTCCCCAGTGAGACACAAGAGCTGTAGTGATTCAATCGATTTCACGCCATGACACTGACAGTAAGGCGCCCTCCTGCCAACAGCTGGCTCTTACTAATCCTCCCATTCAACCTGCTGGAACATGATTTTGCACCCAAGGCCACATGCAAAACCTTCTGGCTCAGGAGCAGAAAAAGAGATGCTGTTAAGCAGGAGTAGTTCCACACCTTTCCTTTTTCTATCCCCACCAATGAACACAAACAGTGTTTGATGCCAGATCCCACAGGTCCTGAGAAGGAGGCTGCAGCCAGGAAATGCTTCTTTAGAAATGGGGGCAGAAGCATCTGCTATAAATTAGGTACAGCCTGGTGCAGATTGCCACAAGGTTGAAATGTAATGCAAACTTAATTATAGATTGAATTAATTCTGAGTCCAGAGGTTCACAGTACATCATTGAAGTCTCTTCTACTTACTATATAGAAGAAACCAAGCAGTTAAGAGTTTGCTGTGAACTCCTTTCATCTCACAACTGCCACCTTATATAGGAAGATCAAGGAGGTGAACAGCAGCTTCCAACACATGTGAATTCCAGCACAGACCATTTTAAGAAGTTAACAGAAACAGGGCTGGACAGTAAAACCCTAAACCTAAGCAGGCTCAAGGCACTCCAGCCCTTTCCTGCTATAACATGCCATGTTTAAATGGAATCAAGTTTTTATGCCTCGATCTAGGGAGGATTTCCTTTTCTAGGACAGACTACCATACCATTTCCTTCCCTCATATAAAAGCAGCAAAACTAGGTCTTCTGAACTTAACTTGATTCAGCAATGCTGGCATTGAATGCTGATCAAACAACAAGGGAGAAATTATTTTTAAAAATAATTAACATAATAGTTCACTCAGAGGCTGCCTTTGCACTAAGACTCAGGAAATGGATGGCAGAATTTTTATTATAACTAGAGGGGGAACATTTTTCTTTAATAATCTCCACAACTGAAGTTACTCAGGTGTGTCTCCAGCAGACCTAGTCTGAGACACATTGCATAGTCAAAAGATGAAGTCATCGTCAGGGCAAAAACCAGTCTAGCCACCAAAGACAGAGGCTTTTCTCACAGTCAGCTACTTACAGCAAACATCTGGTGCACCTGAACAAGGCAGAGCATGGCCAAAAGTCACAGCAAGCAGCAATCTCCCCAAGAGGAAGCAAAACACAGAGCACAAGCTACAAATTCAGCAATGGAGGGCCCTGTGAAAGACCAAGTTGCTAAGCTGTGGAACTGCTCTGTTTTACAGATGAGGGTTTAAGAACACTGACGTATATCTGCCTTGGAGCTTCAAAACAAGACAAGTGTAGAGTCTTTAATGCATCTCTCTCTCCTGTGTCAGGAGCATGTCCCAACCATTCAGTCACAGGGAAATTAATGATGGTTAATGGTTAGAATCACTTCCTGAGCTGGCCAAATTTAAACATAGAGCATAATGAGCTTATGCAAGGTGTGTGCCACTTAGGACACAGCATCCTTCATTAAGATTAGGTTTTATTTATTTACTATTTATGTCAGTCCATAATGTTCCTTCCTCTTCCATCTTAGGCAATTTCAAATGTCAGCGGGGGAGAAGAAGAGGGAAAGAAAGAAGAGGAAGCAAAATCATAAAATCATAGAATGGCCTGGGTTGGAAGGGGTCTTTAAAGACCATCCAGTTCCAACTCCCATGCCATGGGCAGGGACACTTTCCCCTAGACCAGGTTGTTCAGAGCTCCATTCAACTTGGCCTGAAATACTTCCAGGGATGGGGCAGCCCCAGCTTCTCTGGGCAACCTGTTCCAGTGTTTCCCATGAGGAAAAATAGTACTTCACTTCTAGTGGGTCCAATCTTTCTTATGTTACCTTCTGTAAACCTGCTTTGGGGAAAAGCATGGCTTTGCTCCCCCCACTTTCTTTTTGATTTTTGTCTTACTCACTCTCCTAACCATCATTTCAATCTGGGTAAAATATGCTAAGACTGCAACAACAGCATATGCTTATGGTGAAAGGCACACAGGCATCTCTAAATATCTCTGCAGGAGCACACAGCAGCCAAGGAAGACTCCTACCACATACAACCTGTTTGGTATGCAGGGACTGAGAAAGCTTCTCAAGAGACCATTTAGTACAACTCTCTACAGCAAGACAAAAATCAATTTTTCCCAGGAAGGGAAAATAGCAAGATGATGAAAAAAGGTCTTCAGACAACTTTCAATGACAGCATGAAGGACAGCTATAAAAAACAAACAAACAAACAAACAAACAAATCCCAACAAACACAAAAAACCCCATGCACCCAAAAATGTGAATCCACTGAAAGGGAGCAAACAAGCATGCCACGCATTTCCACTGGAACAAGGGGATCTGCAGCCACAGCAAGTCATCATTCACCATTTCCAGCCTTGCCTCTGGGCAGTCTGTTCTTACCATCACACTAGAGCTGGCTCTGCACTTCCAAATAGCTTGGCTCACTTGAAGCAACCCACAGAATAATGATACAGAAGGTTTCAACAGCCTGATTATTAAAGGTCTATTAAAGGCTTTTATTTCAGACCAGGTCTCCTGCCACTGATCAAACACCCAGCACATCAGGTGAGCCAGGTAGGCTTTGAGAATGCAGCCTCTGGTTTTGTTTTAGGTAGAAGGAATCCAGGTGGCATCTCCTGGTGCCACTCAGCAATGCCAGACAGCACACAGGGCAATACAGGGGGAAGTCAAGAGGTTCACTTCAGGTATGCCTTCCTTACCCAAATCAAAATATAAAAGGCAGGCATACTAAACTTCCTATGCCCTTACCCCATACCAGTATCAGACACTTGTTCTCCCCCTCAGTTCATTTGCTGACTTCAGGAAACAAGAGAAGGAAAAAAGTTTCTTAAGCCTCTTTGCCTTCTTGCTGCATATCTCTGGACCCTTCTTTTATAAGATGAAGGGTTAATAATAAAAAAGGGCACAGAACATTAAATAGAGGCTCCCTCTGTGTCAAATTGCTTCTCAGCTTCCAGTGTGCTGATTTTATTGATGAGTTCAAGTTTTGCAGGATATTTTTATGTCACATTCCCTAGTCTGCCATTGACAATGCTGGACAAAACCACTGACTTAGAGAACAGCTTTTACAACTGTTTTTGAAGCGCTCCCTCACCACTTGCAGCATTGCTTATGAATCAGCTCAAGGCTGGGAGCAGTGAGGGAGGAAGAAGACACTGCACTGACAAGTCCATTGCATGGCCAGGTGCTGGGCTGCTGCTGGAGCAGGGAGGGATGGGAAACAGCAGCCAGGACAAGGACTCTGGTCCAGCTGAAAGCACTTACT
Source organism: Geospiza fortis (assembly GCF_000277835.1). Lineage (NCBI taxonomy): Eukaryota > Metazoa > Chordata > Aves > Passeriformes > Thraupidae > Geospiza > Geospiza fortis. The sequence goes on from NW_005054311.1 coordinate 8,066,970, forward strand.
GGTGGAGTGGGAGGGGTAGCAGCAGCGACTCTGTGAACTTGACAGCTCCTCAGCTGAGGAACCTTCCCCAGAAAATGGGCATTACCACCAGGCGTATGGGCAGTGCTGTGCAGGGCCATGGGCCAAGAAAAGATGGATGCTCTGCTAGGCTGCAAAGTCTGAGAGCATAACTTGGTCCTGTGTAACAATCTTGCTTTTAAAAAGAGACTGTCACTCGTGGGAAGCTTTTGCAGAGAATGTAAATTACACACAAACACATACCCTTACATGCCTTGAAGAGCTTCAAGCAATACTGAAAACACTCCCAAGACTTCCAGTTACTGTCTCAGCTTAATTGCTTCATACAGGACCATACACTTGCCCTCTTCCCACATGCATGTCTTCCCCAGGTCCCCAGAGATTCACTGTTGCCCACATGAAGATAGAAGGTGTTACACTTCTGGCAGCTGAGGGAACAAAGCTGCACAATCTACACAGCAGATCTGCAGCAACTTCTCACAGCACAAAAGAGTGCTTGAGATAGGGAGGAGGAAAGCACAAGGGAAACAGTGTGCTTTTCTCCAGCTAGGAGATACCAAGTGGGAGTGTTTTTGTTTATTTCAAGGGGGAAAAAACCCAATAAATTCTTATTAGTATGCATACTATAATTCAAAGTCTTACAAACTTCTGTGCAATAGCAATCTGAATGACAGTGCCAGGCACAGAACTGCTGTATGGCAAAAAACTGAGTATAAGTGGAAAAACTCCATCAAGTAAGTTTTCCTCCTCTTCCAAAGGACTTTGACATCAATACACTGCCATTTCATTTCCTCCCTCCATCACCACAGCCGCTGATGCTCTCGAGGCTGACAACACTTGTCTGCATCACTCTCCCCAGCTGGTTCAGAAAGCAACAACCAGGGTAACTTGGTGCGTGCAAAGGGAGATTCAAACCAAACTAGGAAACAGTGTGAGTAGCAAAGCCAGAGCCCTCTGCTTTCAGCAGGGTCTGCTTCTCTGCCCTCAAACAGCAGCCTCCTTCAGTCCTTTTCCTCATTGAGGCCACCTTTCCTTCTAGTCCCCATTGCTGTGAGTCACCATCAAAGGACTGAGGTTAGACCCTGGAAACCACCAATTTTTTTTCCTTCCTGTAATGCATGGTAATAGAGACCATACAAACTCTCCAGGAAAAATCTGCCCCCTGAGGGCATGCTTTTTTTTTGCTGTCACCCAGTGACCCTTTTGGCTGCACAGGTGCTTATTTTAAAGAGCACTCATGCAGCCAAAATAATAGTAATAATTTCTTATTTTTCTTTGCTGGTAAAGAACTGTCCATACCACATACGCTCCAAAAATTGAGGTGCAGTAGAGAAAATGTCTGTTTATAGTATGGTCAATAACTGATGTGAACCTCACATTGTAAATTCCCCTCCTCCACTTCCTCACTCAGAAATAGGGCACAGAGCAGCAAAACTAAAACAAATATACATAGTTCTGTTAATTCACCCACAAAGGACCAAGGCCAAGGGCATTGCTCTCCTGTCCACAGAGGATGGCTGCTCTCCCAGCCCACTCCAGACACCAGGCACAGGACTATGAGCTTGGCACCACACTAACCCAGCTATGTGGCTTCTGGAGCAAAACCAGGTCATGTTCAGCCAAGAAAGCAGAGCAGCCAAAATGCAGCTGCCTGTACCACTGTGCCCTTAGATACTTGCACTGCTTGTGTTTTCAGGTCAAATTCTTTCTTCCTTGGTAACTATGAAAAATAGACAACTTTCAGAAGTGTCTCAGAAGTTGACCACAGACTCTAGAATGCAAGGGCTTTGCAAGTAGAAACATCCTGTCTGAACTAAATAAAGCAGCTGAAGTTTACCTAGCTAAGAGCATGTTAACTATAACATACGTTCTTGGAAGTTACAGTTTCATTCTTTGAAACTACAAGCAACAGTGTGCGCTGCAGTGCTGCCTCCCCAGCCTGCACAGAGGATATACTCTGCTACTTTAATTTTCTACTCCTTGAATTTTTCCTTGGAAGTCTCCACCCCCTACACCACATTCCCATCTAGCCACCCCCAAGCACTTGGAGTAAATTAAGCCAAAAAAATCAAAGCCAGCTGATTATTTATTAAACAAACAGGACATATTTTGTCTTTGGTAGAATGGAGCACTCCTGGTTAGCTGAAGACTTTAAACTTCACACTGGTGGGGGGGCAGACGGAAAGGAAGGAAGCAGCATTTCATTTTAGGAGAGCATACTGAGAACTCGTTATCTGACTTAAAAGCCATCTGCCTACAAAATGAAACTGTACACATACATAAGACTTAACAAGCTGCAAGCAAGCATCAATAGTAACAATCATATTTCAGTGATAACAGCCAGCTTTGATCATGTTTCTTTACGATAACCCTCCCCTTCAAATAATTTTCAATTCTCTCAACTCCTGTCAAGCCCATCTCCCACATCTGCCAATTAAAGGAAGAAGCAGAAATTTAAATTAATGGGGGTGCAGGGAGCAAGCTAGTGTAGTTTGTTTGTGTGTCAAAAATTTTAACAGGATGCAGAGAGGTCCCTGACAAACAGGGACCAGCAACACATGCAAATGAAAAAAAGCCAGTTATGTACATGGAAAGGCATTCCTAAATTTTTACAGACAAATTCTGAATACTTTGTTTCCTGTGAGAAAATAACCATTTGACTAGAGATCTCCTAATCAGGAAACAGACACGTCAGGTATTTCTAGAATGCTAATGAACGTACAGAGCAGGGATTATCTGCTGCCTGCCTCAGCTGACACCAGGGACTCCCAGTATCTGAACTCCCTCCTGTTTTTATTCAAGCCACAGTTTGCAGAAAGATCTTTTGCATGAAAAGAAAAACAATATGTGAAGTCAGTTCCCAAACGGATACAGAGAGCTACATGTGGAGCTACAGGAAGACAGAGCTTAGAAGCCACTTGCATCATGGTTTGTTTTCTTCTTCTGGTTAGGGAAAAAAGAGAAAACATATCCAAGACAAGAATGTGCAATAAAATCAGATTAAGGAATGTTAGTCACTCCTGGCTTCCCCTCAAAACAGAAGTCAAAAAGTTTCCTGCATTTATTCACAAGATGTCTAAACAGTGAGTCTTGCTGGAAGAACAAGAAAGGAAAGAAAAACAAAAAGAGGAAAAAGTGAAAGGAAAGAAAGAAGGTTGCTTTTCTCAACCTATTAATAAGCTCCTGAAGTATTCTTCCTTCATCCATGTACTAAAAGCCAGAGCAATCCCTGCAGCATCAGCAGGCATCGTGGTCAGTGCTGGGTCCCAGCCAGCCAGGAATGCAAATACAGTATTAAATGCATTCATACTTTCCCACTGAGACAAAGCCTGAATAGCCTAACAACTGCTCCATCCTCTGGGCTCCCTCTTCCCAGCTAAGCTCCTGATACTGCTCCTAAATACAGATGTCCCTGGCTGTTTCCATCTATGTTTACACAAGGAAGAGGCTGAGGGTCACAGGGTGGAACAGCTGAGAAGAGCAAACACATTGCTGCAAACGTGTCCACTCTTCAGATCTGGCTCTGGTACTCAATGGCTTTGCTGTTTGCTGTTCAGCATCCATTTACACAAACACCAGTGTGGTTCTTGGAGAAAGGAGGATTGTAATTGAAACCACCAAAAATAACCACTGGCATACAACACTTGTTATTTAGCACAGACCCCCTTCAGCAGTTTTCATGGTCATGATTCAGCGGACACAGTGGCAGCACTCCAAAATAAGGTCTCTTCCTCCTTTTTCTGCAAAAGAACCATGGAGCTGCACAACCAGCCTAGGAGAAGACCTCATGCTCCAAGCTTAACCAATTTACCACCACACTGCATTCCAGCCACAAGAGAAAACATAGACTAAATGCAGTTGCAGGCAGAGAATTGTGCTAAGCCTTCACAAAGCCTCTCCCACAGAGCCCTGTTTCCCCACGAGCAAAATGGACCTGGGCTATTCCCAGTAGCTGATGAGTCAAATAACTTCATTATGAAATACTTGCTTAAGACCAGAGTTGTTATTTAAGGAGCCAGTATTTCACCTCCCTCTCAAAGATAATACAGGTACAGGAGACAACACACCCACAGCACAGCTCCTCTCCCTACCTACAGAAGGGATGCGCTCAGAAGCGGCTTCTGACTGCTTCAAATGTGTCAGGTCAGCACAGGAGTTGTTTACCCAACTTCTGCTGAGATAATAAAACTGGACATGTAACACCTCCCAGCAGCTGCAGAAAGCAGTCAACGTACCAAAAAAAAACCACCACCCAACCACTGTTAGGTTTAGCTGGTTGGTTTTTTTAAAAAAATAATGAAAATTCCTCATTTCAAAGAGGGCCTGGCAGAAAAAGTTACTGAATGGATGTATGAAGGGATGTTCTTCTCCAATTTGTGCCACACAAAGAGCACAGGGAGTAACATATGCCCAAGACTTCTTGTAAATATATTCCAAAACAAAAAAGATTGTACCACACAGTTTCAAAACAGTTGAAATAAAACTCTCTTCCTTCCTGTAAATCTGTACTTAAACTACAGGCATAACATACCATATTTAGCATTTCCAGAGGAATGCACACAGAGATGACCATAAGGAAGGTGGCTGTGGTTGTAGGCTTCCCTTTAAACTCCATCTTTTGCTTTGAAACAGACAAACACGCCACGTCTCAAGAGAAGAAGCTGTTTAACAGCTCCCAATTTACACATCTGCTGGGCAAGAGAGTTCCCACACACAGAAGCATTTTTGTCTTGCATTGGTCACATCAGATCCTCTGAGCTGTCAGACACAACCATCTTTATATATGAGGAATCAGGATCTTCTAACCCAATTTGGAGGAACAGTTCTTATCCTTGGAGACTTTATAGGGTTTTAATTGAACCTGGCCCATCAGCTTTGAACCTCGCCATCCTCCAAAGGTCCTGGGCTGCTGCCTTTGTGGACTGTTACTGGTCACTGCTCCCTTGGAGGGCTGGGAATCAGAGTACAAATAAAGAGCAGCAGTGGTACCCATGCTGATGTTTGGAGACACACAGAGAAAATGACAGATAGGAAACAACTTTTTTAAAAATTGTGGAATTGTGCATGTGACAGTTTTTTAAATCAAAGTAAACCACTCAGAAATGTATACTTGTGCTCTGAGCAGATTACTCATCATAACCATTTTAAAACTATTAGCTGGCAATTACTTCCCAGTTGATGTGGATTCCCAGTTGAAGATGCACTAGACAACAGACCTAAACTCCTTAGTATTTTTCCCCATCTTTAAAAACAACTAAGTGGCATAGGATCTAAATGTCTTAAAAACACCTGATGATTGTTGTTCTCAATAAAATCTTATCAGACCAGTGCAAAAGCTGTTCACCCAGCTCCTGCTGGAATGATAAAGAGGTACACAGCTTGCACATCACAAGAGCACAAAAAGAAGCATACCCACCTCCGGCTGTTGGGAAAGCAGGATTCTGCAAGTTGCAAAAGCTCATCTGCTTTATCATGGAAATGATTACATTATTCAGGAGTGGCCGGTGGCAGTGACTGCGCCACCACCCTGGCAGACACACCACTTGAGTGAACTGGCAGCTCGGCAATCATCAGTCTCCCAGCCTCTGTATCCAAAAGAAGCACCACTCTGAAGCGTGAAAAACAAAGCTCTCCACAGAAGACCTACACTGCAAACAACTTTAGGGGCTGTATTTCAGCAGCTCTACTCTTCCACACCTTAGAAAAATTTTACTGACATTCAAGCTGCCAAAGACTGTGTTGAGATTTAGATAAAAACAAGCATAGGCAAATATTACAATCACTCTGTTTCTTCCAAATACCAGTATTTTCAGTGTCTGAGAAAATGCTTGAAGTGTATACTGTACTTTACTATCCAATGTCTACATCCAACCTCCTTGTGATGTCCTCCCTGATAGGGTTTCTCCAAAGCCATTCTAGCCAGATTGTGGGATATAAGCTACCTAAGTCTCTCAAATTGCTGTTCAGAACAGCTACTGTTTCTGCACTGGATTTTCCAGCCAGTTGGTTGAGAATGCTAAGTGCTATAGAGCTAAGCTGATTATTTGTTTTAAAATTATTCTTGTCTTAACTACATTATGAAAAAGTCTTTAGGCAAAAGATCTAGGAAGCAAGGTTTTGCAGATAAAATATGTGAATTTGGAACTGAAGTGTTTATTTTTAAAACCAGTGAGGTTTTGCCTTTTTTTTCCCCCCTTCCAGTTTTTTTCCTGCCATCTTTCCCACAGATATTTCCTGTGCATTCTCTCTTCCCCTACATTTTGAATTTTACTAGAACTTTGTGTTTGTGGGAAGTAGATTCTGAAGGAAACCTCAGAGATATGAAGACAGCAATCTCAGAACTGTCAGACCTCCTGCAAGCTAATGAAGCAGCCAAGTGCACAGCTGGAAATTAGGTGCCATGTGAACCCAAAAAGACCCAGGTTACACCTCAACAGGGACAAGACTTCCCCTTTGATCCTGAACTCTGCCCTGATGCTTTGCACCAAAGTGCACCAACCTCTGGATCAGCTCACAGGGCCCATCCACGTGTCCTGTAGCCAAACACCATGTTCAACAGGACAGGGTTCACTGCATGCAATAACAAGCACTCCTGATTTATTTTAGGCTGCATGAAAGCTAATAACATAAGCAAATCTTATGTTTGTCTTGAAAGAGTACAAACACAGAGTCAGGGAACAATGTCTCAGCAAGACAGCAGGAACCAAATGTGAGTAATCACAAAGGAGTTTGGGTAGGAAGGTGGCTTTAAAAGTCATCTAGTCCAACCCCCCCTGCAATGAGCAGGGACAGAAACCCATGACTGCATGGCACAGAACTGACACAGCCCTATCATGCAGCAGGGATGCAAGGCCATGCCAGAGCCTTGATGCACCTTACAGACACAGGACTGTAGCAAGCCACCTTTTCAGATCCTTGGATCTCAGCACAGCCCCTGGAATACCTCCAGCAGCATTCCCTCCACAGTGATCCCTCCAGAGCAGGGATGCAACATCTTGTTATCTTGTTGCAGGGATGCTTGTTACTTCCATGTGCAAGCAGCTATCCAGCAATACTGACGTGCCTGGTAGTGCTGGGAGGTCTCTAAGACAGGGAGACCTGGTTTGCTGGGATTGTTCAGTTCACATCAGTTGTGAGAGCCACCATGGAAAGGTACCATTCAGCAAGATGCTGGCAGGCAGCCCAGCTAACCCAGGTTACACTGGCAGGTTCTCTCACAGCTGCTGCTGATGCACATACGTAAGCATCTTCATCACACTGATCTCTTTCAGCTCTCTTGGGACACCTACATGGACCTGAAGTGGTCTGAAACAGAGGCAATAACATTTCTGAAGGCAGATGGTGCTAGGAACTCTGATTTTCCAAGATAAGCACACACCCATAAACCAGACCAACAAGACTCAGGAGCATGCTACCCACACACTGTATGACACCCATCATAGCAGAAAGGCACCTGGGCCATACTCTGCAGCTCCAGTACTTCCTCATGATGCAACACAGCTCTGGGATCTCAGGATGCAACTGGTGAGAGGAAGGGTGTGGGACACTGTCACCACTTACAAGCTGAACTAGGACCGAATGAGGTACAGTGCTAAAAAAATCCACCCAGGGAAATTATTATTCCAGGCATCCAGAGGAAGGACAAACTAGCTGCAGAGATGCTCTGCACACAGTCTGGTGATCAACACTGGTGAGGGCCACTGTAAGACAGGGCTTGGCACACACCTCCAACAATATCCTTTCTGCTCACCACCACTGTGGATGTGCCAAAGTTGATGCAGATGACACGCACCCTTGCTCAGGGGTCACTTGAGCAAAGGAAGATGAATTTGTTGCAGCAAGCTGTTTCCTGTGATCTGCACCCCATGAGCTGGCTCCTGTGGCCACCTGCTTCTGGGAATGTTTCAGAGACAGGAGATGGGTTCTGAGGCACTGCCAAGCCACCCTGCCCACAGCAGAACATGTTCCATCACAACGGATATCCAGTCTGCAGCTTCTCCCAGAGCTCCCCCTCTCCTCTTCTCTCCATCCCTTATAGCTGGTGTGCCTGTGAGATGAGCTAAAAACCTCCCTGCACGCCAGAGTGCCCAGCAGCACCTGTACAACAGAGAGCAGCCTACAGCAAAGAACAGCCTCTAACACAGACCCTCCGTGACACCCACAGGGACCACACTCCTTTGTTACTCAGCATGTCCCCTGCCAGGTGACTGGAAAGTTGCTTGCTATGGTATGGTAGCCAAGCACATCAAGGAAGGAGAAGTAAAATCCCACTTTAAGCAAAATACAGTAGAGAGAACTAGCGTTCTTCTGGGGGACAGGCTGGGACCCTTGGGACAGCCTGCAGACAGCTATCCAATTCCTCTTTTTCAGGGCGAGAAATGTTAACTTTAGACACGGGTGACAAAAGCTGCCAGGTAATGCTGTCATGTTGCCTTTGAAGTCAGTCAAAAAAACAGGGAAGAGAAAATTCCACAATACTATCAACAGCACCTTTGCATCCACAAGCAAAAGGCAAGAGACTTCAACAGAAGCTAAATAAAGTTTCTTTAAATTAAGTTAAATAAAAAAGTTTCCTGTTTTTCAGAGTCACAGCCCATTACAAGCACAGATTACCTCGATGAGGTCAGAAAGGCACCAGCCACACAACTACTGAGATCAACTTAAAAAAAGTAATCTGATGTGCCTCTGGGCTTGGTCTATTTACACAAGGAATGTTAGCCAGATCTAGCAAAAATCATGACCAGTATTAGCATTTTCAGTCACCCATGAACATGTTAAGCTCACTAGCAGATCATTGTCAGCACTGTTTGCCCTCAATTATTGTCTGCCCAGGGCAAACATTTGGGATACTTTTGGGTACAAGCTGATAAATGGAGACATCATGTGGTTACCCATAGAGAAAAGTAACTCCCTCATTAAAGAACCTCATGGATGAAGAAGCAACTTTTGAACCATAGCACTGTATGACCCTCGTTCAGTTTAACACGGGAAGCAAGGATCTCACATTTTGTAAGCAGAACAGATAAATCCTGCACCAGGATTTGATCCACAAATGTAAGCAGTACAGATAAATCCTGTACCAGGATTTGATGCACAAATGTCCTAGCTATCTTCTCCTCTCTAAAATGCAGGGATTTTAAAATGCAATGAGTACATGCATTAGTGTTCAGTGCACTTTTAAGTGATGGAAGAATAATGCCGATACAAACACTTCTCCTGCTATTGATATTCTTTGTCTCAGCTAGGAATCGTTTTGAAACAAGATTTTTAACATTTCTTGTGCAAACTGTACTCCAAATGCCTTATACTCCCCCCCCTCTCCACTGCCACAAAGGATAAGGCATGTTAAAATCATGCTGCTTCAAGGAATACAAGCTTAGGAAATTCAATTTTTATTAGCCACAAAGGTACTACCCTAGGAGTTATTTATGGGCTCTATTATAAAGCACTCATTTATTCATTCAGAGTCAGAAAGAATTTCTCCCAAAGTGCAAGAAACTCCACAGTTTTCTGATTAACACAATGTGTTTTGTTAATGCAACTGGTTTTCCTCCCCTATACTCACATCAGCTGCATTTCAAACTAGACCTTAGTAAGCACACAAAAGCAAAAATGTAGAGATTTTATTACTTTGTATACAAAATCACTGCATCATACTACTAAAACTACCAAATTGCTTGGCAGAATGAACACGAAGCCATACTAAACCAGGCTAATAAAGTGAACAAACGGTGCCACCAGTGTCCATCCCGAGGCCATAACTAACAGACTTCCTCTTAGGACATCTTCATGGCATCCAGGGATGAGGGAAACAGCTTTAGCCCTTTTCAAATCCCAGCTGGTAACTCAGCTTTAAAGGAAGCAGTTGTGTTCAGCTACAGCAGTTAAAGAGGCAGAAAGGCCAGCTCAGAGCTCACCACTACCAGCAGCTGGGCAACCTTGCAGTGCCCTTGCAGACAGAGCTTTTCCCCAATTCCACTGAATTCCAGCTGGTTTCTAAAGACACCAGACTGTAGAGAATTTCTTATTTATATCAATTCCAATTGAATTGTCATTCTTCTTTAAAAGTTTACAACCTCTTTTTTATTTTATTCTCAAGTAATCTATTCTTTCTAATGCAAAGGGATAATCAGAGAAGAAAACTAACTGGTCCAAGACTCCCAGCAAAAGGCCAATTCTCCTCACTAAGTGTTACTTCCATACCTGTTCTGTCACTGCTCTCCAAGTCTTTTTCTAGTGCTGGGAGTAAAGCAACACCAGCCCTTGTGTGCTTTCACCTAACACATTCTCCTGCCCAGGGAGCAACAGAATTGCAGAGCAATTAAAAACCTGAGGCAAGGAGTAGAAAGCCAACAGCTGAGAGGAAGAAAAATGCATAACATGGGAGAAAAAGCAGAAGAGAAAAACTACAAGAATATTGGGGGTGGGAGGGGAGATCAGTGGCGCAGAAGTTATTCATGTGGAGCTTTCAGAGGTTACTTAATATCAGCATATGGCAGGGGCCTGAAGAGCAAGAACAACAGAGAAGTTTTCTAGGTTAATAGTTTCCTTAATATTCCCACAGGATTCGTTACTACTCTAAACATAGCACAGAGGAAAAAATAAGATCCAAGGAGATCATCATCAGGCACAGGTTCAAGAAAGGGTTCATTCAACCTCCCCCAAACTGCTTTGCCTCTTGGAGCTGAAAAATACCCAGAGTTCTTATGCAGAGTTAATACTGACCCATTTAAATTTGAAACACACAATCCCAACAACACAGGCAGAGTGAAGAAAAATGAGGAGGTTTCATTCATTTAAAAAAATAGTTTGAGTGGAGTTGGATTATTGAACTATATTTGGAGTTAATTTTTCAATGCCTACTACAAACACATAGCAGAAATATCCTTCATTGCATGCTTCTTTTCAGTGCAAGAGTCTACCAATTAAGTTGTCCTAAGACCTTTAATGTTCTTAAGGGTTTAGTATACTTCAAAACTTCAGAAGAAAACCTATTCCTGAAGGCCTGAATCTTGAGTTAATGTTTGTGTTTGCACTGTGCCATCTACCTTCATGTGCTATGGAAAATCCAGTGTCAAAGAAGAGACTGTCCACTCTCATTATTAGCTGCACATTATACTTGTTTCCATCACTCACAGAAGGGAAATGATAACTGGGCCCAACAGGAAAAAACCTGAGCCGTGAGCAGGAAACAGAATCTCTTGTTTTGACTACTAAGGTAAGAAAAGGTAAATAGTGGAAAATTCCCCTCATACAGGAACCATAGCGGAGGTAGATCATTTGACAAGTCTTCCTCACCACTGTTTTTACACAGCCAAGCCACCTGCCAGAGAAGCTTCACTATCTATCTTAAAGAAAAAGCATCAAACAACTTGGTTTGATGGAACCAAGAAATAGCATTACTCGAGACTGTGAGTACACACAATTGGGAAGTTCTTGTATTTTGGTTTTTTAAAGTACTTATAGGGCAGCAATCCACAACTATGAGACAACAAACAGAAGTTTGGAGGGACAGAAGAGTGTTTATTTGCTCACTCTTACATGGGTTAGGAACTGAAGCTAGGCATGGAGTTGAGGAGAGGCTCCTATTAAAGGCTGCACGAGTTCCCACTGCAAACAAGTTTCTTTAGCCTAAATTCAGCACAGTGTGTGGTGCTGGTATAAGCTTGATGCAATTTTTAAGACTGTGAAAGTCTATTTTTATGCTTAATATAGTTGGTTATGTGTATTCATTATTAAGATATTAAACTTTGAAACTGAAAACAAATCCCATGTTGCTTTAACATGGAAGAGCAACAAATGTTTGCTGTTTTTGCCAGGCTTGTGTTCTGTGCTTACTGTACACTGCAACTACAAATATTTATGCAGCACATATTTCTGCAACAGTTCCCACTATCAGCTATGCACTGACCCCACAAAACCTAGCTGTAGACTACGCTATTTCCATCCCTCTTTCACTGAAATTCTTCCTTAGCAGCTGTTCTAGTTGCAATTAAAAGTAACTGGTGATGAAAATCAAATATCCTCATACTCTAGAAATGGAGTTTTCGAGGAGAAGGAAAGAAGCAGCCTCACAGTGGCTCTGCTCAGGCACCAAGTATCACTAGCCAGGCAAGCAACAAAATCCAAGCCTGCTTTTTGTTTATGTCTGACAAGCCAGATTAAAAATTTTTTGTTTTTAAAGTTGCTTAATAAACCAGTAGAAAGATAATGATTACCCAGTCTCATCATTTGCACATGAAAGGTGGAACAGAGAAGCTACAGTAATTTGTTGCCAGACTTCACTGGAACAAACAGCTGCATTTTACTTATCTTCAAATATCAAAGGACTTGAGTGGGACAAAGATTACTTGGCTTGACAAGCTTTCAAAGACCCCTCCAGCTCAAAACCAGAAATGTTTCTGAAGAAAGTCATGAAAGGATTTAATATAAGCCTAGCAGCAATTCCTATATACTAGCACAAAATTTACCACCATCCTCTAATCTTGTCAAAGCTAAGACAAGATGCTTTTCCTCCATTCCAAACACAGTGGAATTGCACACTTCCAAAGGCTGGAAGCAGACAAGTTCTTCCTCCCAGAAAGCAGAGACTTCATGGCAGTGTTAAGTTGCTTCAAATCTGCCCATCCCATGCTAGTTCCTCACTCGAGCTACTTGTTTCCTGCCCAAGAGCTGGCTGAGGGAGCTCAGCCACTGGGTCACGTTAGTGCCAGGGCAGAGACAGGGAAGCAGCCTTGGGACAGTGACCAACAGCAGAGCCACATCCTCCCGTGCACCCTGGAGCTGCACTGAGCGTCAGCGGAGTTTCTTCTTCACCCTCCCAGCCTCCTTTGGAGCAGATAAACTGAAGACCTCAAATCACCTTTTCTGCACAGTTTAATAAAATTTATTCTATTCTCTCAGACTCCTAGATGACCATTGTGAAAATCTGCTCAGCTCAACCAAAAGGAAGAGCAGAAGGAGTTCAGTATTTTACCTTAATATGTGCTGCAAACTGCTGTATTATTTAATATATCAAATACCTTTGACAACAGCAGTAAAATCACATTGTTCTTGTTTAGAAAGATGACATTTTGAGGAAACAAAGTCAATGCCTCTGCTGCAAAACAAACAGGAGAGTTACTGAAGAACCAAAAACAAGATGTGAAGGAATTGAACTCAAACTTTTGTAACTGCACCCCACTCTAGAAGGCTGAGCAGAGAGTTAAAAGTTTTAGGTAGCTGGAAATAGCTGCTGCTTCAAAGCCAGTTTTTGTGTTTAACACATGTGGTTAGACAGCCAACAACCATTCCTGGGGATTATCTGCTCAGAGTATGAAAGACAATAAAACAACCCACCACTGCTTTTTCAGGCAGACCTGGGCATGATTCCCATTAGCACATTTTTATTTTAAAACTGAGTGCGATTGCTCTGATTTTATAATACAAGAAAGCTAAGCACAGATGTTGGTACTTAGAGCTGCACAAAACTTTGCCAGGTAAATAACAAATTGCAGAGTTATGAACTGCTTCTGAACATGCACAAATATATTGCATGGCACAGCAGTTTAAATACATTAGTCACTGTATGCAGTTGAAGAAAAACAGCATCTTCCAATCTTTACATTAAAACAAGCCAAATCCAGAACCCAACCAGGTAAATGCACATTTTTCCCCTGTTGATTTTGGATCAAGCTTTAAGTGAGAACTGATGGTAGACAGCAGTTTTAACCACTGGAGGAGGAAAGCAATGACTGGTGTTCAGTGCTGGTTTACTGTAACAGTAACGGACTATTAAAAAATATAACTACAAAAGAAAAGACACTTTTGCCAAGTTTCTGAAGGTGCTACTTGATGGCTTTTTACATACTATCAGTTTTCTAGACTGCAAAATGCAAGACAACAACAGATATCAGAAGTCATCAGCCTTCTCTAACTTCCATCCATGTCAATTCACAGCTGCAGTTAATTTGTGGTTTTACTAATTTATGATGTAAGGCCCTGCTCCATCTTGCTGTGGAGTGTGGTTTAGTGTAATGGCTATTAGAATGTTCTTCAGCTTGTTCAGATTTTTTTTTGCCTTTCCTGTTCCTGCAGGAAGTGTAATACTTGACAAAGCTAACCTGAAATATAAATTTGTCACCTGCCACTTCAGTGCTTCATCTGTCTCCTACTTGCAGGACACATATAATGAAACCATTTAAACCTTTACAACACTTTAAAATTAACTTTACTGATGGAAAGATTGTGAATTTGATCTAGAATTTTCTTCATGACTGACAAAGTCACCCCCCCCTTTATTAATTTATTGTTATTTTTGTAGAATCAGAACATACCTCCTGTTGTGGACAAAACAGAAAGGCTCCTCGGGTGAGTTCATTTGACCTCAGTCTGGCATCAGGATGAGATCAGACAGGCTGCGCACCACCTCTCCCACCTCCTTTGCAACTTGTGCTACAGCAGCTTTTCTGCTACTGCCCATGCAAACCCTATAAACCTGGCTGACCCTGGTAGGAAGTGAAGGTCTGGACATCAGCAGCCTTCATCAGTTCTCCCAGTATCAGAATCATTACCCTGGATTTACAGCAGTGTGCTCAGTTAACCACTCTGTTCACTCCACTTGCCACGCTTGGTCCTAGACATACCACTTGGGAAAAAAGAAACCTTGGGGAAAAAAAAGCACTGCACAGAGTACTGACGGGGTGATCAGCTTGTTCATTTTGCCACACTTCCTTGAGCTTCTGAACTTTCTAGATTGAACACACCCCAGTAGGCAACACAAGTCAAAGAGGAGAAATTCTCACATCTCTTTTACTTGGTAGACCTCCACTTACAACCTTACACTCCCACTGCAAAATTCAAGGAGTCATTTGAGGCAGGTTTACAATGAAGAACTCATTATAATTCTGCCTCTTATTCCATTCTATTTAGAATGCTCCAATACAGATCAGTTTGAACACATACTGTGCCTCTGTGAGACAGGCATTAAAGCAAGATTTGATCATAATTTCATTCCATTTAATCATACAAGAAATAATGTAATGCTTTTACAGTATGTAACACTAACTCCTTTCAGTTTTTCTGGTTTATGTTTCTGCTTGAATTCATAGGTCACACTTAAATACTTTTGCAGTATACAAGAGATTGTTTGGTCTATGTCTGTTTCAAGTGCTGTTGTTTAAGTCAGTCTTGAAAAACACGATCAGCATCATCAGATAAGCTCTTCCTTAATGCAGGTCTTGGGTAAAATGCAAAAGTTATTATGGAGCAAGTCACACACATCCTCAAGTTCCTGCACTGTTCTAAGGTCTTTGAGACATCTATCCCTTCCACAGCAACAGGCACCTTCCATAGGGAATTCTGTGTATGTCTGGTATCAGTTACAACTGAGTGAACAAATCCTCATGCTCAAAGCATCAGTTGTAAATCACTACTGTACTAACAAAGCCAAAAGAGCCACGTCAGTTTACAACACAGGACATGACCCATACTTGCAGCCTGGGAAAGCAAGTCAAAGGAAAACTGCTTTTTCTTTTTATAGCCTGGTTCTCTAATTAGGATTTTTGTCCACACTGTAATTTGGTATTGGAGACAAAAAAAAAAAAAACAGCACCATATACTTTAAGCAGACAAATCACTATGAGCTATAAAAACTTGCTACAGATGAATTCACTCAAACATAACCTACAAATGTCCCAGATTCTTCAAGACCCAAAAACTGTGAACAGCAATTGTTGCAAGCACACTGGGAACATCAATTCTAGTCCTTATTAAAATGGCTGGCTAATAGGCATGAACATCCCCTGTGTGGGACTACTGTGATACTGAAAAATTTGGGGCTCAGAAGATTTGAACAAAATTTAAAAAAAATAATTAAAAAAAAAAATAGAAAGGGGAATAAAACAGCCATTCCATATCTGGACACCACCAAGAGAAAGACTTTTGAACTGAAAAAGTGCAAGACTAAGCTCAGATGAAAAACATCAAACTAGGAAACTGTTGCTTGATTATTGTGCAAAGACTAAGTTACCTATTTTGCCACTCTGAGAATGTTTTAAGTGTTTTAACATGACTGTGAAATTGACCTGACAAGAGAAAGGGTAACTCAGCTATAAACTGGGAAAACAGACAGGATGACTAATCATGCAGTTGATAAACAGTTTGCTTTGCTAGAAAAAGAGACCTGACCTTCAACTATTCCATCCTCCTGTGCCTGCATACTTCTGCTCTGTTCCCTGAAACTCTCCCTACTCTACAACACAGAGAACAACCTCTGGCAGCCAGCTCCCAGGACTACTCCCACTGAAAAGCAGTGATCCCTGATCCAACAGCCCGAGAGCCAATGCTCTGCAGTCTCCTTCAAAGACCCAAGAGAGCACTGCACATATATTTTACTAGCATCCCTGTCATGCTAATTTCCTGCCTCTGAAGTCAGAATCAAGGGTGCAGGCACACCACATTCTCCTGAATGGCACAATGATTTCTTGGTGCTAGTCACCTTGTTCTCTTGTGCAGGTCTCCAACAGAAGGACCAGCACTTTTCTATCACCCCAGCAGAGGAAAGGAAAAAAAGATGAAGAGTTCACCTTCATTCTTGAAGATAAAAATTTCTAAAGGCTTTGCCTAAGTATAGGAGATGAGCATGACTGTTAGGGACCATCATCCACAAGTACTAATCTCAAATATTAACCTCAGGAGTCCCTTATGAAAGTTAGCACTAAGCAAAGGGATGGGCCAGAATTTACTGTTCCCTTCAGCTTTATAGAGGGAGAAGGTGTGTTGGGAAAGATTTCAGGCTTTGCCACATGTGAGGAAGAACAGGCCTGTCTTCCTTCATTTGTCAGCATGATTCTTTTCACTGAGCAAGGGGTAAAATAAAAGCTTTTTAAAAAGGAAATATTGCCCTTTTCTGTTAAAGTTAAAAGTTAGAAACCTTAATAACCAGCACACTTCTCCTAGAAGAAGAGGGAGAATTTTTTCTATAAGAAGACAACAGTTCTCTGATTTGCCTGTTCCTGTGATGAGCATTTCAGTGGCAAACCCCTCCCAGTGCAGGGTTAGGTCAGTGGTTTCAGCAGTCTGTCCAGAGCACAGAGACCTGTATTCTGAACAGGACCAATCCAGAGACACAGACAAACTTAAACTGAAGTAGGCATGACAAAGTCATGCAAAGGATTTCTAATGCCTTGACCCACCATGAACATTCACAAGCCCTAACAGGCATTGCAAGAAGACCTAACTGGATTTGTGATACACATTTGCACTTTCTGCATAAGAGCAAGGAGCAAGTTTTCTCTCATAGACATTTCCACTCACCTAACAGACAGATCAACTAAACAAACTGCTCTAAACCCTCTTCTCAACTGGCTCTTTGAACATCTAAAAATCACATCTTAAAGGTGGCAGACAATATGCTCTGAACAGACAGGAGCCACACAGTCCTAGATGTATTTGACGACACCAAGTCAAACACACTGCACCAGCTCACACCAATGAGCAGGTTGGAACCTCTTGCTAAATCCTTATCAGTACACAGCAAAAGTCCTGGCCAAAAAAAGCCACATGACTGCTCCAAGTCTCAAATCAAGTCTTGTTTCTGAATCTGTTGCTGACGAGATTTTAATTCCAAAAGCCCTGTGCTATAAATCACTACACGGCTGAAAAAAAAAAACTGTGGAGGAAGTGTTAACACAGTGTTAGGTTTCCCTGGGATTTAAGGAGCTCTGTGAGAAGACACCTTATTATAAAAGACAATCCTCTTCTGAAGAGACTGCCAAACATGGTCCTTAAGGAGAATAACACACAGGCCTTAAACCTGATGTCATCTTGACATTCAAGCAGCTCTTCCCAAGGTTTGCTTGATGATTCAAAATGGGAATAATCAGCATTCCTTAGTAGCAGGACAGAGGGGAAAAAATATCATCATTTGCCAGGTTAACAGAGTCAAACAAGATGTCGTTTGTGACAATTTTTTTTCCTTTCAGAACTACACATCTGTGTGCATTCACACACAGGCATGAATAACTTGGCTATGACACTGACTATCAAGATGGATAGGTAAGATCTCTAAATGTGAAGCAGTAGTACTAAGATCCCCTCCCTCCACCAAGGGGAATGGTGCACCTGGCATGCTCGAGTGATGATGGGACAGCAGCACAAGGGTACATTAACCTCAGCATGGTATCCTTCAAACACCTTACAGGCAGCACTGCAGTCCCTCTCCCTGCCATGAAGCCATGCCATTCCTGCCAGCTGCAATGAAGTGCCCGTGAGGAAGAGCAAGATGGCTCCTAGATGCCTCCTACAGGATTTCAGCCTTTAAATGGGTGCCACAAATCCACTCTTCCCCTTGCCGCAGCACACTGTGTGGCACTGAAATGAAACTGCATCTTACCTTGTCTTTGGATAAAAACCCTGAGCAGTGGATGAGCACTTGAAACAGCCTTGAAGAAGTTGTCATCATTATTAATAGGGAGAAGGTCTCCATGCACATCAGCATATCCGATCATCACTTCCAGGTTGGCTATGTGATGGATGTGAAGAATTAGTTTGTAGAAGTCTTCAAACTTTCCTGGCTTGTAGCGATCCAGAGAGAACCTTCTGAACTCGGCCCCAAACTGCAAGAGAAACAAACAGAGCATCAGCAGATGTGTCACCACAGGCCAGCACTCCAGTTTGGCATTTGAACATGATATGGATCACCTCTCTTCAGAGAATTAGAGAGCCACAGGATCAATCAGGTTGGAAAAGACTTCTCAGATCGAGTCCAACTTCTACTATTCAAACCTATTCTGTGGTGAATACAGTCACATGTTGGTGCTTACAAGTCTACTAGTGGCCTTTTTGGTCATCCCATGAGAACATAAGCATGGCTACCAAGACATGACAGGTACACCCAAGTGTTTAATGTTAAAAGAAATCACATTTTTAAAATATTAAGTTTTCATTAAATCCTCTAGAGGATAACTGCATTTGTAGGACTTAACTTTGAAGGTCCATCATTCATTATCATCATCTCAGGCATCCACAGAACCATTCCTCTCCAAAGCAGAACTATTCACTCTACTATTTTCAAAAGAAGTTACTCAGCTATTCAAAGAACCTTATAAAAATTCTTTGCACATTTCCCATCAATACCACTGGGATCCCAACCACAAGACCTTTAAAGAAGCATGGTATGTGAGCAAACAGCTTGTTATTAGAAAATACACTCACTCTACATGACCCCTGAATTTCCTGGCAACCCATGCAGCAGAAGGAAAGTTAGTTTTCATGGCTTTATTTTTTCTGTTACTTCACTGGTTTTTATTTTTAAAGCTTTACAGACCATTAAGTGCTTGTCAAAAAAAAAAAAAGCAGGGGTAGTAGAGTGTGATTTGGCACAAGACAACAGAAAATGTAATAAATCCACAAAGCTGTTTTAAGTAATTCAAAGTGACTGAGGAGAAGATTTCAATGGTCCTTATTTCTGATATTAGAAACAAAATATGCTGTTAAGAACTCAAGGGAAGAATTTGATCCTCTATTTAAGGAAATTATGATAATGAAAACAGGCATCTAGTTAGACTAAACAGCTTAAATCACCTTTCTGGTACATTTAATTTAATATTTCAGATTGTATAGCATGATTAAACTACTGTTCATCAACCAAACCTCTAAAACCATCCTAACTTACTCTTGAACACATGGAACCACAGCCACAAATCCAAGAACAAGTAAGGCTGTAAACTAGGACCTTATGGATGTTCTTATTTGCAAAGTCAGCCAATATCAGGGCTTGAAACCAAAGACATAAAACTAACAAGCACACAAAAGAAATAAGAAGGGGGAGAATTTTCTCTAAACAAATTCTTCCTCAAAATGGAGAACGACTTGCTTAGAGGTTCTCAGCTGTTAAATCAACTATACATGCAAGCCACTCTTTTGCTGAGACTAACAAAATTATGAATCATCACCATAATCATCTTCAAGCAAAAAGGAAAAAAAGCAGCCAACATAACCCTACTGGCTTTGGGCACAAGCATGTTCTCAAATTACTTCCGCAGTTATGAAAATCCCACTCTTGAGCATCAAAGCCCAGTTGTGATCATCTGAAAGCTTGTTTAGTCAAATTATGCTGCTTGTTTGTAATATTAACTGCTAGTTCCAGTTTGGATTTCAGAGTGCCCATCCAAATGCACACAAAGCAAGCAAACCACAGCTGGTTCCAATGGAGGAAAAAAAGTCCTCCTTTGTCCTCCACCCCCTGCTCCTCTCCAGAAAAATGTGAGCAGCAACTTACTTCTGTGGACACACTTCAAACTGAAAAGAAAAAGCTGAAGTCTTTTTATTTAAAAAGTAACCTGAAGTTTTCTTTTTCTTAGATTCAAGCTGGAAAAAGCCATCTTCGAGTGTCAAGTTTAACACCTATCTACACGATAAACTAAAGGGGAGGGAACAAGACCTTTGTAGGTTTTGCTTAGAGCTGCATCTACTGCTCTGCACACCTGAACAGGAATTCGGGATTCCTTGGGATTCCCTTAACCAAAATGCCAGGGCACTCAGACACCAATCCCAGTAACCATCTGTTTACTGGACAGCTTGTTCAGGACCATAAGCACACGTGGTACTGTGGAGGAAGCAGCTGCTGTGCAGTCTCACCCCAGGCAGCACAACACCCACCCCTCACAGCCCCCTTGGACCCATGGTCTGCTGAGGGAACCCATCCTGCTCTGCCCAACAGAGCTGAGGCAGAGCTCAGGACACTGCTCCCAGCAGGACAGTGACATGGAAAAGGACAGAGGAGAGAACCAAGGATGGTTACTTGCACTTGGCTGGTATGACCCAAAGCTCAGCTTAAGCTGCCCCATGAGAAGACAGCTGGCAAAAGGGCCAAGCCTCCCAGCCTAGCCCCTGCAGGCACACTGGAAACCACTGATCAGTGGAGCCTGACGTGGGAATGCCATTGCAGGCTTGGGGCACTGAGGTCTGACAGGAATGCTGTCCAGTCAAATTGACTTGTTCACATGTTCAGCCTTAGGAAAGCCCAAGAGTCAATTTCATTTGCCTGGGAATAGCACAATAGTAAACAAATGCAAAATATTTCATTTGTGCTTTCTGCATGACCCAGCTTTTTAAGGCAAGGGAGCTAGAAGGCGGTTCTGTAGAGGAGAAGGGAAGAATCAAGAGATTTAAGCAGATAATGAGAATGACTTTCTTTTTGTTTAAAGGTTAGTATTACTGCAGTAATAGTTTGGCTGATTTATTCACCCTGTGCATATACACAGGCAGCAACCATTGTCAGCAGGTCTTTTCAGAAGAGCGGAAAAAACTGCTTCAGCTCATTCATCATTCCTAATGAGGCTGATAGAGAGTATCACAGTAATAATGGGGTTTGCAGTGCCACTCAGCTTGGAGACTGGGTGCTCTGCATTGTATTCAGCCAGAATTTCAAGATAACCGTGTATCTTACAGAAACTACAAGTTCTGATAGCCAAAACTACTGATCTGCTTCTCTAAGCCACAGAGTTCATCTTATCATATCCCTTCACTGAAAGATACACAGGGACTGGTGTCTGCCAGCAAAGTCTCTGTCAGAACAATACTGTATTTCACTGTTTGACAAACTAACAGTTTTAACAAGCAGATTAGTTTTCCATAATGAAGTAAATTACTGAGGCCTATTTAACTAATGCAAATACTGCATCCAGTATTGCAGAAGTCAGAGGACAGGAGGAATGGAGGGAACTTAAAAAGAATTTAGTCTGACATAGCTTATTATGACTGAAAAAAAGAACTTAGAAAAAACTGTACATCTTTGTTTCACAAAAATAACCTCCGCCCCAAGTCCCTCAAAGTATCAGCCAATCAGCCAATTTGTTGTCTGCAGTTTGATGACAAAAAGCACACAACAAAATGCAACACATCAGGCAGGAGCCCCACACAAAAACAGATGCTCAGAAAAATGTTCTGATAAAAGTTGTGTTAAAGAAGAAGACACAGCTAGCTGATCTAAACTTACACAGGCTGATCAAGAGCAATCAACTGCTTTCTTTGGCTTTTTTTCTGGCTAAAGGGTACAAGAGGTCAGAGGAGATGAGGGAGCAGGATTTTGAGGTTTGTTTACTTAGAGAGCTGTTGTTCTGTAAAATGAAGGAGTTATTTGCAAGCAAAAGAGGGCAACTCTTTTTTTTTTCCTTTAAATTTTAAGTTTCAAGATGTTTACAGGGCCAAAAATGAAGCCCTGTGTTTATGAGGTGCCATCCCTCTAGTTTATTGCTGACTTTGAAATCAGGCTATTGTAATAAGAAGACATCAAAGAGCAACATTTAGCAATAAACATGAGTTACATTACCCACCTACTTCTCTCATGAAGTAAAAAAATAAAGAACAGAAAGAAAACTAAACACTTTCATCCTTGCATAGACTGTAATTTCTGCTTACATCTGAGATTAGCAAAACTGGGAAGACCTAATCAGGCATGCTTTATCAGTGAGAAGGAGCAGAGGGCAAGAAAGAGGAGGAGGGAAATGTAAATGGTTTTGTGCTTGCTGACTTCACCTGGGACTTCAGAGCTCTGATGCCACATTCATGCCTCTGTGTCTTTGTTTCCTTCTTCTCCCCCAGTTACACCTTTCCCAGCTCACACGGCATTCTCTGGCTCTGCTCCCAGCCTCAGAGTGGCTGTCACTAGTGGCAAGAAGCCACCAAGCAAGCAGATGTTCTCTGCAACAAGTTTTCTCTTCAATGGCTTGCTCCAGGGCAGCTTTGCTGCACTAAAATGATCAACCTAGTGGAAAGTGTGAGATTTTCTGCTCAGATCTTGCTATTTCTTTCAAGAGAGAGTCACAAGAGCAAGACAGCTTCTCTTCTGCTTGCCCTTCACAGAAATCCCATCAGGGACACAATTTCACTAGCTTCAGCCCCAAACTTTTTTCCTGATTGACATCATGCCTTACTTCTACCCTTCCTCCTTCTATTCCCTCCTTTTACCCTCCCAGAGAAACACAGCCATGCTTTAGTATCTTAAATGCATACAATAGTTTCTCTTAGCAAAGAAAATCAGCGGTTCCCCTTCTTTTTTCCTGCTTCTCTGACACAATGTTTCACATCTCTGTTTGTTTAAAGGACAACCTTTGTAACTCCTTCAGCCCTCCCCAGGAGTCCGTAAGGCTCAGCTCAGGACAACACTTTTCTTCTCTCTTCTGTATCTACTCGGAAGAGAAATTCTTCTCTCTGCTCCCATCACCCTCAGACCACCTTCTGCTCCTGAGATGCACCTTGCATTCGGTCTCACAGATGCTTGGCTGTCAGCTCAAGGGCAACTTAAAGCCAAAGTTACCCTTTCCTCTGCCTCACCTTATTTCATAACTTTTGAGACCTGGACCACTACACTGCTTATTTAGCCTCACTACCGCATGGCAGTCTGTGAAAATAGTTATCCACAAAAACAATTTTTTCAGCCTGTTTGTTTGAAACCATCATCCCTTTCTTTGCCAGCCCTGCTCCAGTAGTTCCTCTCCTATCAGGCCACCCATGTAGCTGCTTTCTCCCTACCATCTCTGTCAGTGCTGCCTCCAAGAAGCTCACTGCCAGCCTTCCTCACTGCCTCACCTCCCGAGATTTAAACCCCCAGTGTCACTCTCCTTCAAGAAACAACTGTTTGCAGGAAAGCAAAGCCTTTAAAATAAATCTATGATTTAAGTGCCAAGTCTACCTTTCCAAAAGCAAGTATCTTCCTTTTTTTATTCCAGTTCTCTGCATCTCTGGGAACAAACCAAAGTCTGTTTGCAAATGATGTAGACTGAGAGGGTCCTGCACAACACACACTCTATCACAGCACAGGATGCATACAGCCATGGCATGTCACCATCAGCATGAGGGAGAAAAAGATGATTTGGCACCTTGCCACCCAGAGGGACAAAGCAATCTGGTCTGGTCAACAGTGTAGATTCCTGCAGAAAGGCAGCCCTGCCCTACTCCAGGTCTCCAGCGAGAGCAAACGACTTTCAGAACACTTACTGAGAGGTATCCACACGGATACAGGAAACCTGCAACCAGTAAGGGCTCTGGCTGCTTGCAAACTTATTTAAGACCCTTTTAGCTGCCGCCAGAGGCTTCCCCATGAGCTCAGTGCCAGCAACAGCTGCAGAGAAGTAATTTGATGCAGATGCACGAACACCCCTGGCCAGACCTGAAGGGGGACTGGGAACAGCTGTGCAGGGTGGAAGCAGGAGGGATGGCACAAGGCTGGGTGGCCCTGGGGCTGGTGCACCACCCCAGCCATTTCTGCTTGAATGAACTTCAGGCATTTCCAATGGGAATACATCTGTACAGGGAGATTTTGCCTTCACTTAGAGGGAGGCAACACTCTCAAAGTACATTTCATCTTTTAACTCATGGCCTGCCATTGTAAAGGTAATTAGAGGCAAGCAGTGAATCCTTGGAAAACCTTTCTTGGTTCCTAAAAGCTCAGATTAAGTGCACACAAAGTCTCTCAGAAAGGGAATGATAAGGGACTACAGAGGAAGGCACTATTAATTGCACCTCTGAAGCACTCCTTGGAGGTGGCTCCTCCTGGAGCCTGTTAGACAGAGCCTCCACAGGTATTTTAACCTCACACAGGAGACATTCCTTTCTGACTTGGCTGTAAACAACATTTAATTTTCTGAGGTGCTCTTTAAAGTTGAAAGGTCCATTGTTCCGTGTCCTTTAGGACTGTTTCAGTGTGGCGAGACTAAATTTGAGAAGACTGCTCACATAAGACAGACTGGCTGGACAAAGTTTTAAGCAGATCAGAAATTCCCAAGTTACTAGACTAAAAAGTATTACAAACAGGAGAGATCCTGCTGGAGGCAAGATCAAGAATGGGAAAGCATGGGAATACTGGAACACAAGATGGCAGCTTTCTGGTCAGTGCCATCTATCCAGTTAGCACGGCTGGTACCCAAGCCCATACCAATACACTTGCTTCAGGAATGTTGTTGGAGGAACTACCATCTTCCTGTGACAAGACAGACCTGAAACTACATCAGACCTGAGCACCAGAGCATGTCCTCCACCACGCCATGCTCTGTGACACCAGGTAGCTCAAAGCAGTGTTCCAGCCTTCCCTGGATCTCCTAGAGGCACTACTGCTCCCACAGTGCCAGAGTACAGGTCAGAGAAATGAGTTACACTGTGCAGGGGCTCATTGCAGCTGTCACCTGAACAGAACTATCCCAAGAACTATCCCAAGTTTGTGCCACACTTTTCAGCTGAGAGGTTTGTCCTCTCATCTATGAAGGGCAGCAAGCATGCACAGGACCCGCTGCTGTGGCTCAGCTGAAAGCTGTGGTCACTTTCTCTCATGGCACCTAGCGGACAGACTTAGGGTTACTAGCTATGACCACTTCAGAAAGCTATCCTACCATGAAGAACAAAGATTTGTTTGTAATGAGAGAGGAACCAGGAGTTTTGTAGGTGCTATTTAGCACATCAGAATAAGCACAATACCTGCTGTGAAAAGCCCAGCAAACTGGGAGGGAAAGGAACAGAGACAACACTTCTTAAGAGATTAATGCTTACAGTCTCTTTCTCTTGACACGTTTTGCAACAATCCAGACTGTCTCAAGTTGCTATTTCTGTGGCACACTGTCTTTATTTGAGAGGGGGAAGCACTGTGGTTTTCTGAGTCCGTGCCACATTTGGTTTGCATATAATCGAATATGTTTTCAAGCTCAAAAACAGAAGTTAAATCAGATGGTTACAGGGCTTTTTACTGCACTTATTTTAGTTTTATGCCAGGTATGAAAAGTATGACTTTAACTTGGAAGAATCTAAAGTACTGCTTAAAAACTTTAAGCAGACTTAAAGTCTGTTTTAAGATTCTGTAGCATTTTAAGAGCGCTGCTTTTTGATCTATTTTGAAGTGTGCTACACATGGAAAACTTTTCTTAAAACTTCAGAAGGCCTGTACAGCTTCAGGGTTAGAGTGAAATCAAAGTACACAAGGCTGGAAAACACAATTTGCAGACCTCTGTCAGTTAACACCAGACAGTGCAGAACCAGACCTTTAAAATCTCATTAGAGGGGGCTATTAAAAGTAAGCTTGCTCTTTCTGCCATTGCTGGAGTTTTAACACTGCTTGATACTTCATTTTATACATTTCAAATACACAATGTGTGTACATACACTGCCACAGCTGAACAGTCACGATCAGCAAAAGTCATGCAATACCAGCAACTTTGGCAGGGAGGAAGATGCAAAAGGTTTAAACCATCGATCTTTATGTAACAGCGCAGGCACACTTATTTTAAGAAGGGGGGACAGCACATGAGCAGGACAAAGCACCCACAAGGTGTTTGAATGCTACATCTATCTGCCAGCTGGGCAGGCTTGCTAAAGCACTGACTGCTACCCGTGCCTCACACCAAAACAGCCTTTCAGCTGCGAGTGACTTTGTAAGAGCACGGAGCACAGCTGAACCCAAACATGCTTTTTGTCTTTGAACACCGTAACAGTAGCATGTCTGCTCACGACACATCAGAAAATGATTGAAAATTTATTGATAATCCATTTGCAGCACCCATCTAAACACCAGCATTTAATGAGAGTCAAAACAGGATAGGAAAAGAGAGTATTAAAAAATATGGTTACAATTAACTGGTTCTATTTAAGGGGTTTGTTTATAGTAGTAGGATGTTAGTCACGTCATTGTTAATCTGTAAGTCAGTTTGCAATGCGAGAAAACATGACACTGTTAGTAAGGCAGAAATGTGACAGTCAGCACGTGAGTCAGGTAGCTGTGCTTTTACAAACCTCAGCCTCTATCAAAAGTTCCATTGTCCAAGAGGGCTCATCAACAACAAAGGGTTCTTCTGCAGAGCACTTTTATCAGGGAACGACAAGCACATTTAGCCAACTTTGAAATCACGAAAATTAGTTCTTACTAGTACATACAGTTCACAGGAGTTCATATAGTAGTAACAGAAAAACAGTACTCTGCTGCTTTTAAGCCAGAAATACGGACCTGTCAGTTTCAAAGTAAAAATAAAAAAAAACCCAAACACACTTTCACAAACAATTCCAAGTGCTATCATTTAAAGGCCCGGGGCAATCTTATACTTCTGCTATTCCAAAATTTCTAAGAGATTGGAAAAGAAATACACATTGGGGCTGATAGTTACGCTCCCATTTGAAAAACTGCATATAGTATTCAAGGGAAGAAAAAAATAAAATCTCCTTTCACTCAGAGCAAGACAAAAGAAGATTGGCTACATGGAGTTATAATTCAAGAGAAGTTCCACCACTAATGTAGGAATTCCTATTTTAAAAGCATTTGTTCTTCTGTAGGCTTATATTCATGGGCAAAGAAGCCTGTAACCTCTCTGTAATGCTAAAGACAGAAAATGAAAAATAGGTTAAGAACTCTGCCTGTGGCCACAAGATCCCAAACAAAACAAACACAAAAAGCCTCACACATTGCAGGCACTGGAGATCTTGGTAAAAGGGAAAAAGAGGGAGAGAAAGGGTCATCTGGAAACCTTTTTCAGAGATTAGAGGCAGTTTCTTGAGAGGGGACAGATACTTCACTTGTCACCCAACAGAGAAAAGGAGCCAGTGAGTACTGGACACATGAGAATACACAGTTGTTCTAAGCCAGCAAGCTAATGTGTTTTCAGATCCTGT
The DNA here is from genome assembly GCF_000277835.1 of Geospiza fortis. Classification (NCBI taxonomy): domain Eukaryota; kingdom Metazoa; phylum Chordata; class Aves; order Passeriformes; family Thraupidae; genus Geospiza; species Geospiza fortis. The sequence continues at coordinate 8,094,615 of NW_005054311.1, forward strand.
CTAAAAGGGCTGAAACATTAATCCTGAGCTACAGAGACAACACCTAGATAAGAACAGAGCTTCTAATTTATTTTGTCATGAAAGATGGGATAGAAGGGCTAAGGTATAATTACAATTCAATTAATATTTTCTTATGACATGTGCCAACTTCTAAGCAGGTTTCTCTTTACCCTTCCTCTTTTCTATCTAGCAATAAGCTTTTAAGTGTTTTGATTTTAAGGCCAGCTCTCTGAGGATGAGGGTGACAAGGAAAAAGCAGGGAGCTGAACAGAAGGGGACTTTTTAAAGAAGATGACTGCAGCAATTTCCACCACTGCTGTGTCTGAAACAGAGGTGTGCACAGATGGCAGAGGGTTTTCCCCTTCAGCATTTGCAGCAGCACAGAAATGCATTAAGCTTTTGTAGCACCTTACAGTCACCCAGAGAAAAAGTGACCTGGCACACACAAAAAGGTACAAGACAGTGCCACAAAGCTCATCCTTCTGCAGCGACAGAGCAGAGAATATATCACTGCCAGTGTCCCCCTCACATAGGCACAGACATGAAAAATCCAGGGACACAAGAATGGTGAGCTGAAGCATGCTTTGGGCCACGTTCCCAGCAGGGGTGATGGGTCAGGCTAGGTTCAGCAGAGCTACAGGCTGGCTCAGACCCACATAAATCCAATCATCCACAAACCCCACAGGCCTACTGGACAAAAAAAAGAGGAATACCACCTGCAGGTTTTGGCCCAATGGCACCAGAAGGATGTTGAAAACTGGAATGACTTCAGCCATCAAGATGCTCCTTCCTTCTCCTCCTCCCTCCCACCCCCTACCCCTTCCAACACACAGATACACACACACTTTGTTTTTAACAACCCTCTGGCACACATCAAGAACCTCATAACTTAAGGATACTTGGGGATTTCCAGAGAAGTATCTTACCCAGCATAGTACTTAGTGCTGACAAACTCTCCCCTTTCAAGAATCAGGGGCACAAACTGACTTTCAATAACTTTTTTTTTGAGAAAATGAAAGAAATTCAGAAAATCCAGAAAAATCAGATTTCACAGGAGCCATTTTTGAATTGTGACTAATGCAAGACACCAACAGGATGCTGGTTTATCCTTAAGGAAGGAACCACCTGGTTATCATAACAGAGCAGGGATATCAAAACCCCAGCATCTGCAAACTATCTCCCATCCAACACCCCACAACCATTTTTTTCCCAGAGCTCCTTCTGATCAAACTCAATCTTCAGAGGAGAAAATCTATTTCACACCATTGTGTAAAAGCAGCACTCTCTCACACTCAGCTCCTCTGCTAAAAGGGATTCCACCTGCCCACGGACTGCCACTTCCCCAGCCTTTGAAAAGCCACCAAGAATCCCTTGATCCCCGGCCAGCAGCATGCCCTGGCGCAGAGGCTGAGCTGCACCCACCTCCGCTCACCTGGCAGCCTGTGCTCCCAGGCGATAGCTGCAAAATCATGAGTTCTCAGACTCAACTTTCAAGTTCTCAGGCAAGCCCAGGCAGGCCTCATACTTACAAAACACAAGCAACTAAGTGTTTAAAAGGTTGACTACGTAGGGCTACCAAAAGTAGCATTACTGAACCATTTTGTTCCCCCAGCCTCAGATACTCCATGCAGACAAAAAACCCTCAACGCTCTGTATTTCTAGATGATTACAGCACAACAACACAGTGATCCGCAGGGACAAGGCTGCCAGCATGACAACCCACCATACCAGAGCACCGTGTTTTTGTAAGAGTTATCAGGTTTTTATACAGCACCTTGCCAGGTACCATTGGCCAGAGCTTTTCACTGGACCTTCTTCAGATCACTGAAGAGTAACTCTGTGAGAGGGAGCCTACGAGCTTTACAGGCAAAATAAAACTATCTTGCAATGTCAGCACCGACAGCCTGCTACATCAACAGCCAGCTGTTATTGTGCCCAAGTCATGCTAACAGCAAAACTCACCAGCAGAAGGAAATTCAACAGCACGGCTTCCACTGACACATGCTGCAGGTTCACAGATCATCGCTGGGTGTAGGCCCTCAACAGGGCATTTTCAATTTAGCTTCTATTTTAAGTTTTCTTCCAATGCAGTAGAATTCTCCATACTAATTTCTGGGCCACCAGCAGTGACAACCCTGAGCTACAGAAGGCCTTCAGTCCCACCCATGTAAGTTTATTTTCCTTCCCTCCAAAAATCTGCAATCATTCCTAGGCTTACAATCTCCCTACACATCACTCTGTGTCTGTAGAACCAGGTAGGATTCACTTACACAATTCCTGCAGCTGTAAGGGAAGCTATGAGCTCTTTAGAATAAGGTTGTTTTCTAATTGTTAATAGAACAAACTCAAGCTATGGCAACATTGAAGCAGAAGAGAAAGGATGAACTTAAAAATTCTCATATGTGCTCAAGGTTTTACTTTAACACTCATAGAATGTAAGGGGTATAATTCAGAAGACAGGATCTGGAGCATTTGGGAACCACAAGGAATGTTGTGGGTGGGTTACATCTTAGAACCAGTACAAGCCGAACCAAAACTTTCCAGCTATGGAAGCAGAATGGAACTTTCTAAGCCAGCTGAGCCCTTTCAAGTAGCAACAGCAGGTTAGGAAATAAGGGCCTGAACTCACATTTCAGGTGCCATGTTTAGAAATGATTGGAGGCTCCCCTGGATACAAGGTACTTCTCCCACTGAAGCCATCTCTGTTCCGTGTGCTGCTCAAGGCCATTTGATCTGAACGCAAATTTTAACAGCAAAAATGGACAAAAATGAGCAGCACCAAGCAGAGAGTCCCAAGGACATCACCTCCAACACCACCTCAGCAGGTGATCAGGGACTACGGGAAAGGTTAGTGTTATCCATACTCTTTTCAACTTATGCATTACTTACACCTTGCCTGTAATACGTGTATAAAACACAGGTTTTCAGGGAGATTTCCCCGTTTTGCTTAAATGCTACTTATTTTTGCCCTCAGAGGCAAGATTTTGATGCGCTGGTTCACCCGAGAGCGACCAGTCACTTGAGGAGAGCTGAGCACGACCAAGGTCAGGCACAGCCCCACGACACAATCCTTAGGGCAGCCAGCTCCG
>NW_005054311.1:8098785-8161830 GCF_000277835.1 Geospiza fortis
CGCGCTCGGAGGTTGTGCCCCACAAAAGAGACCCGCACAAACTTTTCCAGACGGCTCTTGGAAGATCCCAACTTTTCAGAGGGTTGGGATCTGAAAAGTGCTGCGAGTCATTAATTTGAGACCGCAGATCACCAGGTTTGGGAGGAGAGTTTCCACCACGCCCTCCCTGCAATAAATCGGTGGACTGCCTCCCTCTGCTAGCAGCTCTCACTAATTAGGTAGGTTATTAATTTGAGAATCTCGTAGGAACTTAACTTCTTTACGTCTTCTGCCTAGGATCTTTTTAATTTTAACAGGCCTTTTTCCTTCAGTCAGCATCTTTTAGTCACTGGGAGCCTTTGAAAGTGGTGGTTTTTTCCTACACAATCCTGCCCAAAACGTCAAGTCGTGATGTACAGAAGCTCAGGACAGGGCGCAGACCTGTGCGACCAGTTTTCTGCTGCTCCACTTCTAGGATCGTCTGCCTGTCTAAGCAAGGAGCACAAAGCCCCAGCAGATGTTAAAAGCCACCCATCTCTTCTCCAGTTTTGCTGGGCAGGTGTCAATGGCAGTGATGGGAATAACTGCGAATTTAGGGGCAAAAGACAAGAACTGAATTGACTTTTCATGAGACTCCAAGTAGGAGGATCAAAGCACATGCCCCAAATACAAACCAGCTCCATCCTATTGGAAAATGGGCCTGAAATGAACGTTTGCCACATGTTCTGGGCTTGCACTGTGTTTGGAAGGCTTGCTGTAAGTTAAACTGCAAAAATAAAGCCTTGAGAGCTGAGAAAGGAAATGTTTGTATGAACTTGCTCTTTCCTCTTTTCATCTTAGCGTGAGCAATGCAGCAGCTTTGCTTTCCTGCTGCGATGGCCAAGGCCAAGCAGTGGAGACACAGCATCCCCGGGGTGCTCAGAGGCTGAACAGCCCTTTCAGGATGTTTCAGTGTAAGGATGGATCTTGAAATCCAGCAGCTGGGTCTGTGTGATTTGGTGCTTCAACATCTGGGGCAACAAGGCCAGTTCACTGGCATGAAGTTAACCAGTTGCTGGAGGACTGGTCTTCAGTCCAGTTTTTCAACATTTTTTGTTTCAATTTCTTTGGTCTGTTTTGGGGGTTGTTTTTTTTGTTGTTTTTGTTTGTTTGTTTGTTTGTTTTTTGTTTAGTTTGGGGTTTTTGGGGGGGGTTGGTTTTTTGTTTGTTTGTTTTTTAAGAAACAAAGTTCTCAATAGGAAGAAACCAACATGGAATTTTAGTCTTAATTTTAAATTCAGTACTTGTATTTGTGATGCCCATTTGAGAAGAACACATTAAACTTGCCTGCTTACCAAGTTGTGTGTAACCAGAATGAGAATTTAATGAAAATGAATTTAAAAAATATATGTATTTTTAAAATATTTTTATATTTTTGGGAGGTGAGATAAAAGCTGGTAAGCCATACTAAATTAATAAAGAATGAAGATACATGTTTCAAAGCACAAAAATTTTATTTACCAGCAGAGCTAAAGGGATTTCCCCTCTCCCTTCCCCAGCCATTGCAGATCCTGTTCCTATTTCCACCACCACCACATGAATAGACAATCCTCTTCTTCTCATCTACCCTGTCTTTGAAGTTAAAAAGTTAACAGGTGTATTGAGGACAAAAATCACTTTATTTGAACGGTGGACCTGATGTTTTTTCTGTTTCTTCTATCCTACAAGAATTCAGAAATGGTAGGATTACTGCTTCTCCTTTTTTTTTTTTTTGATTCACCTGTAAGAAAAGCTGCTTTTTGGCTGTTCCATTCCTTCCCAAATTTTCAACCTTGCATTAAACACTTATTCTAGAAACAAGGTGAATACACTAATATGAGGAAATATGCTTTTATATCTCCAAAGAGGCTATTGGTAGCAAAGATTCCTTTCAAATTACTTCAAGAAAATCTGATTTCCATTGTTTTTTCTCAATCTGAATTCCATCATTTTGTAGGTCAGTAAAGACACCTTTAACCCACTCTGATCTGAGAAATGAACAGCTTCTGGATAGCTTATTAATTAGGCAAAAATTGAGGGTCATGTGTGAGAAACTGGGTGTATTCTTCTGTTAATAGAAAAATAGAATATTATGTAAGTGTTTATAAATTAGGTATGATTTATCAATACTATTTCTTAATAACATTTAATAATTTATTAAAGGTGAATGCTTCTCAATCAAGCCTCCCTGAAACCCAGCTCAGTCCACTCTTGTAAATTCTCTAAGATACACTTCCCTTTTCGCTATTTCCAAATTAGTTGCAGCTTTAGTCCATTTCCTCCAGAGCAGAGCTGAGGCACGACTGGGGCAGCTTGAGAAAATTCCTTTTTCTCCTGCCTCCCCTCTCCATGCCCGTGCTGTGCTGTTTGGAGCAGTGACCTGGGCTCTGTGCACTGCCAGGAGCCAAAGCACCGGGGCTGCTCCCAGCCTGCCCCAGCCCGGGCTGCACGAGGCTCTGCAGCCCCTGCCAGCTGTTTTCCTCCTCAGACTGGGTCACAAAGATGGTTTTCATTTAACTGCTTTTGCTCAGCCACCTTTCAGGGGTTTTGTTGGGTTTTGTTTTCTCATCGCTTGCCAAGGGCACAGCATTCCTTTGACAATTTCTATAAATCTTCATCTGTTTTAGTAATCTGTGGTTACTTTACCCTGTTTCTGACCTGAAGAGCTTTTAAATCACCCTTTCTTCCCACGTGCCTGTCTCTCAGCCCTTTCTTGCAGCCTTGCTCCCAGATGCATGTGGAACGTGGGGGGCACATTTACTGTCGCCCAGCCCCTTCCTGCACGCAGCACTTCACCAAAACCTCTTATTTCTTGCCTTAAACTGGGCAGGGAAGCCACAGAATAGGGATTCTAACGAGCCATTTAAAAAATACTCAGATTTTCCTGTTTTCACTGCTTTTTATTTACCAGACCAACAAAAAGTGCTGCAACATGTGCCAGACTCACATTTCTGCAATTTCACTGATTCCTGCAATGCTGGTTTTCAGCTTGCAAGGGGCTTCTCTCTGACTTGCTGTGTGCCTCATCAGTATTGACAAGTCATCTACATGCTCTGAGAGGAAAAAAGTACCCCAGACTCACATCCAAGGAGTTATTTTTCTAACTCTACACCCTGCATTGAGCTTGCAAGAGTTACAAACAGTACATCCGAAGGGCTTGGGGAAACTGCTGAAACAACAGACTGGTTTTGGTTTCTTTAAATGTAAACCAAAATGAAGCATAGCACGAAGCAGGGAAGAGGGAAGATGACAGCTATTGTTTTGCTGGTAGCAAGCAGTGTTCCTGCCACAGTGAAGATGGTTTCTACTTCATCAAACTCAGAGTACAATGCCAGGGAACAACCAGTGCCCTAGTGCAGGAGCTACCTAGAGGGGAACAAGAGGAATAGTGCCACCAGCCACAACAGTAATGGATGCTCCAGGACCAGAGACCAGCTGCTCCAATGGTTTTCCATTGTTTCATCCCTTGTGGCAGTGAAATATCTTCTTTTTCTTTCCTTTTAAGAGCTTTTGCCTTCAGGCCTACAAGAGATGCATGTGCATTTAAGAGGAGAAAGAGCAGGGAGAGGGGAGGGTTGTTCTCAAGGCATGGGGAACTTGATGCTCCTTTTCTACCAAGGATGATGAAGTATTTGAGGAAACCTCTTGTGTGACTTCACTACAAAACACTTGAAGAGGGGAGACCAGAGCAGTAGTTGAGGGAATGGCACCTGCTGAGCTGCATGCAGAGCTCAAAATCAAGCAAGAGGATGAGCACTTGCTGTTGCAGCTCCCAGCGTTTATCCAGAGAGATGTGCTGGGGGGAGCGGATGGAGGTCCCCAGGCTGTCTGTGCACAGGTACTCTGGCTTCAGCAGATCAAACCAACATGCTCTTGTGTCAGCTGGAAATTTTCCCATTATTTCCCATATTATATAACCAGTTATGCTTTGACATGTATCAGTGTGAAAATAATGCAGGAGCCAAAGCTGTGGGGATACCAGAATCCCAGAATCCCAGCAGCCAAACTCTGAGCATCACAAGAGAGGGAGTAAGGTGGCTTATGAGATCATGTGTCCTTTTTCCAAATTACACCTCAATTGGGATAAAAGCAGCAGTGCTTTTCAAGGATGGGAAAGGTGAGTTTTGTTGCCAGAGATGAGTTTAGGATTGGAAGGAGAGAAGAGAGAGGATCATGCTCCTTATTCTGTATCCAAAGTATGCTTTAACTACATGACTTGCCAGGATTCGACATTTCTCATGAAATACAAAAATATTCAAACTTTATTTGTTCTGTACATGAATCTGCTGAATTTAATGATCTTTGACACCCTTTCAATTGCTTTGATTCTTGGTTTTCTGTTCTGTACCAAGGAGATAAACAGGAAAAGCAATAATGTTTCCCAGATGTCATTCATTGCAGCAAAGAAATAGATACCATCCCTTCAGAGTGTCCAGAAGTAGGTTCTTCTACTTCCACGTAGTTTAAAAACTTTGTTTACAATGTGCTGCTCTGCAGATAGCAGCCACTCATGATGTTAGAATGATTACTGCAAATACTTTTAAAATATTATTGATTTAAAGGAAGTACTGTTGATGACAGGCCTAGGGTGTGCAAGCATCTGCCTATTCTCTTCTACCTTTCTTGCTGGTCCTACTTCTACAGGAAACTGAAGCACAGTTGGAAGTTGGCAAGTGCAGCACACATCTTCTAATTAGTCCAGTGCTATCAAATCATTTATGCAGATGGCATCATCTTTATCTTCCCAAGCCCTTTTTCTGTGTGAAGCGATGAATACTGAAACACGCTATGACACTGAAGTAATTTTTCTGCAGTAGTTACCAAATTTTCTAGTGGAGTTAAGCTGACCAGATCTGGAAAGAAAATCAGTGTTGTTAATTTTTCCAAGTTAATGTCTTTTGGAGAAAACTGCTATCATGAAGATATAATCACACCTTCCTTTGAAGTGCTTATCTAACTTGCTCAGTGAACAGAGAATCCTGCCTGTGGAACCTTTCTGCCGTTCTTCTCAATCACAAACTGCCTTTAATCTCTTTTGGGTAACAAGTTAACTCATCTGAATGCCACTTACCATCTTTGTTTCCTGGCAGCTGAAGTGTAGGGTCTGGTAACAGGGTAAGAGAGTATTAATTTTGCCCAGAGTTTCTCACTCCCTCACCAAGAGAACAAAGAGGCTTTTAGCTTTGCATGGAATGCAATTAACTGCAAGCAGCAACCAGAATCTTTGTGAGAATATAATTTATTGAGAACTTCCACTTGGGAAGTGACTGAATGTCACCTTTAATAAACAACCCCAATATTCCCAAATTGCAGCTTTAGGCAATTTGTAAGGCACTATGTCTAGCTAGTAAGCCAAGCCCTCTCAGAAGTGGTGGTTTGTGGTCTCACCTGCTAATAAAGGAAATAATAAGAAACCATCCTAGCCATGCGAGTTGTACAATAAATAAATCTTGTCTGTTTGCTTCCTGACTTGAATTCCTAAAAAATGTAATATGCTGCAGCTGAAAGCTTCTTAGTAAAAAAAAAAAGATTAAAAATTGTCAGATGACTTTTTAAGTCTGCTCTTTGCAAAATTTTTTTGGCAGATCTGCTAGACCAGTGGCAATGTTAAGATAAAAGATCAAAGATGTCATTCCTGATCAAAAATAATAACAAAAAAAAGGGAAAGGTCACATATTCACATAGCAAACTCCATCTGAAGTTTACTGCACAGGATGTACCACGCTGAAATCACCTGATTCTGTCAGAACTACTGAAGCAAACTCCTGTATGGAAAGGTGAAGCTCTAATTGGCTGGGACTGGGCATAATCTCTTCTTCGCCCACCTGATTTGCAATGAGATTTGCCAAGAAGCGGCTTACTACACTGGAGATGTCCTTCAGCATGCCTTTGTGCCCTGCAAATGCTGAAATCTAAATCATTTGTGCACAATCAATCCTTTCCAGAGCTTTCAGCGAAGGCAAACAGCCTCATGTGAGGCTTGAAGAAGTCCTTCAGAGCAGCTGTTTAGAAATGCATGAAGCATGAGGCACATTATATTCTCTTCCCACAGGCTGAGGGCCAGATGTTCTGTGGGTGTAAAGCAACAGAGCCTCAGTGTGGCTTTTTTGGGGGGCCACAGTGATTTATGCCAGTCTAGAATCTGGCCCTTTGTGTTTCAGCCAATTGACTTCCCCAACCTCTGCTGCTGAAGAGCATGCTTTTGTGAGGTGAGGAGGGATGGGAAGTGTTCAGGATCACTGGCTGAAGGTGCTGAAAAGAGAAATCTCTCCGAAGACTCCTGACACCACTTCTCCAGGCCAGATTGCTGAAGTAAGCACAGGTTTTTGGTTGTGAAGCATTCGCATATTTTCCTTCCCGTGTTTCTGTTGCTAGCAATGAACATAGATACTTTATAACTGTTTACTCCCAGAGCAAGTTCAGTTTTCCATCCTCTTAAGTTCAGGAAATGAGAATATTTCTAAGTAGAGGTGATGTTCCTGTATTTTTGTTTCCTTCATAACTTGCATTTTCCTGAAACACGAGTGAGAATTACTCACAGGAGTATGCATTTCAGAATTAGGCCCTTTGGTCATTTTGACAGTGTCATGGGAGGAAAAAACTGTTTCCCAGAACCAAACAATTTTATTGCATTCCAGAATCATGTGCAAAACAGGGATCCCATCTGTTCAACAGTGTTCCCACTAAGTACAGTTCTGCCTGTAGCTCACCAGAATAAGCAGCTCAACAAAGGAGCCTCAGTTTTCAATGATAATGTTTTCTTCAAAATAGAAGACACCAGTAGAAAGAGCTTCATAATAATTTGCACATTTGCCAAGATGTATTTTCTTAAATAATGTTTTGACTGCTAAGGGCACTGCAGAGTAGTAGAGCACTAGAGTATTCACTCATAAATTAAGCTTTCTCTGTGATCAGTTTTGCCAATTCTTCCAAATCCACAATAAATGAATAAAAAATAATAATAATAGCATTAATCTCAGAACTGATGGATTAAAACTGGGCTAAAATAGCCTTCTTTGTTTTTTCCCTTGACATCTTGAAGAGTTTTGAATAAAGGGTGCCTGATTGCAGCACTCTAGGTTTAGGCTAGTTTATTAGAACAATTCTGCAATAAAAAGATTATTAAATGAAAGAGAGAGGATTATGCTTATGAGATTCCTCTAACTGAAGATTGGGGCCTGGGATTTTTATCATCACTATGAACATCAGAAAGTTTTGCTTAGCAAGTGCAATGAAGAGCTTATGGAAACCCCAGGTCCCAGTTTTATAGTTGCATATCTGCATTTCTAAGTGTCTGCTTTGAGTTACTTCAAAGTCCTCTTAACAGTTTCTCCACCTGACCGAGATTCCCTTTACAGCTCTGCTTGTGCTTTTCCTTAGATAATCTGATCTGAAAAAAAAAATGCAATTTCAATGCTTGCCTGTGGAAAGGGATTGTTGCTGGTCTGGGGAGTCAGCCTTGCTGGTGCACATGCTTTGCCTGTGAGTAAAGAGTGATGCCCACCAAGCCCAGTTTGCCCCAACCTCTCTTGTTTCCAGGCTAGAGGAGTCTGGAAATACTTGTGCCCAGCTCATGGATAGTAACAAGAGGGCTGGAAGGGAGGTGTCTTTCAAGACAGGGGCTGAAGCTGTTTTCTCCTTTCCTGTAAAGGTTCAGAGGGAGGGCAGGATGTCGCTCAAGCCTTATTCCACCCTTTTTGCCCAAAGTCCACCTGAGTATGTCTGGTGCACCAGAATGGTTCTGCAGCAGAGCCACCTCTGTCCTGCAGTCCTCCTATTCACACAGCTCTGGGATCATGGCCAGAGGGTGTCAGTATCCCGGTCTCCCAGGGTGTTTCTCCCAGGATGTAGGTATTACAGCTGCCACCCACTGCACAGGTTTTCGTGCTGGCTGGGTTTCACCACGGTGCAGGCAGCTCAGCGTGAGTGGATTGTAGGGTGCAATATCTGGCTTTCACTCCCTGGATTCAGCTGTAGATGCAGGTGTCATGAGGGCCACATGCTGGGAATGACTGAGAGGTACAACCCATGGAAAATTAAGAGTCATTCCTTGCCTGCCTAATGATTTATATGGGCATGGATGTCTTCAGGAATGCATCCACGATGAGCTCCCAGGTTTTTGAAAAGGGGGAGGCACTTCCTGGGCAGTGATGTAGAGACAATAACAAACAGCAAAATTCTTAATGATTTTCATCCTTGTAAGAAAACTTTTTTAGGATTTAGCAGGGGCATTGGGTGTAGTCTGTTAATTTCATCAACAACAGGTCAAAACTTCTTGATGATCTGTCAGGTGGGAGCGCACCTAGTGGCTAAAGTAGAGGCCAGCAGAGGGCTTGGGATTTAGGACTGAGTGGCAAGTATAAGCTGGTCCCTCATCTTCTTCATTTGTAAATCAGAATGAAGAGAAATAGCTGTAACTCTGCATCACAGACTTAGAATCAGGCTCAATTAACTTGTGCTTATTACACCCTGCCAAAAAGGTGTTAAGATAATTAAAAATGGTAACTCTTACATCTGTTCAGGGCTACTCCGCCGGGGCCACAATCCATGATTAAGATTTCTAGCAGATGTCACAATGCAAATAGCAATGACTTGTAAGTGGGAGCACAGTAACGAGGAGCACGAGCAGCTCTCCTGCCCCTGAGGACAGGGACACTCACGCCATCGCTGCTGCCCACACACCTCGTGCTGGGTGAGGTCCCTTCAAGGGATCCAGCCCCACACCACGGTGCTGCTCAGCTCCATGTCTGGGGCAAAAGGGAGACTACACTGAAAAACGGTGTTTTATGATAATCCTGCAGCCTCTGCAAAGCAGATTAATCTGTTCCATGTCTTCTACCCTCACTGCAGGCAACTGCAAGAGAGAGGCACTTGCCTTGGAAAGCACGCTTTACTGACACTGTCAGGGAGCAGAGTGACATCACTTACATTTTTTGGAACAATGGCCTTTTTCCCACAACTGCCTTGGCTTTTGTTCCCTTTGCACTGGCGCCACGCAGCTGGCTAGGATCTGCCATTATTCCCCTGAGTTCAAGGAGAAAGCAGTCCCTGGAGAGTGGGTGTTTGGGAGGAGTCAGCATAATGTTGATGGGCCCTAGCTGATTTTCAGGGGGAAGTGATGGTATTTGGTTTTAGCCTACTCCATGCTTCAAACTTGAAATTTGTTAGAAAAAACGCCTGTGTGCAAAGCAGAGATCCAGTCTGTTGGTACCTGTGGTGCTTGGTGTAGTGGCATACATGGACAGGAGGGAATGAAGGTACCTGTGCTAGGTAAGGCCTGGGAGCTCAATAGTCTGGATCCAGGCAGGAGAACAGAGATAAAACAGGATCCTGTAAATAACAACTTCCCTCATTACTCTCCTTCCTCTCCAGAGCAAGTCAGTCCTTTGCATCAAGGTGAATCTTGGTTCTCCTGCTCTGCTCTTTCCCTATTGCTTCTTTAAAGTTCCCCTGCTTCCTTTGTTTCACTGCATTCCTTCTCTTTAGCTGGATGCTTTTTCTTCTATTGCAGCCTGGAGCTGTTTCCCACCAAATGTCCTTGCTGCTCACAGGACTGATGGGGCTTTTACCCTACTAAGGTGCCCTGGCCTAGCATGACCTGCAGGAGCTGTGAGTGGGTAACCAAGAAAGGGTTTCTGCAAATTTAACCACTCAGCTCTCTGAAAGTTGTTCAAACTAGGACTCCTCACATGTTTGGAAGAAATTAGGTGCATGTCAGTGGCAATGCCATCAGTCTCATACTTAGTGTACTCAGCAAAATGCAGAGTAAAAATGTCATCTGCATGGATACAATCTTTTTTTTAGGTCTTGCTAGTGTTAGTAATTTCCAAGTGAAAGATCACACAATTTATTTCTTTTAAATATGGGTAAGAGGTACCTTCCCTACGTTCTTCCTTGGCAATGGTAGAGCTGTTTTGCCTGGGAGAAACAATACAAAATAATCACAAACAACCCCCTCCAAACCACAAAAATCCCAAACTGAAATCAGCTCCCAACAAGACTTAACTAGCCTGAGGTAGGCACCCGGGGAAGATTTCAGCTTGCTCACTTTTGGCAGTGCTGTGAGGAAGCCAAGGCAGGATCTTGTTCCGGGAAATGCCCGGCAACCTGACCCTGAGGCAGGCTGCTCCTCTTGCCCACTGAGCTGGCCTGGACACTTGGCACTCCATTCCAGGTGTGTTGGCTGTGGCTGGCAGGCAGCCTCTCCTATGGATTTCTGCTGGCAAGCCTGCACCTGAAAAGCAGCACAGTGACTTTTTTATTTAATGCAAAGTAGTTTGAAGCATGTGAAGTAGTAAGGATGATGTGAGGCCTTTTGGGTAATCACTGCGCAGAGACATGGTACCTGGATTCTGAAATAGCAATTTCCTGGGACATTGATTCAGTGTTAATGGAAAACACAAGTGGATTCTTGGGTTTATTACAAGGCTAAAGGCAAACCTTCAGCAATGTCATCTCATAAATCCACAGTGAATATCTCTCAGTTATCTGGTGTCTGGTCCCAGCCCCATCTCTCAAAGGTGGCAGAGCAGAATTTGAAAAGGTGCATAAAGGGCCAACAAAGCTGGCCACTGGTGTGATACAGCTTCTCTAATACCGAAGATGAACTGAGTTCTGCAGTCTGGGAAAAAAGAGGACTGAGAGGAGAAACTGGAAAGGTTAAAAAACCATTAAGTAAATTAATCACAGAATGCTTTGGGTTAGAAGCAACCTTAAAGATCACCAAGTTCCAACCTCCTGTCATGGGCAGAGACACACTTCACTGGACCAGGTTGCTTGGAGCTCCATCCAACCTGGTCTTCAACACTCCCAGGAATGGGACATCCACAACTTTGTCTGGACAACCTGTTCCAGTGCCTCACCATCCTCAGAGTAAAGAACTTTTTCCTACTACCTAATCTTAACCTACTACTTGTTTGTGCTGTTATTACATGCCCTTGTAAATAGTCCCTCTCCGTGTTTCTTGTGGGCTTCCTTCAGGTTACTGGAAGGACCCAATTAGGTCACCCCTAAGCCTTCACTTTTCCAGGCTGAACACAACAAATTGTCTCAGCCTTTCCTCATAGGAAAGGTGCTCTATCTCTCCAGTCATCTTGGTGGCCCTGGACTCACTTCAAGAAGTTGTTGTCCTTCCCGTGCTGGGGACAGGAAGGTGAATAACAAGTAGTTATTGGCAGTTGCTCATAAGACAAAAATCAGGAACCTTCAGATGGAGATTTAAAGCAAAGAAGAGAAAACATTTTTCCCCATAGCACTTCATTAAACAGTGGGACGCCATAGGATGATGTGAGGGCTAAAAGATTAAATTAGTTCTAAAGCACTTAGACTAATGGAAGACACTGTCAGGGCTAATAAACACAGAGCTGCAGGTATGTTCTTTAGGTCTAGAAACCTCTGTCTGCCAGCTGCTAAAAGCCAGAACAACACATGAGGAGGAGCAGTACCATATGCTGGTCTCAATCCTTTTTTTTTTTCATTTATTCCTTTTGTATTCAGTGCTAACGTTTTTCTGAGGCTACAGGCTGAGTGGCATTGCACATAAGGTGATTGTTTTACTTACAGTGCAACAACTGTGAAAATGCACCATCTATCATTTGAGGCAACTGGGAATAAATACAGCATGTCTGAGACAGGGTTCTCTGGGCTGGAAGTTCATTAACACCCCATCAGCAGAACTACATCAGGCATCAATTTGTACTGTTCATTTTCTACTCTGCTGCTTGGAGCACGAGTCCCTTCCTGCTAGCTTTGGTGGGTTGTGCTTCCTTAGGAAGGTTACAGTATATAAAATAGCCATAAGCAAGAGTGATTTGTACCAAGAGTGCTTTGGCTGGCTGCTGGTCTTCCCTCTTCACAAAAAGGATGAGATTGGAGTAATGTGCAACATGTTTTAAGTTACTTTGTGTAGTTGCCTCAAAACCATTTCTTAGGGAGCAATAATTCTTGGGAGGAAATGCCAGAATGCTAAGAATTAATACTGATAAGACCTACATATTTCTTCCTGAGGATTCTCATGGGAAATATCTAGCTTTGCTATTTAAAATTATTTTTTGAAAAATGTGCTACCAGTTAGGTGTTCTGGAAATAGATTAAGTAAAGGAGTGTGTGACAGGCATAAATATAAAAAAAGAATGGTGAACCCTCTGTCACTAAGCCTGTCATGTGCAATTTGAGTACTCCTGAGAAGATAAGCAGTACCTTGGAATCTGTGAGTTTTAAGCCAGCCACTAGATTACAGAAGCAGGTCTCCCAGTTTAAATCAACTTCAAAGTGAATGAGTGAACAGTGATCTTGGAAGAAAAAAATCTCCAAAGTATATTTTCCCTTTAATACACTGCCAAGAGTTTTCTCTACAACAGGAAGAGTTACTTCACAGGGACAGAGAAGCCAGGATTGACCCTCAAACATAGTAGCAGGAAAGTTAAAATGTGAAATTATGCTGCTAATGAGCCTAAGACTGTTGGCAAGTCATTCTCTCCTGTCAGAGAAGCTGGAAAAGCATGTGAGGAAGAAGAGCCTGTGCTGCCTGCAAGACAATTTTGTCTGCTAATGAACCTGTATGAGTGAAAGAACATCAAAAACAGGCCAGGAGTCCTTCTTGTTTGTTTATTTCTTCCTGTAGGAATTTGTCTGAAGCTCTGTAGGACCCTGCTGTCTGCAGCCTTCAGGTTTCATCCAGATCATCCCATCTCTGAATCAAGGACCTCAAACCTGTTGCTGATGGAAGTAGGTGGCTTTAGACAGCTGTGCCTTTCAGATACTCCACACTTTGCCTCCTCTGCTGTCCACCATCACCTTGTTGTGAGGTTGCTGATGGCACTGAAGTGACTGCTGTGGCTGGGCACAGTCTGACACAGCATGGAGCAGCTCCTTGCTTTTACCATGGCATTCCCACATTGTTCTCCGTATGGAAGCCTGGGAAATTTTGATTCACCTCCTTGTTTCCCCAGCTGGGGATAACCTAGTGGCTTTGTGATACCAGAAAGACTTCGTCTTCCTAGAAAAGAAAGCTGTGGGAAAGGTTTTCTTCTGCCTTTTCAATGTCAGGACATCAGACTGGACTGTATCCACCTCCTCAAGTTTCAGAGTGAGCCTTTGATACCAGACCCCACATCATGACAAGATTTTCCTCCAGCCTTTAAGAACATACTACAACAAACTTACCATCCCTCCTTCATCTGCATTTACACATCATCTTGTCATGTCCTGATACAAGACTTTCTTTCAGGCCACAGACCACTTACTGTCCAAATGCTTTGTATTCATTTCACAATAATTTCTGACTATTTTTCCCATTTCCCTGCCTGTTTGGGTAACCTGATATAAACCATTCTCCATGCTGTTTCTAAGAGGAAGGCAAAGCTCTCCTGCAGGTAAGCATTGACTCATTCTGGCACTTTCATGCTAACCTACACTAGGTCCTTTGCAGAGCTGATTGTCACTCCAGCTTCCTTAACCTTTAGAAGACGGAGTAGTGGAGAACAGCAAAGACATTCAGGGCTCCAAGTGAGGATGAGGGAGGTCTTGGTAGACAGTAAAGCCTGACCCAGAATTATTCTGGGTTGTATATACATATAACAGGATTCAAATTTTCACTAACATTAGTCAGAGGTTTTACCATTGATATCACTCTTGACAGGGCAGAGAAAGCACCATTAAACCCCAAAGACCAAACAATCAATAACCAGTGTGTAGGGGAATAGTAGATTCGGCTTTACTTCCTGATGGAAAAGCTCACATGGAATAGTTGTTTATTTCCAGTGACAAAGAGGGAAGGTCTGCTTATTTCTCAGAGCCTATGGAAAAATGAAGCTGACAAGAAAGGGATGAAATTACAGAGATTAAATAGTCAGATGAACTTATTTCCCATATACACAGGCATAGTATATTTTTTTCTTGGAAGAACCTGATATGAAAAATGTTATCATTGTTGGACTATGGGAAAGGAAACATTTTGCCTTCCCATTTTGGCTTGGTTTCAGAAGATAGAGCTAAAACTGCCTTGTGCATTCCACAGAAGATGAATTTATCTTTAAAATTTTTAGTTGTAGCCCAACTCCTCACCATATGAAGGCGCCAGTGTATCCAGGGAAGCAGAGCATCCACAGAGATGTGATACTGACTCTACTGCTGAAGTCAATGGAATTTTGGTTCCTGAATTTCAGAAAAAGTTGTAGGTATTGCCTGGGAATTGCATAAACTCAGTGTATAATAAAAAAGGCTCATATTTATTAAGGACATTCAAATTAGAGCCCCAAGTGAAAGGCTGATTGTTTGAAAGACACAACAAGGGAGTGAAGTTCAGGCAGTTTGTGGATGGCATCACATTTGTGCTGCCTGGCTATGGATATTCAGTTCTGGGATGAAGGAATATAAGGCTGGTACTTGGGGTAGGACTGAGTCAAGCTTTGCTGAGCAGCAGGAAGAGGAGTCACATGCAAACATTAATTTAGTAGTCCAAGCACACAGCCACTAACAATGCCTGGGACCATTCCCAGGAGGCAGAACTTGCTTGTTCTGTTGTTAAACAATTTTGTTCAAATTGTTGAACAATTGCAAAGTATTGCCAAATTGTTAGCATAGCTCCTGCCAAAGAGCATCTTCCAAAGATCTCCTGGCCCAGAAACTGTTCCCAGGAGGCAGCTTGAGACAGGCACACTCTTTGGTGAGTAGCAGAGGTTAAACATATGGTACTGGAGCCCTTAGTGCCAAGGAGGGGAGCAGGGCACAATAAATTTACTTGTACAGATGTAGCTACAAGTTGTACAGAGAAAATAACAGCTTGATTTGAGTGCTCCTGAACAACCTATTTGGGAACCAGCAATGATTTTAAAGGGAGTGTTTACCAAGCCAAAATGGAGGCCTGCAACAATCCTCTGGATGGTACAAACCCATGAAGGGCTGTAGGTATCAGGTGGCTAGCCATGGAAGCAGTACTTGCTCCAGGACTTTGGATGTGGGGGTCTGGCCTTGTAGAGGAGAAGGGAGTGCAGTCACACCTTACAAACACTGTTTCTAATAAAGATTTATTTTTTCCTATTTAATTTAAACACCCACACAGACAATCCTTTAGGGCTGTAAAACTTGCTGCTGGTAGATTAATTTGGTTGTTGCTGTATTTGTCATGCTGGTACTCAAGAAACTGAAAGCGGAAACAAGGAGAAACAAAGGGAAACAGCTGAAGTCAGTCAGTCATCCTCTGAAATAAGTAAATCAAAAGCAAATAAATAGCACAGATAATGTAATTGGTGATTATATGACTACATAAGATCCCTTCAAAACACAGAATTAAATGAGCTACTCTCTTGATCTGCCTGTTGCTTATGAAGTTCTTGTTTAAATGTCGTTGAAATAACAGCGTGCCAACAAATACAAACTGCAAACACAGCATTTTAATAAGCTCAAAGTGAAATAAAACAAGCCAGAGCAGATCTGTTGGCTCTTGCAATTTTTTGCTTGCAAGATGGGGAGGTTGGAGGTGGGAGGCATGTAGGGAGAGTATTATTCCTTGCACATGTTTGTCTGGTGCTGATTAAGAGGGGCAATGTTAAAAACTTTCTATGACATGTTACAGGCTATAATCTTCAAATTTAGAGCCTTGTATTGCTCTCAATCTCATCACAAAATCCCCATTAAGGAGAGTAGAGAGCCCTGAGGAGTTTGTGTAATAGGCTTCAGTAGCATCTAAGAAACAAAAATTTCCTCCTTAATTGTGGCCAAACCATCTTTTCTCACATTTTGCACAAGGACCTTGGATACTAGTGTATTTGTCCTTCATCTAATCTGTTGTTCTTTAAAAGTGCTCATCTGAATGTGGGCTTAAAATAGATCTAATTAACAGATCTGACCAGCTGCTTAGTCAGATAGAACAGCCACTGCAGCGCAGAAAGGTTAATCCCAAGTGTGAAGAAAGCCAAGTGACATCCTCTCTTCCCCCCCGCCAGAATTTGCCATACACTCATCATTTTCCCTGTCACATTCTCCACTGTTTGTTAGTGTCTTGGTAAACAACATCATCTCCCAACTCACACTGCTCAGTTTTGCTTCTGCTTTGCACAGCTAAAATCCCTGCGAACTTCCAACCTGAAGCTTCTGCTTCGAATCCCAAAATATCAAGTTTTTCCGATGTGTAGGCAAAAGGCTTTGGGTGTTCCTCTTTTCTGAGCATGACCCCCCTGTGCTGATGTCAGAGGGGCCTGATGGATGGAAAGAGGATGCTCATGGATGCTGCCAGAGAGCTTCTGTCTAATGAAAAGCATAGCCAGACAAGGCTGGGCATGGCAGGATTCAGGGTCCAGAGTTCTGCTCCCAGCATGGCATGGCATGGCATGGCATGGCATGGCATCCCCCAGGACAATGCCACCCCAACCCCTTGCTTTGCCGCTACCTCCCTCCTCCCCTCTGAGCAAGCTTCTGCCTGGTGCTTAAGAAAATTAATGCTAAGTAGAAAACCATGAAAGCATATTACCTGCAAATTACCTGACTAATCATATTCTCTCTCCTGGGATCTATTACGCTTCCAAGCTTACAACTTAGTCATCCTTGCAGGCAAGCTCTCCTCGTTTCCCAGTTTTGTTCATCAGGTTTATCCAGAACATTTGCAAATTTCTTCGTTTTCCTCCAAGCTAGCTGTTCAGTCCTGCCAGGTGCTCAGCTCCCTGAGCACCCTCCAGGAAATTAATTAAGCATATGGTTGACTTTAAGCATATGAAGCTGATGGCAATTAGGAAAATGGCAGGTTCTACAGCACTCTCTTTTTGCTGGTAATTCCTTAGGTAGGTGAGATGGATTGTTCTCTAGAGACTCTTGCCTCTCTCCATTGACTTAGGAGGAAATCCTGACAGCCTGTGCACCACAAAGAGCAGTTTGGATATACCAGCCAAGACATAGCATGTGTATCCCTTGAGCAGGGTATTTTGACTCATGTGGAAGATAAGTCAAACACTATTTTTAGCATTCTTTATTGATTCCTGTATAATTTCCTTTGCTCTTCCTGTGGAAGTTCCTTCCTTTCCAGCAACACCAGCATTTGAAGTAGCACATCAATCCCTATTATGTGTCAAACCTGACTTTTTCCCCAAGCCTCGGCGTGATGCGGAAACTCTTAAACACAAAGTCTTCCTGTAATTTAAACATCCAACTGTATGTGTAACTCGAATAAGATGTGGTGACTACCAATGAAGTTACCCCCAGGCTCAGCAGATAGTACAACTTTCTGGATTATTTGTAAGAAAGTTGATATAGTGCCACAAAAGACTTTATCTTGCCAATGGCTCTATGAAACTTAAACTCTAAATAACTTTGGCTCTGCTAACATCCCTTTTGTGGTTCTGATTTATTCTTCCCATCTGAAAATTACAGTAAAAAAGCAAAGTTATTCGCAATTTCTTTTTACTTGTTCTCAAGCAACCTGACTCTCAAAACCTCTTGGTGGAGTTGCTGCTTTTAAAACACTTTCATCACCAAAAAGAATTGATGTTTAATTCAAACCCCCCAAAAATGGAAGAAGTCAGGCCACTAGATCTGAAAGCCAGATTTAGAGGTGAAAGCTAAGCATCCAGTGCTGATACCTACTCGTGTCTTAATAAACAAAACCAGGCTGTGTGGGATGAAGAGTACACAAGTGTGTTCACCTCAGCAGCAATGTATGCTACATCGAATCTTTGTAGGTTAAGATCTGTTTATGACTATCCATAAAGCACAGGGTGAAGCAAGTGCAGTTTGCTCATTAACTATTTTTGTCTTGTGCATTTACTATTGGTATGCCAGTCTTTGTCTCAGGATATATCAAATGCTACCAAATGCTATTGTGCAGGATGACAGCTGACAGAAAGGGCCTTGAAAATTTTTATTGTCTTAAGGACAAATTACTTCCACCAAAAGTCTTGGAGCCACATTTTCAATAAGCACCCAGCCCTGTAAAACTGCCAAGGCATACTCAATGGGACCAAAAAACCTCCTGAGACGGTTTCTCTGCATTTGATAAGTATAAAATATTTGTCCCTGATCTGTCAGAGCTACACACACACAGTTTCCACAGCAGAAACTGTGAGCAAAGGCATTGAACACAACCGCACTGACCACAACTGCATTGGAGCACAAGGACCCACCACGTCCTCAAGGTTCACAATCCACCAGGCACGTGTGCACCAAGGGAAGACAGAGGAGTGAAAGAGGATTTAGTTATTTATGCTACACATGTATGGCAGGAAAGCCAGCTGCAGGGTGTGATGCTCTGAACTCATGGCTCTTCCATACTGGGTGAAATCCTCCCATACACTGCTGTGTTTGGGAAATGAAGGGGTTAACCGAGGCGGTGACACTTGTGACCCAGCCATGCTTCCCAGCCAATACTGCTTGCTGACTGCCATCTGGGTGAGGGCACCCCCTAGGTGGTTCTTGCTGAGCTTCTGAGTAAAACAAGGAATTTCTCTTGGCTTCCCCCTGCCCAAGTGTGGGGACACAAGTGTGGAGCCAATGCACACCACAGACAGGGGCCATTTTCCCCTCCTGAGGATATCATGGTGACAGCAAAGTGTGGGAAAGCTTTTCATCAAGGCAGCTTTCTGTCCAGCTCAGGTGAGGTCTGTGGGGGTGTGCAAACCCCAAAACGCTTTGAAGGAGGCTGGAATTACTTAGCCAATGGGGACAAAGTGATAACACTCAATGTCACAGAAGAGTTTTCTGTCCTTTTACCTAGGTGTCTAGTTTGGATTTTGAATACCAAGACTACATACCTAACAAACAATTCACAGGCTGCAATACTTTTATCATTTTATTCTAAGTTCTGAATAGCTTTAAATGTTTCACAAAACTCAAGTAAAAACTAGGCACAACAATGGCAAAGCAGCACAAGCTTGCACAAAAACTTAGCTGTCTACCTTGCTCTGCAGTTCTGAAATGCTTTAGATGGATGTTCTTGTGCAACACTAGCCCCAGCTTCCACGGTGTGCATTAGGACTGTAATAAATAAGTTGTGAGTTACATGGGCCTGACAGGGTATTTATGAAAAGATCATATTTACTCCTTTGAAACAGCCACCCTGCAGAAAGTCTGGCACTGGTACAAAGGCATTTATTCGGTGCATCCCCTTTAAAGGTCAGGAGAGAAAACTGAGAAGATGGGTAATTGCAAAACTGATTCTGAAAATGTGCTCTTATCTGCTGGACAAGAGGGGAATGTCAAGAAGGCAGGGAGGTGAGCTAAAGCAGGCTCAGGGAAGATGCAAATTCCAGGACCCTCACGTAGGCAGATGTTACAAAAGGAATTCCTCCTGCTTTTGCCATCTGAGGAGTGCTGTGCTGTCTTCAGCCAGCAGCAGAGATATCTAAGGGAAGAAAGAGTCATGTGTTGTTTACCCCACTTATCAATTTTTTGCAAGAGTGGGAACAGGGAGGAAAAAAAATTCTATTTAACAAGCATTTAACATGGCATTTGGACTTCCCTGTTTTGGTATGGAATGTCCTTTAAATCCCAAATCTACCTTCCTATTCAGACATGAAATTTTGATCTGGCAGATATTTCAGTGACAAACCCTCTTTTTTGTTGACTTCAGCAGATTTAAGTAGCTTTTTTTACTAACACTGCTGTTAATTTCAAATAGACATACATCCTATCTGGTAAATAGCAACTTAAAAAACAAACTAGTATTATCCTAGTCCTGCTTTCTTAGAACTTGTCCCCTGAGACTGACATTGCCCTGTTTAGCCTTCTCTGGTATTTTCTATCCATGTTTCACTGCTCCCAGGTTCTGTCCATTAAACACTTGCTGCACTTTGTTACATGAGAGTGAAGACTGGTGTTTCACTATGAAATGTATGTAAGCACATGCCTTGACTTTGTTTGGATTTCACTCTCTGATGAGTAGTTATTGCACACCTGGACCACAAGCCTTAATCCTTTTTCTTTGGCTGGGCTTACAGTGATATGTTGAAGGTCTCAGAGTGCTCCATCCCCAAGCACAGTGCAAGCTTTTAAATCAGATTTCTGGGGCAACTTCAAATCAGGTACTATAGTGCAGGAAGGAAGGACAGGCAGGACTGATCACCTTGCAAAAGTGGCAAGTGTCTTACACAGGAGCAGGTGCTCTTGTTGCAGGCAATGCTTGTTCCAGTAAGAATAAATTATTATTTCTGAGTTTCTGGCACTGGTAAAACTCACTGAGCAGACAGTAAGCCCAGCATGCAGGAGCAGAGAGACACTAGGTGTCACCTGCTTTCACCAAGACTCAAATGGAAGATGTCCAAGGACTCCTGAAGCAGCAAAACTTCTCCAAAACGACTATATGAAGATGTTGTTCTTTTGAAATCACAAGATATGTAATTTCTCTATACACATCAGCTGTTTCTTCTGTTTTGTTAATCTAGAAATAACAAAAGGAGATGTCAGAACTTGTCTGGAGTTAAGTGACAAGTACCATGTGATGGAAGTCCACATTTCTGGACTGTAAAATAAGACAGGCAGTGTGCCAGTGAGACCACAAAGCAAAGGAAAATAGGTCCACATTTCTGGACTGTAAAATGAGACATGCAGTGAGACCACAAAGCAAAGGAAAATAACCATTTGTGGTAGCAGCCTAAAACCCTCTCAGTTTCACATTTCCCTTTTATTTATCGTATTGATATGTTGGAACTGCTGCATGAATCTGACCCAGTCAAAGAAAGCAGAATTAAACCCCAAAGTTCTTGTTTGTGACCCAAGGTAGCCGTGTCACCAAGAGCAGCATGTACCCTGTGCTCTGGTCAGTGGGAGCAGTGCCGAGCCGGGGCAGAGGTGGCTGAAGCCAAGTGCTGGAAAGGACAGCCACAGGCTTTGCCACTGGCATTGCCTCGACCTGGCTGTGACCTTGGGAAGCCTCTTTGTCCCCACCACCATTATTTCTTTTATCACCCTCATGAAGGTGTTAATTGCTTCACGGTTCCAAGGGCTGCTCTTTTAGCAAGCTCTTTTAGTGGCTTCCTTCACTCAGCCAGTTGGAAACACTGGGTTTTGCTGGTGTTTGTGCCAATGCAGCGGAAGAAGAGAGCCAGCCACAAACAGAGCAACAAAACATGGTGTGGGGTGTGCAGCAATCTCCTGCCAAGTGAAGGAAATATTAACTTTATGCTCCCCATCCAAAGCCCGAAAACACAAAGGTAAAAACAAAACATGAATTTAAAGCTTTGCACAACAGCCACCAGGCCATAATGAGATTTATTCTGTGGTCTCAGATATTTTGGACTGATAGGCCCAGCAGCTCTCTGCATGTGGTTTATGCATATCAGACTTAGGGCATGCATCTGGAGGAATGCGCTTATGGTGGATAAAGGTGAGACACTATGTCTCCAAATTGAGATTCTAGTCTAATCTGACTAGGCTATTTTTCTGCCTTCCTGTGTCCTACCAAAAAGCACACAGGCATGATCAGATCTCCTTTTTGTCCTTGGAAAGGTTACGGTAGTTACTAAATCATGAACTCTCCTCTCCTCTCCTCTCCTCTCCTCTCCTCTCCTCTCCTCTCCTCTCCGTTTTTAAACAAACCCACAGGAAAAACAATGGAATTAAGCATAAGGAAACCTAAATGCTGGGATGGCTACTTCAAAAATGTTTTGGAAAAATGTTTATTTGTGTATGAAAAGCTAAGTACTCCTACTCATCCCTCTGCACCTGCCATAATAATGTAACCATCACTTTCAGCAACCCTATGGATTTGAAAAGCAAACTCTGAGAGAACTACCTGTTCCATCTAACAAACTGTTAATAATGAACGGGAAACTGGGGCTGATGTATATGCAATCTGTTTTCCCACTTAATTCTGGATTTCTGCATAAGCACATGTTGGTGCTTCACTTCACAAAAACCTCATAATACCATGACACCAGCAGTGGTGTTTCAAGCCCATGTTGTTTCAAGCCAAATGCAGGGCTCTCAAGAAATATATATGAGCTCCACCAGCACCTGCTGTGATAGGTCCTCACATCCTCCAGGCATTCACTTTCTTCTATGAGTTACACTCAATGGAGAAAGAGGAGAAGGAGGGAAGGCATGCAGCTTGTGCTACAACTCTTCCCCATGGTAATTTCTGGAGCTCCTTGTGGAGTTATGTAATCAGGAAGACCATTGGCATTCATCTGAGTACAGCTAGCAAGTATCATTTTATTCTTTTTGGTTTTTAACTTGCAAGACGTGGACACCCACAGTCCTCTCTGCCCATCACAGAATGTCTTCAAGGGTCCTGTCTGTATCCAAAAGGGGAGACTGGATCCTTGTTTTACTTATGGAAGGCTTTGAAAATGCCTGTATTTGATGCTGTCAAGAAGTGGGATCAGTGGTAGGGATGCAAAGAAATCACAAGCCTGGAGGAGAGCTTTAGGAGATTAGAGAAAGATGAATATTTAGATATGTGTATGAGCTGAGCGAGAAGCTGTGCAGAAAATTGGCATGATTTAGACGCTGCCGATGTCTGAGGATATGGAAAAAGAGTATCAGGTCAAAGTAGCAGTTCATGAATAAGCTGTAGATGTATGAGAGGAGCATTATGGCCACAGTGTCTGCAGCAAGCAAGAAAATCGATATCACACTCTGCTGAAGAACACTTTTATTCAGAAACAATCAAATGAGAGAGCAGAGAAGCATCTAGATTAGCTTGCTGCTTATAGAAACTGCTCACACATCTTTAAAACTTTCTCCTTTCAGCCTTGTTATTCTCTTTAATGAATATAATTGAGTTGGCCACCATTTCTCAAGGCCACTAACTTCAAGATAACATCACTGGAGGCCAAGAATCATTACCAAGAATCACTCGGAGGCTGACTGAGAAGAATATCTGGGCTTTGCATCACTTCTACTCTGAGGGAGCATCTAGTGAACCACACCAACACATCAGTGAAAGTCAGCCTTACTCAAGAAGGTGGCAGCAGATTTAATTCAGAGGTTGCTTATGCCTGTGGCATGAGCACCTTCAGTGTTTCTGGACAGAGACCTCTTTCTTTGCTTATTCTTAGTGTCCACTGTAAAGTGCTTGCAAGTGGCTGTCTCTTGACTAGGTTGCCTTTTCTACTGCATGTCTTTCGTAATATTGTTCAGGAAATAGATTCTAAGCACTATCCCAAAGAGAATTTGGGGACTTTTTCTCTGGGAACAACCTTTCTGGCCATTGATGAACAAACAGGTTTACACAGGTTTAACGCAAACTCAGCACAAAGCAACAGAATCATTCCAGGAAAGACTTGGCTTGACAGGCAACCTCTGAGGAGACAGTAACAGCTGTCCTCTTTGGCTTGAGTGCCTAGAATATTTAAAAACCAAAGTTTATTTATCTTAAAAGGTGCTGGACAGACAATGTCCCTTCGTTTGTCAAGAGATGCTAAATCTATGGGTCTGCACCAAAGACTGCAAATTCAAAAGTGCTGGCTGATATTGTTGTCTCACTGAGTTAGTTCCTGGTGGTCATGACTTAAACTGGAACATGAACTTCTTTTCATTCCTCTGAGTCCCTGACATGTCTGGTTCTATAGGCACGTGTAACGAACGGCAGAATTTGCACCACTGGGTGGTGAGGGGAAGTTAAGCCCTTGCCACAGGTTGTGCTTGCTCATAATGAGTGCCCCTGTGCATGCTCTAAGGTCAAGACAAATTTCAGGGGATTTGAGTTGATCAACTAACTGTCTCTCATTGAGAGGTAATTCAGTCAACCTTGGGCTAAAGCATGCATGTGAGTAATTACCACAAATTACATGGAGCAATGACTACTTTGTCTACCTTGGATCCTCTGTTCTCCTCCAGTGTGTCACTGAAGTGTGTCACACCACGGACCAGGGTTGGATTCTGGCTCCACTGAAACACTGGAGCAGCTTCAGTACGAAAAACAGTGAATCCAGCCTCATGAATAAGAATATTAGTCTTGTCCCTTCCTAAGTACCTCTCACTGCTGCTGAGGTTTGGTTACATTCCGAGATGCCTCACGATTTGTCATGCTGTGCACTTTCATGACGAGCTTTCTTTGCCCAGTCCCCTGTTAGATCTAAGTGAAGTTTTCACCTTGCAGCCCTCTATTGGCTGAAATGATGTCTTTTTAAAGTGCTAAATAAGGCAACTGAGCCTTATTTATCCCCAAATATGACTCTGATAGGAGTAACAGAAAGTCCAGCTCTGGTCTAGACAGCCCTAGGCTGGCTCAGCAGCTGGGACTTTGGTAGGAGCTGTATGAAGTAAGACATTAATTTATATTTTACTGAAAAAACCCAACCAAACACCAAAACAACAGGAGAGTTTTGTTCCATCTGTTTCTCCTTCCTACCACCACTGTAAAGTGCTATTGAATCAGACACGATCAGTATTTGGTTCCTAACAGGAAGCACTTTGTGGCCAGGCAGGTTTATATTTAGAATGGGAGTGGTTTAAGATGAGGGATGGGAGTTGTCTCCAAACATTGCCATTACTTCTTTAATGGAATATACAGCTTGCCTCCTCTTTAAATAGCAAAACAGGCCTATGTAACAAATTACTAGAGCTTGCAAGCCTTCCTCAGGCCCATAGATGGCATAATCCAACTATTTGTGTTCTGTGAAACCAGCAGTGGGCCTGAGACCAGAGCACTGTAAAAAGCAAGATTGAAAGTGAAATGTTTCTTCACAGGCAAAAGAGAATAGCAGAGTTTTTTATCCCTGGAATTCAAAGGCAGAGAAGTGAGGAGCTCAGAGAAGACTCAGTGAATGCTCACAATGGATTCTCACTACCCTTTGTCTAACTATAGACAAGAAATGCAACGTGATGGAAGAAATTATTTCTGTTTTCCTGAAAACAAAAGCGACTGAAAAATGAGGCACTAAATGTAATGCAGATGGGAACTACGAAAAAAAAGCACACCACCAATGAATTTGGGAAGAGCCACAGACTCTCTTCCATGCCTGCTTTATAGTGATCTCAGCCCTTCAATTGTCCTTGTCACACTGGTGAAGCTGTTGAAAGCTGATCCAGTGTTACACCAGTGAGTGACCTTCCTACACAAAAAAGGCAACACGAGGGAAAGACAAAGGACTCAAGTTTGTTCTCTGAGAGAGATATCTGTTAAAAAGCCTGAAGAGGATAAAAGATGTGCAAATGAAGTAGGACCCAGCTGACCCTCCTGGGCCTTTGGTTTTGAGTTTCCTCTGTCAAAGTCACATCCAAGAGTTTGAGTAAAACTAAAATTGTATCTTCCTCTGCCATCTCAAATCCATGCAATTATGCATGCAGATTCCGTATATAGAGTTAGGTAGCTGGGAACAAATAGTGAAGTCATTTGGGAATTAGTTATGGATTGATAAGTTTATTTGTGAGAAGAGAAAGAAAGGATGATCTCCAAGCATTTTACAAGCAGATCTAATTATTAGCCCACTGTGACCATCAATGCTGCATTCTGGTATTGAGAGGCTCACATGTAAACATGGGATAAACCAACCCAGCCTTCATCAGGAGTAGCCTGGGGTAGAAGGAATAGGGACGATGCACAGAACATTTCTTTTTACCCATATGCCCATCATAGAGGCCCAGTTCAATTCTAGCCCAGCAAAAGTGATGCTCAGGGATGTTGTGTACTTCACTGTGCAGTAAGAAGAAATAATGCTTCTTGTCGTCACTGGTGGAGAAGTTTTCAATGTCTTCAGATACATCCCTGCAGCCACAACAACACCTATGGCACCACATGAGGTACTTGTGTGGCCAAGCCAAGTGGCACAGGAAAGGTCTTATCCATGCTGCTCATGGTAGCCACCCCCAGGGCAGCCTAGTTCCACCTGCCCTGCAAATTACATGACCTGGTTCTATTGTGCCCAATGTGGCACCCCAAAAATACCTTTGTTTTTTATTCCAGTGCATCTGAAATGGATGTATTGCAGCCAGAGTGGGGGTTTTAATGTCAAGAAGCTGAAGCTTGCACGTTGCATGCACTAACTTGTGGCACAGGTAGCAGCCTGACAGTACAAGCTTTTGTGGTGGTGAGTGGGACTAAAACCTATGTAGTTCCAATGCTGTTCTTTAGAACACTAAAAATTTATTCTTTTAGAAGATGAGCTCCAGATACTGTCCTAAAGGAAATCAAACACCTTACTAAAAAGGGAACTTAAGAACCTCAGTATCTCCAGTGCAGTTCATATGGTTAAAAGTTGCAGACCAGGCAATAAAATTATCTGGCATTTCAAATTTACTCTGACAATTATTGGTTCATAGGTTAGTCAGACCAGAGTCAAATAATCTTTTGGCTCCATCTTTGTGAGGAAAATACTGCAGAGATCTGCCTATACACTTCTTGGAACATATCTGCTAGCAGAGAGCTCAGCAGCATCTCTTTTTAGTAAATTTGTGTTTGTGTGCTATGCTGAGGAGTCAACCTTTATTGAGGTTTGTCACACTTTCTTTTGTGTGTGTGTGTGTGTGTGTGTGTGTGTGTGTGTGTGTGTGTGTGTATTTTGGCACCCCTGCACCATAAACAAAAGAAAAACTCATGTTTTACAGAACAAAGTTTGCTGTTGCAGTGTTAAAGGTACCTTTTTAATCTAAACTGCAATCCATGTGCAGCAAAGCTCACCAAAACATAATAAAATAAACAGTGGATGGAAAAAGTTTATATTGGAAATTATATGAATAACAGCATTAGAAAAGCAGGCCGCATTCAAGAGTGCTGAGAATTCATCAGAAATTGTTCTGACGATCCTCAAATAACAAAGGCTTATTCTTTGTTTTTGTAACACATGCTATGGTGAATTTTCCAGTGTCCTTGAAGTCTGCCAAGAATGGGGAAAAGCAAAAGAAACTTAAGGTAAGAGAGGGGAATGTACTGCAAATATGGGATGACAGAGGGCAGAAAAATGTGGAATGAACTTTGATGTGGAGCAGATGTACCCCTGCATTCCATAGGCAAAACCAGTGCCGAGGTCACTCTGAAGATAATGAGGAGAGAAACGTCTCCTGTCTTCATTTAGCTTTAGCACAGAACCATTGGGTAACAGAAATGTTTCTAATAACCCTCCCGTTTTTTTCCTGTGGAAGGAAAGGAGGAAAGAGCAGGCAGAGAGAGAATTACACTCTGCAGTAGCGCTTCTCTGACTTACTTCTGGATTCAGACACTTTGCAAAGTGCCCTTTATTACCCTCAATCTGGGAATATTTGCTCTGTCTCCGGGGGATAAAGCTAGAGAGACATATCCAATGTGTTGTATAAAAGTGTTCAATTGACATAATATGCAAATACAGAAATATATATTTTTATTTTTATATTGCAACAGCAGAAAATATAAGACAAACACATAAGCAACAGCAAATTACATTATTCAAATCTTTTCTCTTTTTCTAATAACATTAGAGATGATCCTTTCAAGCTGTTAACAGCACTCAGAAAGGGAGGGGGGAGGACGTCTCACAGATGATTTGATATTTGCACTGAATCCAAACCCATGTGGAAAGCTTGTGATGTTAACATTTCTGTTAATTTGGTCTGGGCAGGGATTGGAGTACAGGGCTGGCCCTACAAGGAATGAGTGGCAGAAGCCACACTGACTTCAACAGAACTCTTGTTTAACTCTTTGCATCATTCTGCTTTATTAGAAACATCTGTCAAAGTCACAAAGAGCTGTCAAGGAGATGAGAGGATTTTCCTTGTGGTTTTGCTTTTAGAAGTATATTGCAATATATATTTATAAGTGTGTTATAATAGATGGACTTACTGTATATGAGTGTGTACATATACGTTTATATGTAAAGACTGGATGCTTTAAGGTGCCTTTTCCATGGGTCAGAATGAGTATATTTTAAAACTTTCAAAAATTAGTATTAAGATGCAAAAAGCCCCATTGAATTAGATTATTGAAAAAACTAAGTAAGAATCCCAAACTATGCAGCATCAGTTATTTTTTTGCAAACAGAGGTGGCTTTTTAAGAGAAGGAGTTGTGTATCATGCATTACTGTTTGTTATTTATATGGTTGAAAGTTAGAAGTGTTTGCAATCTTGCATGCAAAATATACTCTTCTATTTCTCCAGCCTAGTCTGGTCAATGGGAACAAATGAAATGTTGCAGTAATACAGCAAATTTGTGTATGTTTCTTGCAAGATTTAATAATTTCTATCAGGTGTGTTAAATAAGAATCAAAATAAACATCAAAATATAATAGAATAATAAGAATGAGAATAGTTACTGAAAACATGTACAAGTGTCAAAAATGCTCCCTACATCTGGGGCTCCAGTGCAATGTGCTGTTACCTTTCTGTGCCCTGGTGCACAAGGAGTCACACAGGACAGAGGTTTTGCAAACAGGACACGTTGGCTAGGCTGGACTCACACAAGAGGATGTTTGATGAATCAAGCAGCCAAGGATGAAGAGAAGGGCCACAAGCATTCTTGTATTAGCATACAATGCAAAGCATGCAGCACCTTCAGAAACTTCCTCTCTTGGGAACAGACCGCATGTTGTTCACTTCCATCTGAAACTCCTGATGGTGCCTACAGTCAGGAAAAGAAGTGTGGGACCTGGCTACACTGTGGTTGTACCCTGGAGCCCCAGTCAAACAGCTCAGAGGGCACAAGAGGCTGGTGGCATTTTTTCCCTCAGCTTTTTTACTAGCATCAGCTCCTGGAGAACAGGAGTGAAGCTGTGGGTGAGTCTGCACAGAAGCAGCTGAAAAGATCCCTCTATCAATGGGAGAAATCATGCTGGGACAGTGAGCTGTAATGGAGAAGTTCCCAGCAGACCTGTGGAGGAAGCCTTTTTGGTCCTGGGCACAAGGGTTTTGTTGGGTGAGTGCACAGAGATCCACCAGCCTGCTCTAGGCAGTATTCCCTTCACAGGAGCACAGGGGGGAAGCAGGATCAGGCCTGAGAACATCAGTTAAGGATTAAGCTGAAATAAAACCTGCCCTATGGCAGTAAGCAAAGTATGATGTTTTATTTCACACGTGCTGGGGTATGTGCAGAACGGGGCTCTTTGGAGTCCCCAGTGGCCGAATGAAATTGATTGAAGTGTAAAAAAAAGTGAGCATCAAAAAATCCCTGATAGCAAAGTAATTGCTTCCAGATGTTTTAAAATTGCCTTCAGAAATGAACAATCAAATCCTACATGAGCAAGACACAATAACTGAGGCAGGGAGAGTCAGGAATATTTATGAAGAACACTGTAGCGGGCACCTCTTCTTTCAGCAGGGACATAAAAGACTTAGCAGCCAACACCACCCAAAAGTCCGTGTTTTGGATGGTGGCCTGCTATGGACTTTCAGACTGGCAGCCAGTTAAGTGGAAGGGATTGACATGCTAATTACAAATGAACACAGCCACGACAAGTGCTGGTGGCCACAAGTTTTTCAGGCCTTAATTAAACGTGATAAGATGCACAAAGCCTTGGTTTATTGAACTGTCAGCATGAGGCCGCTGCCTGTCATTCATCTTTGTATGTGGTCTTATGACAAACAGGAAGGTGAACTTAGAGCCTTATTTCTCTTTTGTTTGAGACTGTTC
The DNA here is from genome assembly GCF_000277835.1 of Geospiza fortis. NCBI lineage: Eukaryota > Metazoa > Chordata > Aves > Passeriformes > Thraupidae > Geospiza > Geospiza fortis. Next base: position 8,128,245 of record NW_005054311.1, read on the forward strand.
TCTTCAGTACATGAACTATTGGGTCTCCTCTCACTTTAATTCAAAATTAAGATTTTTTTTTATGAAGTCTGTCCACATACACATTTTTTTAAAACTCTAAACCCTGCACATCTGCATTGTACTTTAAACTCTTACAGGTCATGGCAGAGACCTTGGTGTGATGCCTGCAAGCCATCCTCCACCTCCTGACCTTTGGAACAGATCCCAGGCTCAGGTACCAGAGCTCCGCTCCGTGCCTTTAGTCACACACTCAGTGTAAAGAACTGAATTGCCCACCAGTATGTATTAAAAAAGCCCTAGAAGCAGTTCAATTTAAATAGGATATTTGAGGGACATTGCCCCCACTCAGCATACTTGAGCCTGAACTGAGTACTGGAGAGTACTGTCTTTACATCCACTGTCCAAATGCAATTAAACAGAGTTGTTTTTCAGGAAAGCTGCACCCACTACAAATGAGCAGTTGAAAACATTAATCCATATCTGTACCAGCAGGTACCATACTGACTCGCATGCAGTATGTAAATAAATTAATGGACTATTGAAGGAAATGGAAAATATATGGCTGCAGGAAAAATATCAAATAGAGATTTTTTTAAAATAACATTTACACAATCTGTTTTTTGTGTCGTGATTGTTTGGTTTGGTTTGTTTGAGTTTTTTATTGAGGCACTGTATTTAAATATTCTTCAGCTTAAAATGACAAGCAGAAAACAGAAGGCAGGTGAATAGGTGAATGTGGTTGCTACACAGGGATCAATGTGATTGAGCACAGCTAGCTCTTCCATTCTAAAATGGGGTTGGAGAGGTAATCTGTCTCCCTCTGGGGTACATGTTTGTAATTAAGACACCATGCCTCATCAGCACAAAGCAAAAAGAAAAGGTGCTTTGTTCTCTGTGGTTCCAATAGGCAACTAAGGAAAGGATTAAAGAGATTAAACCAAGCTGAACTGCCAGAGGAATTGTTTCTGAGGTTGGACCCTGCACTTGCCCACCCTGGAGCTCAGCAGCAGGTTCCTCTGCACAGGGGGGAACTCCCTGAGCACATGTGCAGCAGCGAGGGGAAGGGGGGTGTGGACATGCAACATCTCCAAGCTCATGCTCTGTGTCTTCACTGAACTGTTCCCTTTAGCATCACCCCGAAGCTGGTGGGAGGCTGTTCCCTGGTATTGCACTCACATATTGGCATGGTGCAGCTGCACCACTGGGAGGTGCAGCACAGCAGATCTGCAGAAAAGAGAACAGAGTGGAGGGGCTGTGCCAAGAACTCCTTTATTGCACTCACAGATGCAGGTCTCTACCATTCTGTCCGCTTTAGGGTCATTACTTCTGATACAGGCTGTGTACAAGATATTCTAGGTCAGGTTTTTTAGCATGTTGCTTCTCTTATAACAACATGAATGACTACTGCAAATGATGAAGTTAAAATGTAGAGCCTGGTCATGCCAGGCAGTTTTGTCCCAAAAGCTCAGAAAATTACTTGTTCCTCCACTTACCAATTCAGTCTTTGCTATGAGTGGGGAAAAAGAACTTACGTTTGAGTAACTCACATTTCTATAGAATATCTTAAGCAAAAGGAATTTTTTCAAAATGTCTTTATAACAAAGCTACTACAATTTATTTTTAAGAAAAGATCACGGCCCAGCTTCTCTTCTAATGGCCATGAATTCATTAAGATAATGAATCTAAATTTGTTGACATCATCTGTATCACTTTGTAAAGGATCCTTACATCTGACATGTCAAGGTGCATCCAGGACATGTCCATCACACTAAATTCACAGCTACACTGCTGGTACTGTCCAGGGCTGAGTATGGTGTTTCCTGATGAGACTGAAAGGTGACCAAATTCTGCAGAAGCTGCCCCCATGGCTGGCTAATGATGCTTCTGGTGCTCTACAAAAGCCAAATCCTCCAGGGTAAGAGACTCCTGATTCCTAGAAGGTGTTTTTTCTCTATGGGAAAAAGATGTAGCCTGGGAGTAGCTTGGTCTGTGGCACTGTGTGTTCATGCTGAGGATAAGGTGCCTTGGTTTTGGGCAGCCCTAGCCTGATTGTCCCTACAGTGCTACCCAGCCTCTTGTTTTTGGCAGTTTGATGATGCTGGCATTACATCCCTGATTAAGCAAGGGGAGCAAAATCAGACATCAGTTTCATCTCCTCCTCATCCTTAAAGTTTCATGTCTTCCTGTCACCAGATTCTACTCTGTACCTTTCCCTGACCAGAAGGACACAGGTTTCAGGCTCACAGCCCCCAGATTGCCTCTGGCTCTCAACTCCTCACTCAGCCCTTTACACCAGCTCCCCATCCCATTCCAAAGCACTGAATGCACTTGCTTGGCCTGGGCATTTGTGGTCTCTTGTGGTGGAGAGAAGGGCAGTGACTTGACCCATTTTGTCCCAGGGAGGAAGACTTCTGCTTCAGGGACGCTCGTGCTGAGTGGATAAGTAAAACTTCCAAGTAAGAGAAGCCTAGTGTGTGATCTGATTTAGCAGAATAGATGACATAAGATGAAAACAAGAGGACCTCAAAATTTAACAGACACCATCCTCTCCAGTGGAATTAAAGCTGATTCCAGGTTTTTCCCTATACCTCACCTTCTGGCAGTCTGTCAATACTCCTGAGACTAACCGTAGCAAAGTCAGCTCCATCATGATCTGCTTTCAGACATGCTCAGGGGTACCCCAACAGTCAACAGCCTCTGCAATTCTCTATTTTCCCTGCTTCTATTAACATAGCCTGTGACTGTCATGTGTTTTCCAACTAGTTTTGTGTTATATCAAATAAATCATGCCAGAAGCAACCATTTCATTGGCCTTTGCCTTCCTCTTATGCTGCAGGCAAAGTGCCTGGGATCCTTCCATCCAGAGCCAAAGGCTTTGACCTTCTCCCATCAGCAGCCAGCATTAAAGCTATTGTGGGTCTGCAGAAGTTGTGTAACAGGAGGAAAAGGAGGACTGAAAACACCCTGTAACTGAGCTTGCTCCTGCCTCTTTGATGACTTATTCAATCTTTGTGATACAAATTCTCTCTCTCTCAAAGAAAATGTTGCTATTTTAAACAGCTCTTGCTACACTGTTAAAAGCAACATTTGAAAGCAGAGGCCGTGGATGCACAGCTGGACTTCCACGGCTCATCTATGCTTGGACAGTCTCATGCCTTCAAAGGCACTTGGGAGAGCCAGGACTGATAGCAAGAGGAAGGGAAAACTTAATTTGGCTACAAAGCACATAAACACTTCATTTTCCCTGTCTGAACAGCTCTCCTGATGTCAATTGGAATGAAATCTAGAGCACAGTCAAATACAATCTTACATGTTTGCAGGATTCAGACGTTAAGCAAGAGCTATTCCTTCCACCTAGAAGGAATTATTTGTGTTAGTCTTTCAGGGGTGGCAGGCAGAATTGAGCAATACAAGATAAAGGTTTTGTGCAGTGAGATACAGCCATTATCAGCACAGAATTAACTGGGAAAATGATAAAGATCACAGTGATTTTTCTAGACTTGGGATTGACTAAATTTCTACAAATCGAGTGCAACAACTCTTTTGACAGATTAATTAGTGTGAAGATGTCTGAACAAACCAGAGAATATTAATAAAATGTAGACATATCCCCTACAAGAAGTGAAATTCATTCTTTCTTCTTAGAATAATTTCTCTGCCTCTCAGACGCAGAGCTCCCTGTGCATTAGTCTGCTAGTTGTAATATAATATTTTATTTTGCTCTCCAGGTTCTTCTCTTCCACTCTCTGCAAGGGGTACAGTATATAAGAGCAGAAAGAATTTCCACCAACCCCCTGGTTGATCAAAATTCTTTTTCACCATAGACAGCATAAAAGAAGGATCACAGGGAAACATACATGAAAAAGAAAAAGAAACCAAACCCCCAAACCTCACTTAGATTTAATTTTCACAGGGGTACTTCCACTGTTTGAAGATTAGCACAGACTTAGGTGCCACAACCACATGCAAACTGATTTTCTCAAGAAAATTTTCTGTTCTATAACTGTGGCCTAATGTTTCCATAAAATACCTTATTACACAGTGTAGAGAAAGTATAAAAGATGATAGAAGCATAAAATATATTATATAAACCTCCATTCTTTCAAATAACTACTATTTACTCATGCAGATGGTCCCCATTAGTTGTCTGGAAGAGATGAGCAAGGGAAGAAGGTACATAACCAAGGAAAGGGGAAAAGTCTGCCCGAAAATTATACTTCTCATTCTTGCAATGAACACATGTAAGACTAAGAAAATCCCCCAAGGAAAGGAGATTGCTTTACTCCTAAGGACTGTAAAGAGTAATTCTGGGAAAAAAAAAAAACAAAAACACAACCCAGGGAGACAAACAGCACAACTTCCAGCTGTTCAGTGCCTTCACTAATCTTTGAGACAGCTGTAAAGACAGAAAAGCCTTTTCACAAGAGAGCAGAACAAGGTCACTTTGCTTAACCTATGAGAATTGCTGATCTCCTGATGACACTAAATGAAGAGCAAAAAGGAATAATTAGACTGGTCATTCCTGCAAGCTTTGCTGTTTGCTATCACTGTAAAAATTTCTCATGTGATATAGCTGAGGACACATGATATCCTCCTGCTACTTTGAAGTCAACAGCCTTTAAATCACCAGCAGCTGCATCTGGACCTCTTCTGACGATTAATCTCCAAACTCCTTGAAAGGTCCATGCTATCCAATTAATCTGTTTTGAATTTCACCTCTTGCAGATGAGTTGAAGCCTTGCTTTTGTAGAAAAAACTTTTGTAGAATCAGCTATTATCTATAACTGTTCCTTCCTTTCATGGATATTTTTCCTGTCCCCCAGAAGCAGAATACCCTGGGCATGATTCCTGCCAATCCTTTATTCTAGTCTAGGTTTACTCTACTCTCCATATGCTCCTGTGGCACTGCATATTGATCAGCTGTTTCCTGGTAACAACTGTAATTTTTTATTTACATCAGCTGTGTTTTGCAGTTTGAAATGCCTTGTTTTCAGTCTACATAACATGAGAAACAATAGCACAAATACAATGTTGTCAGCAGTTAGACTGTGGTATCCAAGGCATGATTAAAGGATACCCCTAGGCTAGAATATTGTTTTGCAAAGGCTGAGTTGTCAGCCTCAGCCTTAAATACTAAGGAAAACTGCATCATCTGTGCGCCACTGGAAGCCTAATTATGCATCTCCTGCACACTTATCACAGCAAGAACCTTATCTCTAGGTTACAGTCAAGAAATAAAATTAGGAGGCTTAGTGACTTCTAGAGCAGCAATATTCAACTGACAACCCCGTGTGGCATTTGCAGCCGCACCAAGGGGCTCCTTGGGAAGTGGCACACTCCAACCTGCCCTCCTTCCCTGCAGTGTCTCGAGACCAGGCAGGCTTTCCCAGCAGCTATCCTGCCCATGAGTGTGAGCAGTCAGTCAAGCAAGCCTAAATTGCTACTGCTTTTTCTGCCTGTGTCTGGCTTAAAATATTTGTCTTGAAAGGGGATACTGGAAGCTTCTTGACCCAACTGACACCAGTTACTCACACTTAAACATCCACACTGGCATTAAGGTAACAACAACATTATAATCTGCTTATTTATCAGTATACCTCATTAAAAGTAAGCAAATAATTCTTTCCAAGGGTGTATTGCAGTCATTTACATACAAAGTGTGTTAATAAGACCAGAGAGAGAGCTCATATGGACCAGGGAAAGGAGCTGTCTGGAAGCCACAATGAGCCTGAGCAGAGTAACCAGGTTACACAGCAAACCTACACTTACCAGCAAGGATGTGTTTGCTTCTGCTCAGGTGCTGGGGCAAACAGCCTGGCAAAGGTCCCTCACAGGCATCTGCCTCAGTGAGGTTGCTTGGCAAGTTTTGACATGTCTATTCTGTTCTTGAAGGCTACCTGGCTGCAAGGAACAAAAATAGTTCTGAATGCAAATGATCTCCTTGAAATACCATTCTTGCTGTCCTTCCCTCAGAGGACTTCCAATAGCTGAAGCAGCACGTTCAGTCCATGATACTGCCCAGAATAGCTGAAGTTAGGAAAGCAATGGTGACTTCATTAACTTTCTCTGTGAATTCATAGCTAGGTGAACAGCTTAGAACAGAGCCCATGCACCTGGTGCCCTGCCCTACAGAAGTCCATATATTCTAGGAGAAAAGCTATGGCCAGGTACAGAAACCTTCTCTTACAAGTTTTCTTATAGGGATGCCAAATTTTTGCTATGAACACCATATGTAGCCTGGATAGCTTATCATGGCCTTGACTTTAGTTGCCAGAACTGGGATGTCAGGTGAGGGACTTCCTGCAGGAGGCCTGCATACAGCTCTTCCCATGACAGGCCAGGGCCAGGGACTTTGACAGAACTTGAATTTCCCCATATGCTTTCACCCCTTCCTTTGCACATCTAAACATGCTCCTGATGGCAGGGCAGCTTCAGAGTGTAGCTTAACTGAGAAATGTGAGTAACTGAAACCTAATACAATCCTGTCTTCTCAGCTGACACCACACAGCAGGAAAAGCACCTCAGCTCCTCTTAGAACATAGATAATGTGCATTCATGAATCCCTAAGTTAATTAAAAATAACAGAATTGAAATGAGCAATAAATTACTTCAGAGCATTACCACAACCTGGGATTTAGGATGAAGTACAAATATTATCAAGGAAGACAAGTTCACACTGTCTTAAAATCTGGCTTAGGACCAGTGACTGCAGTTATCTGCAAAAACAGTAATTGCTGTTAACATCTGTCCCTTTTTCCTCCTCTGAGCTTTCTGCTCAGTGCTGTTTTATTCAGAGATGAGACAAATTTTGTCAACTAAACTTTGATGCTATAGAGCCACTCACCTGCCATGGAGTACCTTGACCCAGGGCACCCTTTAGGGGCCATTTTCAAGTAGAACAAATTTGTCTGCCCAGCTCTCTCCTTCCCCTATATAATCTCTGCAGAAAGTGAGGTGTCACAGCTGTTTTCCAGGCATCCTTCTACAGGGCATTAACTTCAAAGTTACATGGTTTGTGAGGAGTTCTCCCCACTATTACCCCACAAGGATTAATACCATTGAAAGGGTAGGTATTAAAGCTCTGTGGTGAATTCCTGGCTTTTGGAAACCCCTTATCACAGAGAGAGTGCAGATAAAGTGGAAGAGATTTAATATTTTTGATTTTTCATATCCTGCATTGGGTATATCTTTATATGAGGGGAAGATCTTCACAGTGCAAACTGAGGGAAGCAGGCCAACTTACCTCCCATCTCCTCACAGACAATAGACTAGTACATGGATGATGTAGAAATTATGCCTACCTATGTCCTCAGGAATTTCTCTTACCAACTCAGGAATAACAGTCTTCCATAATACTGTGCGAAAGGACCTCAGTGCATTAACATGTTTGGTAGCATGAAGAAGATCAGGAGTATAAAAAGACATTTGGTCAGAGGACAAGAATGCCCTGTGCATAGAGGGACAGAGGACACTTCCTCTGGCCTGATGAATTTCTGCTTGATATTTTACGAAGAGCAGTTGCATCATAACAGATGGAATTTCTGGTGCTGTGGTTGATGCTGTTGCACAGAGCTTACAAAGCTTAAGCACATCACTCTGGGTCCATCTTCTCTTCCCAGCAGACAGGGGTATCTGCACTGCTTTAGTTGTGCCCTTAAAACAGGTTTATTTGACCTTCCTGGTAGTAGCTGTACCAGGAAGGTAAGGTTGAATTTTTAAAGTGATGAACCATACGTGGCCGAAGGGAGTTTCTACCTCCTTACAGTGGCATGCAATTTTCCCCACCCTGTGGTCAGCCAGACGCTGACAGTACCTACCACAGTCATCATCAGGCTTCAACAAAGTGTCTGAAGGTCTGGTAGGAAGAGATTAAGAGAAAAAGGGTCCTCCCAGCCACACATCCATTTTGGTGCACACACAGTGCCTGGCACAGCAGTGACCCTGATCTAATTGGCCTCCCTGTAGCAATACCTTTTAAATGTCATTACTTTGAAAATAGGGATGTTGATGTTTAATGAAAAATGATCCCAGGCAAAATAGGAAAGTAGATTTCATAAGGTAATGGAAAGCTTTAAGGGAAGAAGCCTGACAAGTGTTTCTTCAGGGCAGAGGGTACTGGGACCTGCTGGGACCCTGTTTGTCTGGTTTACTTCTGCTCAGGTGGGTTTTCACAACTGCCCAACAAACACACATCTCAGAAGGATTTGTCTTTTTATGATCTTTACTTGAAATGAAGGACTCAGAAGAGAAAGAGATCTTGATGTAAAAGGAAAGGGTTACCCACTCTGCAAATGGCCAGCAGTACAGCAACCTGAGTGAGGACCACTCCAGCCCCAAAATGAGCTGCTGTCTATCCCAGTGGTGTAGGATACATTCTTTACTTAATAAATTTAGTGGTGCTTTCTGTGATGAGAAAACATATCTAGACAGAAACAGATTAAAATCCTTTTCCTATTTTACACTGTACACTGCAATGATTATATGAAGATAAATTTGAATTAATAGTCTCCTGGGACCACTATACTGTGTTATCCAAATCCTGTCTTTAATCCACCCTGCAACTGCACAGAAACAATTCCAATCAGGCTAAAGGCAGTGAAATTATGCTTTCCATCTATATGTCATCACTTAGTCTTGCTATATTTTGCAGCTATTTAATGCTTTGCACACTTTCTTTCAAAATGTTGGATGTGCTTATCCCTCTCCAGGCAGCTTTCCAGCCACTCTTCCCAAGTCTGTAGCACTGCATGGGGTTGTTGTAACACTGGTGCCTCCAGCACTGCATGGGGTTGTTGTAACACTAGTGCAGAACTTGTGTGTATCTCAGTGGTGTAGAGCATTTGTGCTTGGATTATAGATGTTTCATTCTGCTCCCCATCGTTGTCTTCCAGCTCAGGGGGCTGTGTACCCCTAGGAAAACTGGCCTTACTATTAAACACTGAGGTAAAGGAGGAATTAGGTACCTCTGGAGTTAAATCCAGTTTGTGGTCAGTCACAAGGGGTGTCCCCCAGGGCTCTGCACTGGGGCCAGTCCTGTATAATATCTTTACTGATGACCTGAAAAGGAGATCAAGCATGCCCTCAGTCATTTTGCAGATGACACCAAGTGGGGTAGTGGGAGGGCAGGAAGGCTCTGCAGAGGGATCTGGACAGGCTGGATAAATCGTCTGAGGCCAAATGTATGACTTTGTGTGCTAGGTTCTGCTCTTGGGTCACAGAACCCTAGGCAGCACTACAGGCTGGGGGCAGAGTTGCTGGAAAGCTGCTGGTGGAAAGGAATCTGGGGATGCTGGCCCACAGCAGCTGAACAGGAGCCAGCACGTGCCCAAGTGGCCAAGAAGGCCAGTGGCATCCTGGGCTATATCAGCAAGAGTGAGGTGAGCAGGACCAGAGGAGGGATCACCCCTCTGTACTCAGCACTGGTGTGGCCTCACATCAAATCTGGTGTCCGGTTTTTGGCCCCTAACAACAGAAAGGACATTGAGGTGCTGGAGTGCATCCAGAGAATTGCAACAGAGCTGCTGAAGGGTCTGGATCACAAGTCTTCTGAGAAACAGCTAAGGGTGTTTATCTTGGAGCAAAGGAGGCTCAGGGGCAATACATTTTGCTTTCTTCAACATCCTGAAGGGAGGTTGCAGAAGGTGGGGGTTGACCTCTTATCCCAGGTAACAAGTGCCAGGATGACAGTCAATGGCCTCAAGCTAAACCAGGGAACTTTAGATTAGATATCAGGAAAAATGTATTCGTTAGAAGGGTAGTCAGCCATTTGAACAGGCTGTCCAGGGAAGTGGTGGAGTTACCATCCCTGGAGGTATTTAAAAAATGTGTAGGTGTGGCACTTTGAGAACATGATTTAGTGGTGGATTTGGCAGTGCTGGGTTAATGGTTGAACTCAATGATCTTAAAGGTCTTTTCAAACCTAAAAGATGCTATGACTCTATGTCATAATGTGGAATGCTGTCTCGAAATTTTTTGCAAGGCTTTTTACAAATTTCTTCTCTACCAGCTCACCTTTGTGAGTCATGGTACCCAGTGCCTGAGTGGCACATAGTATTTGCAAGTGCTTAGTACAGAACTTCCCCATAACCATAAATCTCAAAACCTATTTTGTGGTTTGTTTTTGTCTTCTGGCCACACCCTAGGAAGAGTCACCGAACAAGGCTTTAAGAACTCAGGGCAGGGATGTTCTTCCTCAGATGTATTTATTCAGAAGCTGGCACAACAAGGTTTTCAAGTGTAAGTTAATAATTGCTTGTTACTAATAATTACCACCTGTGCACCAATCATTATGTAGGATAACTTTAACAATTGGTTTGTCCAAAAGGTGCTGTTAATGCCAGGCACTCTGTTTACTCAGGGACTCTACGTAGCAGCCCTGCGGAGCTCCCTGGCCATGAGGCTGGCAGATGCATGCTGGCTAGTCCTGCAGCTGGGGAGAAGCCTTCTTTCCCTGCCAACAGCAGAAATTGGCTGCTGGAGCAGGCTGGACCAGACTCAGTGGCAGCCAGCTATTCCCAGCTTTGCAGTGGCTCCACAGTTCCAAACCATCGAAATTAAATGTCAGTCTGACTGAGTTGCTTGCACCAGAAATGTTAAATTACAGTGTAATGCAAACCTCCAGAAGACTTGAATTGCTTAGAGAGTAATTTTATTGTCTCTGGCATCCCATGCGTGCTTCCATCATGGTTTTCCTAATAAGACTTCCCTGTTGTTTTTTGTTTGATTGAAAAGTACATGCAACATCCAAATAAAATAAATATGCACATGCTTAGTTACTGTATAGGAATTCTGGCATTTAATCTGTCCATGTTTGTTAATATGTTTGCATATTCATGGCCACTATGTGTAGCTATGTGTGGCTGATACATGTTGCCCTCTGAAAGCTGGGATTGTCTAATTCAAGTTACAACTGCATTTTGGATTCCTGTCTGTGAAGTCTTGTTGCTCACCAAAGCTGTCACCAGACATTAGTCATGTCTCCTTGGTACACAGGGCTTCAAGCCAGAGGCAAGGTGCTCTCAGCCCAAACTGTACCTGCTGGAAAGTCTTCCTGAGCCAGGCAAAGCTGGCAAACCTTCAGGCTGTGGCTCTGTCCTCATACCAATGTGAGCAGAAATATTAATTTGTTTAAGCAGAACAGGCTAAATAAGAGAGATAAGAAACCATGAAAAATTCTGGAGTGCACAATTATTTTGACACCGCAGTTGGAGTAAAGCACATCTTGATTTCTCCACATTTGCTCCCAGACTACAAATTAGGAGTTCATCTACAGTGATGCTTAAGTGTCTTCTGTAAAATATTTACTCAGAGTTCAATCAGTTATGAGTGACTTGAAGGTATTCATGCAGCATTTGCAACATTGAGTGAACATTCCAGCCCCAGCCCAGAAAAGAGCTTAAGGCTCGTGCCAGTGAGCTGTGATCTCTGGCCAGCCTGATAAAAGATTTTTAACTTGTGTTGTGCCAAAAAGTTGCTGAGCAGCCTCTGAGCTGAGGATGCAGCACTAGGGCTGCTGCTGTGCTCCCCATCACCCACAACCCCTTTTTGAGTACCCATGCACCTCCCTTCCCTGTCAGGCAGGCAGTGTTTGAGAGCATTCTGGGCAAGAGTTTGTTGGGTGCGGAGCAGGATAAGCAGGTTAAAACAGTAAGCCTTGATAATTCTTCTCAAGCTCTCTGTTGGTTTAACACTGGCTCCCAGTGTTCATGCAAGGTGGGACAGGAGCAATGAGAGCCTCCTGACCAAGACCCAATTCTTCACCTGCTGTAATTGCCTGAACTCATCTCCTGGCTTTCACTGCTCCTTTTCCTCTGGTCATGAATAAAACAGGCCCTTGTTATGGATGCTAAGCAAAGCTGCCATAAACACAGTTTTGTTATCCTTCAGCATAATTTACAAATAGGAAACAAAGTGCTTATTCTTACAGGAGAGAAGTACAGGGAAAAAAAAGGATGGGATAAGAAGGGATAACCTGTGTCCTCAGAAATCAGGCTGAAGATGGAATACAGGGATTCCCTCCCTGGTGGGAGACTAGCATATTAGACTGACATGAGGGAAGAGCCTGACTAGGCCCTGTGAGATTCCAGCTTTGTGTTAACTCCGAGTCTCACTGGGAGATATTCAGCCAAGTGCTGCGGGCTGGAGGTACAAGTGTCAACTGATACTGTAGTCAAAATCACACAAACATCATCCCTGGACAGAAACCTTCCTAGGTTGGTATTAGCAAAAAAGTGCACAGTGCCTGTAAAATAAAGGTTAAGAGAAGCTTAAACTGATACTTAGAAGATGTTATGGGCCATACCCTTCTTGGAAAGAGTTGCACTCTGATTGATACCTCAAAAACACTGCTTTTCTTTATTCAAAGAAAAACCCAGGAAAAAAAATCCTTGGAAAGTTATGGAAAGCTCCATGAAGCCCACAGGCTGGAAATCTGACTGCAGTTAAATATACTGCATTTAACCCTAATTAGAGATCATAAAGGGATGCCTGTGTAACCCACTGCAGGTACAACAATAAATAGAAAATGTCCAAGAGTATGCACAAGCCAGCCTGGGTGCTGTGTGCATGGATTCTGCAAGTGGCATTTTCAGCCAATTTTCCTCCATGTTGCTATGTGTGTTCATTTCAGCAAAACCTCTTATTTGTACATGAAATGGCCATTTCCTTGAATGCCATGAGGCAATTGAATCTAATGTTCTAATTTGTAGTTTCAAATGCTTGTTTGCACGAGGAGTCATGTCTGTGAGCAAGGGGGCTCAACCACGCAAGCACAGACCGCTGCACATCTGGACTGTGGGATTTGAGAAGCACCAGCAAAACAACAAACCTCACTAAAAGGCTTCAGAAAATAGCATGACCTTTAAATGGCAATATTAGTAATAGAAAAAACAAAGGGAAGGAAAGAGGAGTAATTTAATTCAAGTGGATTTTCAAATATAATGCAGTTCATTTAAAGTTAATTTCATTTAATGTTAATTTTAATTAGCTCACATCTGTTGCAGATATCCACAGAACTGATTTAACCTGAGAACTGGGGCTGCTTTTCCTGCAATCCTTTACTTCAATTACAAAATCCTACCACACTGTAATGCTACATACATAGTTGCTTCCTTTGGAAAGGAGCAGGGAGAGGATGAACTGTGCAAAATGGACACTGGTCATGTTGCTTAATGTACAGCACAAAAGACCTATAGATTCTGTGCTGACAAGAAAACAGCTCTGACATTAAAAAAAAAAAAAGCCAACCCAAAGCTGTAATTTGTCTTAATATTAGCCTCTGCAAAACTTTCTGTAGAAATGTGAAACCCAGAAGTACTGGCAGAATGATCATGGACCACTGATCTCTGTTTTTTCCTTCTTTGTATGCTTGAGACTAACTGAAGTTTGCCTTTCACATTGGTTTGTAGTAAGTGAATTTTAAGACTGTGAAATAGTCCCAACTGGAAAATTACACTGAGAACTCAAGAAAGGGAGACTAAGATGATTTTTTGAAACCAGTTGGATTTTTCAAAGCTGATGTTCTGAATTGTGATGAGTTTATATGGATGTAGTATTGCAATTTACAGGAATGTTAGAAGAAGTGAGACCTGGATGCACGGAGTACCATTAACAAAACTCTCAAGTGGAATGTGCAGCAATTTAAATTAATGAAACACTAATTTCCTGCTCTTTCAAAGAACTCCCTTTACTATCATAAGACTCACAGAAACAAGTGTATGCATGCCTGCTTATTTAGTGGTGTGTCTAAAAGTCTCTAATAGGACTGTTAAATAAATAAGAACAAATATCTGATGCATTTGTCCCAGTGATGGGCTTTGTTATCTGTGCACCCAAGTGCTGCATTTTGTATGCACCCATTTTTCAAAGCAGAGAACCTAGGGCAGTCTTACATGGCCGTTAAGGGGAAGGCTTTGACATGTAAGAGATTTCCATTTCTTCCTACACTGAAATCTAAGCCTGACAGACTCATGGGCTAAATTAATTCCTTAAGCCCCTGGCCCGGTGATAAAACTTATCTGAAGCAGAAAATGGAAATGTACAGTGTGCTTTATAGAGCTGATCAAAGATTTCCCAGAAAGTGCTGAAGTCATCAGAAATGAATGATCTGCTCCCATGGATAGGAAAAGTGGATGTTTTAATTGCATCAATTATTCACCGCCAATTATTTGTGAGAAGTCTTTTATGTCTGGGTGGTTCAGGAGCCTATCTATGCATGTTAAAGTCAGCTGAGTTTCCTATTATTTTTCTGTGAACACCAAGTTAGCTGCGCTGGTGGTTCAAATCAGAGATGGAGGAGCCTGCTGAAATTTGGAGCTGGCATCTACTGTGTGACTCCTTCCCTACTGAAATTCAAAAGAATCTAACATTGTGGTAGGAAATTGATCCTTACTGAAATGGTCTTTAAAACAAGGAAAACCAGACAATCTCCTGAAGGAGATGATGTACAGATATATACTATATTTTAACTTACTATTACATTATTATGCAGCAGAAGATTACACACAGAGGATGCTAACACAAGCCATTCCTTTTTGTTATTCTCCCACTAAAGTAAGAAACATCTTTGCCATTGACTAATCCATCAGCCTTTTCAGATCCGTTTCTACCCACACATGACATGGTTTTGGAGACCTGTGTTTTTTTGTTTAACTGTTCATTGCTGCTGAGGAAAAGCAGTGCCCACCAAGTGCTCCCTTGATGACATTGTTGGTCATTAGTCAACCTGAGATATTTATGTGACATCTAGGAAGAGTCCCTGCTTGGTGGCTGCATGCCTGGCAGGGACCATCTGCATCATTTCATATGGAGCTGATTCCTACAGCGCATCCTACCTTGAGAAGCAGCCTGGACAGACCCAGTATGTCCAGAAAAAGCAAGATGTCCTTTTCCCAAGCTGTTTCCTGAAATAACCTGCATTTCCTGCAATGCTGCCATCAGACTGCTGTGGCTGGCATGAAGAGCTGTTATCACATGTAACCCATGTCTGAACCCCAAATCCCCCCCGCTCCCCCCCGAGATGCAGTTGCCACGCAGTGATTTAAGACTCCTTAAGCAGAGCAGGAAGAGATCAGAAAAACAAGGAAAGCCTATTTGCAAAGCTAAAGAAAGACATTGTGTAGCTGGGGCAGGAAAAGCAACAGCTGAGCAGCACCTGGAGGCACTGCCAGGCACAGGACAAGTAAAGTCATAAAAAGTCCCAAGAGCAGAGGAGCTCTGAACCTCTGCAAACACTTTAAGGCTTGTCAGCCCTGCCAGGTGCCCCTGACCAAGGGATGTCCTTCCAACAGTGGGATCCAGGGAGACGGGCTACGTACAACTGTGCTGCCTCAGTGCTGCCTGTTGGCACTAAAATGTCTCCACAAAGTTATGAGACTTTGTCTCAGTTTCTGCTTCCTTCCCAAATTTATCACTTTGGGAAAATTACTGATATTGTCCTATGCCAAGGTGATACATATATCTGCATGTTTGCTATAGCATTAGAGCTGAATTGTAATGGGGTTTTTTTTTATTAAAAGCTGCAGTTGGACTTGATGATCTGGAAGGTCTTTTCCAACCTAGGTTATTCTATGATGGAAAGGCAAAAATTGGTATCAACAAATAGACTTGTTGTGAATGAAATTTTGCTGCCATTTTAATGGAGAAAAATGAAATGCAGGGAAAAGCTTGAACTTCAAGAATGGATAAATATCCCACTGATGTGAGCTGTCTCCTCCCTTTGAAGGGTTTTGGTGCTGGGCCACCAGTTGTGTACTACTAGTGCTCCTCTAAGGTACTGGATGTAAGGAAATGTATTAGGGAAAGCTGTGTGACAGATGCCAGGGACTTTTGGCTCCTCAGCTACCTGCTCCAGCTGGGGCCACAGCATCTTTCCAGGCAGCCCTTGGGAACTCTGTACTTTGGGATGAGGCATTTTGCATCTTCCTTTCCAAATACTCTCCAGCTGAGGGGCAATGCCTTCCCCACTCTTGGAGTATTTTCCCTGGATTGCTTTGAAATGCCAGAGGCACATAGAATTTCCTCAGCTTGTATGCTGCAGCTCCTCACACATAGCCTTTGGGGATCTCATGTGGTCAGGAGCAGCCTCAGCAATGTGGTTTCCCATGAGTGAGTCCAAGCAATGTCCACTCCTGCTTCCAATGGCCCAGCAGCATCAGGAGGACTTTTAAAAACCAGGAATGTGGCCAACAGAATATATACTTAAGGTTTTTTCAAAAGAGGACACCCCCACCACCAGCAACATCAAAGGCAGTGGAAAAAAGTTGAGGGGGAAGTCTCAGGCATCTGTCAGGACTGTGCTTGATGCCATCCCTCATTCAGGTCCTTCTCTGTTGGACTGAAAAGCTGTACAGCCTCCTGCTTCATTGAGCTTGAGCTCTGATGGCAGCCTGGTGAGATTTTAATCACCACCCCAGCAGCTCTGAGACATCTCCTCAGTACAGGGGAAGAACTGCACTTCTTGACTCAGGTGCTTAAAGGTGTGAATTCAGGCAAGGATGCATGTTTTGTGATAGTAGGGCATATCCCTCTGCCTTGGACTGGCATACTCTCACCTTTCTTTTCTTCTTTCCACCTACCAGACTGGAATTCTCTGTCTCCCAGAAGAGTGAATCAAGGAAGAGCAAAGCTTGTGGATGTGGCAGTCAAGAGGTTTCAGACAGAAGACAGGATAAAAAGAGTCCCACAGGTTCCTTTAAAAAGGAAAAACAAGGCAAAGATGCGGGGGGGGCAATGAGAAAAGGAAAAACTAGAGACTTTACAGTTTTAAAGCCAGCTGCTCAGTCTGGTGTGGCCTGATTCATGCCCAGTGTTGGCAACGGCACTTTGGGATCCTGTCAGCCAGAGAGTGGAAGTGGTGGCCAGGGCGAACATATGCTAAGTTTCTTAGTCGGAAAGTCAGAAGGCAGAACACTCATGATAATTTATTGGAACCTAAAAATAACACCGACAAGACCCTTTTAACATCAGGCAATTTCTAGTTCTTAAAAACTACAACACAGCTTTCTGAATGTCGTTAATGCCAAGCCCATAGAATATCCCATTGTTTAGACATGAAAAGAAATCCTTACTGTAAAGACAGAGATGTATTAGACAGAGATGGATAAAGAAATTCTAGAATGAGTCTCTAAATGCCATCTTGTCATTGTATCAATCATTTAAGGTCCTTGTAATATGCTACCTATATTAGCATTTTGTGCCCTATGATAAAAGTATAGATAGGAAGTATCTATTGATTTGTTTAGAATCTCTATACAGCCTAAACCCAAGCAGATCCCTCTCAGTTTAGTGACCAGAAAGTGTTCCAGATGCATGTCTATGCTCCTGTGCACATTTAAGTATCAGGAAGACAGAAACAGTTGCCTTCAATGACCTCAATTATTAGGTCTGAGGCAAAATTCAAGTTATTGTGGCAGCTTGGCAAGCTCCGCGTATCATCTGAGCCATCACGTGTGTTTTCTCTGCTAGCAGGAGGAACTGAAAAAAGAATGGGTTGGCCTGAATTTCATGTGTTTTGTGGGTTTTGTGTGTCTGAAAAGGCACTGATCTTCCCTTAATCTGCAGCAACCGGCTGCCCTTGGTCTGTCTTTCAACTAAATTAAGGTTCATCTAAAAACCAGAGATTCTACATTACTCCAAGCTCTGCCACCCAGCTGCCACCTGGATCCTCATCTAAAACAAAAAATTTTCCAGGCTTCTCCTTGACCTTGGCACAGAACACCCCTGCAGTCTCCTGGCTCCTAATTTTAATATGCTGGACAACTGAACCCCTTTCCTACATATTATCAATAATAAATGAAAACTTCTTGGTCACACCATCAAAGTAAAGAGACATATTGGCCAAAGTGACAGATGATAGCATTCCATTCAAACAGCCACCTAAACAAGACTGCTGAGCACATCTCTATCCTCCTCTCTATGAGGCATTGGGAGTAATATTTTACACAAGACTTGGCAGGGAATCAAAAACTGAGAACGTGTTCTCCTTAGCTCTACCAGCTGCTAGAAGCCCCTTGACAACTCTGTAACAGCCCTCTATCTGTGTAAAGCAGACAACAGCCTCTGTCAGAGCAAGAGGTATTTCACTGAGGTGTCAGCCTGAGCAAGCCTTCATGCTGCCACTTCATACCACTGTCATTATTTAAGTTAGAAGCCTTAATCTTTAAATGCTTTATGCCTGGAAACAGAGCCACAGCCATTTCTCCTTCCATCCTGAGCTGATCTTACTCATTGGAGCCAAGAGGGCTCTGCAGGATGGCAGCAGCCAGGGGAAGCAGCTTGTGGCTGTCCCATGCAGCTTCTGTCATTAAAGCCCATCTCCCACCTCACAGAGACACGCAGGAAGGGTGATTTCTTCACACCACATCAGCAGTGACCCTTTTCTCTCTCTTTACATTCAAGTGTTAATTACAAAATAGAACCATGGAAGAGTTGGAACAAACATTACTGCGCAGGGATGCAGGCCGCAGCTGGATTGAAAATTAATTTAGGGCTTAAATTCCCTGTATTTCCTCTGGAGATCCTTCCCTGGGTTTTGAATCCAGGGTCTAATGCAGGAAGACCTCAAAGGGGTGACCAGGCTTAGAGTAAAGCGCAACCTATGCAGTCCCTCACACTGCATGTGGGCACTGGAACCTTCAGCTCTCCTTTAGTTGGAACATGATGGCTGTTACTGTGAATATATCCCTTGAAAGTACAATTCCAAACCAAAATGACTCCTTTGAAATATGTTGTTATATGCTCTCATCATCCTCAACAGATGCCTTCCCCTGGTAAGACTGAGCAGGTTGAAAACATTTCAGATTCACAGCCATGATGCCGGGGAGAGCAGAAAACCCAACCCAGATCTCTCTGAGCCTGGAGCAGACACCCATTCTCCAGACATGTTGCCTAATGATATTATCTCTCATGGGCTGTGCTGCCTCCCTAAAATACACTCAAACTAATTTTTTTCCTGAAACAGCTCATCTAAAGAGATGCCAGATGTCAGAGATGGAGCCTGAACATTTGTCCACACTGTGTGTGCTACTGCACTGAACATTTTTTCTGGGCAGAGATATCCACTCTGATTCTGTCATCATCTATGCAAGGTGTCCAGCACACCTGCAGGGTGTATTTTTATGGATGAGAACAACTTTGAAGGAGTAAATTGAAGTGCCTGAAGCCAGTGTAAAGGCTAAGCATATGGCAGGCAGCAAGCAGGATGCTTTACCATGGAAAAGTTTGTGAAAATCAGTGATTTCAAGCTATGAGAGAGGGTAGGGAAATGTTTTTACCTCTGGGACCCAGTTGCAGCTCCCTGTAGACGTCTCTTGGCATTAACAAATGGTTCCCTTATTTTCTCTCACAGTGGTCATAACTGCATTCTTTACTCCCCTTTTTCCATGTGAAAATGTTACTTAAAATGAGACTCAATTCTCCACAGAAATACTGAAAATACAGGTGCCAGAAAATGAGATCTTTTCATTAGTTGTCAGTGTAGCCCTCATACAAAATCCACTTTCATAGTTACTTTACCCCATGTAATTACACAGCAAAGCCCTGTTTAACATCTCACTACATAATGGGAACTTTCTATTTCAAATCAGATCAATGTTAAGAGTTACTCAGACATTTCAAGAGATAATAGCTGTAATTAAGGTGTTTCTAGTGATGGGTTCCTATTATAACATGGTGGAAGATTCTCTGATAGTCTTGCTGACTGCATTAATCACAATTGTTTTCATTAATATTGACACTATTCTCTTACCAGACAAATAGAAAAGGAGATTAATCAAAATACTGTGTTGGTTTCCTTTGCTCTGAACCCCTCTTTTGGACTGATGCTCAATTCTAAGCTTTCAATTGGAATAAAGAACAGTTTTTGTAAGATGTGCAGGCAGCTTCACACTGTTATTTAAAGCAAAATTGTGAGAACAAAGAGAGATAATTATTTTTTGAGAATCTGAAAATAAAGCACTGATGAAATTTAAATGCTACAATTCCTAAACATCTCATTTGTTTCCAATTTGTGTGTCAGTGATGTGAGATTGCTGGAATTGTGTTCAGACTGGGGAATGAGGTAAGCATGCATATGTGGGTTCATTTTCTTGGGGGAAAATTGCACAGACCAAGGCACAGCTGGCACATGAGCCATTTGGGGTTGTGAGGCTGACTCAGGAAAATGGGGGCTTCCAGTGGCAAGTCCCTGTGATGATGGTTTGGGACAAGCAAACACTATGTTGAGTTTTAAAATGATGGAAGAAAAGAGACCATAATTCCCAGTAGAACCAGTGAAGTTAAACAAGGGATGCATTTGACTTTAAAAGCCTATAAATGTTAATTTTTCATGGGTATCAGTTCTACATAGTCAATTGAAGCTGTCAGAGCCAGCTTCTCATGAACAAAGGTGTCGTGTCAAGTCATCCAGATAAAAGTAAAGTCACATACCAAAAATGAGAAGGGCCAAGACAAACAGGGAGCATGACAGGAGTGCAGGGCATGATCTCATACAACTCACAGTGAAAAGGGAAGCAAAGGAACAGCTTTGTTCTGAGGAAATCCACACATTGATTTCCAGATCCAGCAGTCTGCCCATTATACAAGTAAAGGAAGAAAACCAACCATAAAAATGCACATTTGGGAGAACTGTGCATATTGACCACTAAACCTGTGGCTGCTAAATGTGCTTTGGAAATACATCTATGAAATATGATGAGTCAGTTAAAAGTTTATTTCAGTAGATTTGCATACTATGAAGAAATAGAAAACTGTGAATCCCTTAACTCCAGTTTTCTAATGAAAAACATGAAAATACCAAGGGAAAACTATATCTGCAAAGATTTTTATTCACTTTCTGCTTTCAAATACTAGTTACCACAACGTAGCCTCTTAAAAAGTGAGTGATAACCATGGAAATTGTTGCTGTTTTCATATATCTAATGCAAAGCAAGTATTTTTTTGTGTAACCCTTTAAATGTGAAATATTATCTTGCATTTTGTACATAGGAGTACATAGAAGTGCCCTTCAAATTTGCAAAATGGAAAACAGCTATACTTTATCAGATGCATTGCCCAGCTTTATATCTACAGGAACCTAAAATGTTGATATAACCAGAGCCTGAGACAAAAGGACCTAGTAGATCAATTATTATTGAAGTGAAAAATAAAGCTAAAAAAAAACCCAAAAAAAACCCCCAAAAACAAAAAACAAAAACAAAAACAACAAAAGCTCTGCAAGGAACAGGTCTTTGCAAGAAGTCTCAAAATCCCGGTGTCCTGCCTTAATGTTGATTTTCAGAGGCTACAGGTTTATAAATTGATGTCTCACTAGTGATTGCCTCGCTGCCCTTTGCAATGTGGGCTCAAATCCCATTGCACCTCATATTTTGTTTTGCTTGGAGGGGATCTGCAGCTCACCGAGGCTGTAATCCCACTGGGATACGGCGCTCCCTTATGGTCCTTGCAAACAAGACAGTATGTATGTCTGTCTTCCTGCTCTCTGGTTTCTGGCCAGGACACAATAAAAAAACAAACTCTCACGGGAATGGAAAACTAACTAACTAAAAAAAAAAAAAAATTCTCATTATCTGAGTTCTATATATAATCTTTTAATCTATGATTACAAATTACTTCTTGCTAATGTTTTGTAAAATGCTCTTTTAAACTCACTTACTGGAGCCTACACACTCACTTATAATAACTAGTAAAACTAGTTGTGTGAAGCCTGTGTCAAAATCAGTATTTAAAAAAATAAATCCCAGACTTGTACAAAAGAAGCAAAATACATTGTGAGACTGACATCTCAAATTCATAACTGCTCAGTGTCTGTTGAATAAAAACTATTGGCTGTAGAGGATGTGAAAAGCATAGGGGTTCAATAAAGAGGAAGTGTTTTATAATCCTTGAAATGAGACCTGTGGTTGTATCAAGTCTTTAAAAATAAATTTTCCCTTTAGGTTAAGAGTTGCTGTAGTTTTGGTGAGGCAGGACAGGATATGCTTCAAATTATACTTCAATAAATAAGAAACAGTTCTACTGATATGAGTAGGATTAAACAGAGGGGAAACAAAAAATAGACCTGCTATCACTGGGAAATACAAAGAGCAAAAAGACCCTACATCTATATGTGGAAATATATGAAAGGGGATTGTACATAAATATCTCCCATGTCCAAAGGAATAAAACCTGTAGTTTAAGAAAAGATGAAAAACAATTAGAATGATACAGACTAAAGGAAGAGAAACAGAAGAATATACTTAAAAGGCATAACTCTTTATGCTGATCAGTCACATCCTACATCCTATTTGAGGTACAATAAAACAACAGTTGTTTTACTCTGCTAGATTTGTTACAAGTTGTTCAAAGACTGTGATAAAGCATGTCCCATAAACAGCAGTGTGGGGGATTTCTCTGCTGGTGGTCCTGCACTCCTGACCACAGCTCTTCCCTTAGAGGGCTGTGAGCATCCATGAGTAAAACTGCAACCCTGCTGGCTTGAGGAGTTAATGCTAAGGCCTGATTCCTTGTTTATGGTTTTTTTTAACCATTGTAAAGCTTTGTTATTGTGGTTGCGATTTTGCTGCTGCCAGGGTGATAAAAAGTAGTTTCAGAATTTAAGGGCCTAGCTCTGTGCTGGGGTTAAACAAGCATTTAGCACTTGTTGGGTCTGTGAGATTATCATCAGTGAAAATAAAAAATATGCATAAGTGGAGCATGTTCTTAAGAGCTTTATGTAATCCATGTTTACATCTCTATTCACGCAGACTGAAGGCAACCTCTGATTAGTCTTTACAAAACTGAGTATAATGGGAATGTTGCATTGTGCTTCCTGGGGCAGAAAACATAACCAGAAAGGACCTTGTAGTTTCAAGTATGGGTCTGTCACATGTAGAAGACAGAAACTGTGAAATGTGAGGAATTTTTGCCAACAACCCCTCCTCCACAATTTTCTCTTGGGAAATGAAGAAAGAATTATTTTGGCATGATAGTGTGGGCATGACACTTGCTGAATATTCAGTCAAAGCCTTTGGAATAGGGAAATATGTGGCATAAAGGATGCTGTTGCCATTGGGCTCTGGGATTACACTCATGGTCCAGGAGTGATAGAAAGCTTTAAATTCAATAAGGGTTGTAAATATCTACCAACTCAAACAGATTTGAAAAAAAACCAAAAAACCAAGCATGTGTAGGAGCTTTGCTCTCATCAGGCTTCTGTCCTTTCAGTTTTCCAATTTATTGAAACCTTGTAGGTTATTTCAGTTTGGGTCAGAAGAGAAGTGTCCTCCAGAAGTGATATTACTCTGTGGCTTCATCCGGAGGGTGACACACAAACCACACATGGTGTGTGTGGCTTCCACATGGGAAGGATCTAATACGTTTCATAGCAGATTTGGACCCCACAACTGACAGGCATCACAAAACCTCTTGCCATCTGATGCATGTTACATAAAAAGCTGTGTACAGTCTGCCAGCCTGTGGCAGATGTCTTTCTGTACATAACACATAAACTTTGATGTTAGTGAATTTCTGTAATTGCCATTTTATTTCTGCACAAATACACTGTCATCCATCCAATATTTTAAATGCACAAGGCACAATGTTCACCAAAGTAATGACTTCACACATACAAAGTGACCATCAGAAACACCTAGTAGCTGCACTCTGAAAGCACTGAGGGGATGTTTCTGAGGAGATGCTTGTTCCTATCCTGGGAGAATGGGCAGGGCAGCGTTTCATGAAAATAATAGCAACCTGTCCTCTGAGCAGACATTGCCAGGGAGACCCACAAGAGGCAGCAGCAAGTGAACAGCACAAAGGAGTTGGTGGAGTGAGGAGGCCATCATGTAAATCCCACTCTCCAGCCTGGCAGCGTGGTGCCTCAGCTCCCCACCACTCCCACAGCAGCACAGAACATACTTCTACGAGGAGCAGCAGGCAAATCTTTCAAGGGAAACACAACCACAAGCACTTTCCCAGCTATGGGTTAATTTTCAGCCCAAGACACAAAGCTAGTTCAGATTTCTGAATTTTCCCATCCTTGTTCACATCGCAGTGGTTGAGCAGGATCTGGCGGAACTTGTCCAGGTCCACCCCACTAATGCTGGGCTGCAGGCAAAGAGAAAAAGAATGCATGCTGAGAGAGAAAATGGCTCTGGATTTCCCCAGCTTATGAAGCAGCCCACCATGCAGCAACTGGAAAAACCACCCAAGGAAGAGTGACCAAAAGGCCCTACATCATCTCATATGCCTTGGGGAAGAAAACAGAAGATGGGGAAAGGATGCCCTGAACAAGCAGAAGGTGCACGGAACTGTAAGTGACTGTATGGAAATGCACCATGACTTTTGTGCTCAGTCAAGGCCATGAGTATCCGATCCATATAAAAGAAAACTTCAGAAAGTTGTGCAATGCAGATCCCTGCTCTACCAGACCTGTGCTTTCATCTGGTTTCCTCTCTCAAACCTGCTGTGCAAGGACTAACGTGACATTTCTGTCAGCATACTGCTATTTTACAGGCTAGTCAGCAATGTAAAAATACCTTTTGGGGATCAAGTTCATGTTGAAGACACATTGTACAGGCTACACAGTTTCTGTATGCTCCTAATGTTGTATGGCTTGCTCTGCTTCCCACATTCTCAGGAGGGGATCAAATTCCCATGCACAGTTTGTGGGGTCCAAGGGCAATGCTGAAGGCCCTTAGGCAAAGTACAAATTTCCCTTCTTTACACACACTCACACACAGCACAAATCCAGCCTCCTGCCCATCCCCACACCCTTCCTTGCACACTGCATGGCCAGAACACACACATGAAGCCATCAGCACACAGCTGCCATTCTCTGCTCTCTCCTGAATGGACATGGCAGCACAGATATCTCACACTGTGTGGAAATGCAACAGTTCAGGCTTAGAGGAAGCTAAAGATCAGATTCTGTTTGGGTCAAAAGCTCTATCTTGCACTGCATCAGAAAAATTAAGATAATCCAAAGAAGACAGACTCTTCTGTCCATCAGGAGCTGAAGAAACACACCAGATATGGTATTCTTGATTACAGACCTCAAGTAATTTTCAATTGTAGCCCTGAGATGAACTAATGAACCATGAGGTCATTTGGTGAGAACCATATCCACAAGGAAAACAGAAGAAAGAAATTGTGATGACCCACCCATATCATGTCATGCTGTAACACCTGCCTAATTCAAAGTATGAACTAGAATGGACCTTTTAAAAATAGAGTTGCTGAGGGAAGCTGTATTAATTTGTAAGGCAGAATTTATGTGATAAGGTGAAATGTTTCAAAGTATACATACTGAGTTGGTGACATTGCCTTCTGCTGATGATCAAACTAAAATTTGACTCTATGTTCTTACTAGTGTCTCTGTGTACATAGCCTTTCCAAAAGCACTGATCTTTAGGAAATACAGAGTATTAACAAATAGAGCCATGAAGATACCTTGACCAGTTCCATCATGTCTTTGACAAACCCATCCACTTCTGGGCCTTCAAGCGCTCCTGTTTTACTCTGAAAGAAGGAATAAACATCAAAACTCCCCAGCGAGTTAAAACCACTACAGTGTTTACTGGTGAATACCAATACCTGGGCAGCAAGCTTTCCAGCATAAAGTTCACAGAATCATGAAATGGTTTGGGTTGGAAGGGACATTAAAGATCATCCAATTCCAACCATTCCACCATGGCCAGGGACACCTTCCACTACCCCAGGTTGCTCAAAGCCCCAGCCAACTTGGCCTTGAACACTTCCAGGGTTGGGAAATCCACAGCTCCTCTGGGAAAACCTGTTTCAGTGCTTCAAGACCCTCACAGTAAAGAATTTCTTCCCAATATCTAATATCTAAGAGCCCACTGTTTTTCCCAAACCATCTCTTCCCACAAATTGGGAGCAATGTCTCCCACCATCCTGAGGGAGTTGTGTGACTGCCAGAAGCAGCACTGAATTGCTGCTGTCTAACAGGCAGCTAAATGGTTATGTCTGTCCTGAGCCAGACTCTCTAAACAACCATGGATTTGGTATGGAAAAGGGGGTTATTTTTCAGTGTGGAGGTGATGCAGGTCCTGAACTGCCAGAGACTGTGAGCGCTAAAGCCACCACCTCCTCCTCCTCCCTTGCATCTCCTGCAGGAAAACTGCCAATGCAGCAGCACTGGCCATGGCAATGGAGAAAGTCGAAATGGGTCCTTGACACAAGATCTCTGAGCATTGCTCCTCTCTGTCCCTGTTTTACCCCTCCCAGTCTGGCATCTGGTCTCATGGGCCACAGGCTTGGGCACAGCTGCCACTCCTCAGTGACTCCAGTAGCACCCAGCAGGAGGAAGAAGTCTCAGCAGCACACACTAACTCTGTCATTTACAAACCACAAGGGAATGAACTGATTCATGGGACTCACAACATCATAGTGTGCAAAGATCTTCTCAAAATCTCTCCTCCTTTCTTCTGTGCTGGAAGCCTGCATACAGAGAGGACAAACAAATGAAAAATTAAAGCAAAAATTTCAAGTTTGGGCCCAGGTCACCTTAGCTGGAGACAGGATCAATGTATCAAAAATTAGTGCTACTTACATCCATCTTGAATTGTAGAAGGAAATTTTCCTGGAGTGCCAGAATCCTGAATGGAGAGATTTTAATTATGATCTTTTCACTTTATCATCTGCACACAAACTATTCTGAGCTCTCCTTGTTTACAAAGCAAAGGCATGTTAGATTAAAGGCCTATAAAAGAGAAAATTGCCTCTGGGGTTATTTACAGTGGGCTGTTGTGGGAACACACGCCTTCCTCCCTGTCTTATGGGGCACAGAGGGTGCCCTTTAGTTCACCACAGACATACCTATTAGCACCATTGCTTTTCCCAGAGATTTCTGGTGGTCTTGCACAACAGAAGGTGTCAGCTTCTGAAGTAAGAGCTAACAGACAATCATTCCTTGTAACTGGATTGCTGTGCTGCATTAAAGAAAGTGATTTATGCCTCTCTACTGGAGGGAGGACTTGGTGGTTGTAAAAGTAAAGGACAAAGTAATACTGGCCTGTACACCAAGACTGGCAGAATTCCTCTCTTTTCATGTCCTAAAGCCTGACAGGCACTAATAAATCCTTTTCTCTCTCCAACTGCTCTGCTAACCCTGAGGTTTTTAGAGCCCATGGCACAGGGCATTGCTGAGCTGTGTCCGCACATGTAGGGATTTTGTAGTCTGAGAAACGTTTTCAGACTGGAAGAGAGCCTCAGATGGCCTGGTTCCCAAAAGGGAACGGTATTTAAGAGAAAATTGTAACAGCAACACCCTTTAGATATTCTCCATCCTGCCTCAGATTCTCTTCAGATATTTCATGGTCAAAGGGAACTGCTGTATGCACTGCAGTTATTTGTGCTGGCATTTGTTGGGATTTGAAGCACAGAGTTACAGTGGCAAAGCAGCACCTCTGTCCCCTCATCCTCTAAACTGGCCTTTTAAGAATGTATCTGCAAATTTAAAGTCCTATCTAACCAATGGACATAGTTTTACAGAGAGAGGCATACTTTCTAAGCAGTGAAAATCATCTAAAAGCCTCTGAGGTATCAAGGACAGAAAAGAGAGAGGCCCATGACAGATTCCAGCTTCATTCACAAGCATCTCACCTTGGCTCTCCAAATCCTTTCCTACCGCCACTGCCAAATTCTTTTGTGGTGGCACTTTCATTATTCAAAATGCAGTAAAAATTCTTTGCAATCCCTGCTGCACATAATGATGAAAAATAAATGCATGTCTGTGACCCCGTTGAAAGGATTGTCATCCTTCTTTTGGAGAAACAGAGCCACTGGTTGCTTTGCCACCTCCTGGGAAGCACCTCCGATTATGCCAGAGCACATTAATTTTGTACAAACAGATCCTGGCATTGCTCCTATCCCTGGCTCCAGATTCTCAGATTATTGCAACGGGGACCACGTGTTGAAGAGGTGGGATCAGAGCAGATCTAATTCAAAAGGAGGTAGAATTCAACTGCACATCCCTAGAGGGAGAGCATTCACCTTGTGTGGATTGACCATTGTGAGCTGAAACACCCCATCAACATTATTAAATCCTACCTTGCCAGGTCATTCAGGTCCAGTCGTCCATCTTTGTTTTTGTCGAAGATTTTCATCTATAAATCAAGAAGACAGAGATAAAACACATGGGCCACAAGGAGAACACACATACAAAAAAAAAGGCAATATACATTTTGCTCTGCCCTGTGCCCTTCCCTCTACTTGCTCAGGGGGCTTGCCCAAATCCCAGGCAGCATGGCATCCTGTGCTAGCACAAACTGCAAGGGTGGCACAAGGGAATAGCAAAACTCACCAGCTTTCTGACAGCAACAACCCAAAGCAATCAAATACCAGTACTGCTCCCTTCCCACCTTACATGGGGATAAAGCAGGTCTGTAGGAAAGGCCTTCAGAAACAAAATACTGACATTGCCCTGGTCCCAAAAAAAAAAAAAAAAGCCAGAAAAAGGGAGAAATTTCTAAACACTTCCACCTGGACTCCATCCTTACATTTGACTGTTGCTGTGGCTTCTGAGCAGCTGAGGTGCAAATGCCACCTTCTAATCAGCACTCAGGTCAGGATTTTACACCACTAAAGCTGTGGGGCTTGCTTGGCTCAAGGCCTGCTGCTAGAATGCACTAAGACTCAGAAGAAGGTCAGGCTGCCAACATCAAGAGGTTAAATGTGAATTTAAAACTTATTCTTTTCTTTTACTGAATAGCATAATTTTGATGAGCCATCACAAAAAATTATTTATTTATTTGCTGTATTTGGTTCTGAATTTCTCTTCAAGGCACAAAAAATGGTCTGTTATAAAGAAAGGGGTGGGGGGGATGTTTAATGAGTTGCAAACCTGAATATCTCATGGCTCAAAGTTCTAGAAAAAAAAATATTCCACACTGTGTGTGGAGGGAACATGAATATTTTACTATGACAGATTACCTTTCTTGTCAAATACTAAGCTAAGGAATATGCATTAATCTTACCTTGATAGATCACATTTGCTTGTTTAGTGGTTGTGCAGAATAATTGGTTCACTAAAGATCTTTTGTGCATTGCACAGCTGCTGGAGAAGACCTGGACCAGCCCCATCTGACAAAGCTCAGATGGACAGGATTATCCCCTACGACATAGCCTGAACATAGCATGGGAGCCAGCAGCATGTCCTGAGCACTTCTCAGCAGTGGAGCCAAGGCAGAGCCTAATAATCATGTGAGAAAAGGGAGCATCTGGAGAGCTGCCATTTCTCAGGGAGATTTCACCTGTTTTGTCAGTGCTGCCTCTTCTCCGCCCATTGCTCAAGGGGAGCAAGGACAGCAAATCCATGGTAACCCTTTATTGTACCACGTTTAGACTGAGATTCTGCAACAGACTCTATACCATTAATTATTCTGAGTATTTTACCCTTGTGAGGTTTGGGTGGAATTTTTGAAGAGGCATTTGGTATGGGCTCACTTTTCCTCCCATTGAAACAGCATGAAAGACCTACGAATGGTTGAAGGCCCATATTGAGATATTTGGAAAAATGGCATCACAAGAGCCATGTGGGTGTTCAGTGGCACAAAGAAAGCTATTTTCTCATTTAAATGGCCTCTGCCAAACGTTCTCTGAGCCACTAAATGACAAAGGAAAGACTTCTGAATCTTCCTTCACTCTACAGCTGGGGAGACAAATAAAGCTGCCAGGCCATCCTGAGGACTTCCCTCTGGATGCGTCAGTCCAAGTTGTTACCTTGCAGCTCATCTAACTTCTTGCACGCTGCTTCCTGCCCCATTAGATCTCCCACATCAATATGGCACTTTTCCCTGGTCTCTGCTGGAGCAGCAGTGGGACAAGGCTAGAGGAAGGGATGGGAGCAGAAGCTGCATTTGCTGGTGCCAGCAAGGGGAGAAATGTCCTTGCAATGACAGTCGCCCTCTGCCATCAGAGAGATAAACCCAAGCCTTCAGTTCTTGGCTGCTAAAGCAGTTATTCTGAAAGTCATAGAAAAGGATAAATATTTCTAGAAATAAATAAGCCCAGATAAGATTTTTAAAGCCTCTCTCCAAATGGAACATCAATGCCTAACCTGGTTTGTCTGTTGTTTGAGGAGAAATACCCCTACTACTTCACTTTGGCATACTCTCCACCACCAGTCACGTTGCTACATCCAGCTTACATCATTGCTGAAAAATATGCTGCCTAAAAGAAGCTTATGGAGACAACCCCTATGTAGTTGGCTAGAGAGAGCACCAGTATGTGGGTGGTGGGAATACCATAGTCCTTGTGCTCTACAGTAACAGTAACTTCAGGGCTTTTGAAAATGTCAGTCTAAATCCTTTGGTTTAGGCCGCCAAGAAGCATTAGTTACCCACATGGTCTGAAGGTCACCACAAAGCAGTGCAGCTGGTGGGGTGAGATAGAACAGCATTTGCTGGGAAAGAATAGCTTTTGGTGGGAAACACAGGGCCCAGCTCTCAGGAACTCTGCTGTCAGGTCAGGGCAGCTCTGGCTGAAGGCACTGGTCTTAGGTTCATACAAAAATACAGTATCCTTACCAAAACACACTAAAACTTATGGCCTTTAGTAGTCTTAGTACTTCACTTGGATTCTCCCACATATTTCTGAGCTCCTGAAAGCATATGTTTTACTTTCTCCCATTTCTGCTGCATCTCAGAATTACTGTCTTGAGGCTAAAATTCAGTGCTTCAGCCTAGACTTCAAATTCAGATGTGTTTTTCTCTCTGTGATACCTCAGAAAAGCAAACACTGAGTTTCTAGGAGAAGTTCAACTCTGTGATCACCATGTCCTGGTCTCCATACGAGCTTATGGACCAGAACCGAACTGGTGGTTTCCTGTCCAAGAGCCAGACTTGGGGCACAATTCTCATTTCACATAGGCTTGTCTGGGACCAGTCTCATGTTTCTTTTCCAGTGAAACATCTCCAGCCTCATGTCCTTTTCCAGGAAATAAATAAATAAGGATCCCAGCATGGCTGTCCTTGCCTGGGGACTTCATGTGTCCTGCCTGCCCTGCATCTGCTCTACTCTGTGGGTGCAGCATATTTTCATGGTTTCAGAAGTTGCAAATAACCAGGAAGAGTTTTGTGCACTCTTAATGAAACAGACTAGATGAAAGAGGGTGGTTAAGATGTGAAAGGCTTTCTGCTTCATTATCAATTTTGTGAGCGTATGGTTTTCAATCCTACCAGTTTCTGAACCCTTTACAATATTCCTGCAGCAGTGCAGATCCCAGTAAAACACATTTAATAGAGAGGTAATAAACTCCTTGGTGGATTGCTTAATGGAAGGAAACATTCTTCTCCTGCACACTATCTTTCAACTTGATATTGAAATTTCAGTGACTGACCACATCTATTTACAGCTAAACAACTCCCCTCCCTGACCTCCTTCACTCAGCTCTGTAAGAGAGAGCCTTAGTGTTTTCTATCTGTCTTTTTCTGCCACAACTACCCTGAATACAATTTTCAAACACATGCAATATTTTTATCATCCATACCAGTCAACAGAAAGAAAGTCTGGCTGGAAGAGCTACACCAAGCTAATTCTTGCCCAGTGACTAACACAAGAAAGATTGAAAACATGCAGGGGAGAAGGGCTAGTGTTCACTGAATTAGTTTAGGTACCACAGCTAATAAGATAGACCTAATCCTGTTACTGGGACAAGTGGAGCTCATGCATATCCACTACACGGCAGTTGTGTGCTGCATTACTCAGGGAACAGCTTGGGGAAGTGTTTTTTAATCAAACTTTCAAGTTTCAAGCATGTGAGTGTTTGATCTGATCTGCTAATTGTGTGCATGAGTACACAAAGAATGACAGAGGTAGCCACCCCATCTGACAAAGCATACATAATGGGAGAAGCAGATAATTGCAATGGTTATGAGGTTGTTTCTAATTTAAACTTTTGCCTTCACACACCATATTGATATGTTAAATTTGATGGATTTTCAGTTTACACTTATGAAAGGTGTATTTACACTGGCAGGCTGATACGAAACATCACAATGTGGTTAAGGACAAGGTCTGGCATGTTTAAATAGCACTCAATTTTACTAAAAGCTCTGTTGCATCTAGCAGTATGCTTTATAAAATGATGCATTTCCGTTACTGTCAAACTACCCCATGTTTTAAAGTGTTTGCACAAATTAAATCACTGACATTTTAATGGCAGTGCACCAAGGGCACACCCCATTTGTTTGAATGTACTCTGTGGCACTCTGAGACAGACAGAGAATATGTCAGAGCTTGGTTTGCAAATAAAAGTTGTTACATCTCCATTTTTTAAAAGTGCAAAATCAAAACTGCCGTCAGCTTTTAATTCAGCAAAGGAAATATCTCTGCTTTCTCAGTCCAGTGTTCTAAAGGCCACTGAAACATCGCAATATGACAAACACACACATTCTTTGAATAGCAATATAAATCTGAATTATTTTCCATGACAGAGATAAGGAAAGACGTAAACAACCAAAATAAATAGTTCTGTGATCAGCAGACTCAATAAAACCTGCTTTCATACCTTCTTTGTCTCTCTTTCTTTGTGTGTAATTAAGTGGGACACTAAGAGAGTCCGTTTTATTTGACCTCCTACTCTCACAAATATATTTTCATGTGTATATCATGGGCAGCTATGCCCAACAGCTGAAACAAAAGTTGGCCATGGACAGCAGAGGTTATTGAGGCTGTATAAAGACAGGCATCAGCCCAAGCTGCAGGACTGCCTATGGCCTCTTTCTTTAGGGAAGGATGGGGTCACAAAGGCATTTGCAGAGCGACAGGAGGGCCCAGTGGCCAGCAAGTTACCCTCAGGACAAAGCTCAGTGTCCTGCCCAGCCAGACCACCTGTGTCCCATAAACAAGTTCTTTAGCACAGGATTTCTAAGCGTGTTTTGATTCCTATGAGACCAAGGCATTATCTGTTGGGGTATTCAGAAGCCTGCAAGCTCCTGAGTTCTTTTGGTTCTGATCTTCAGAAATTATGTTTGAGCTTACACAGGATTTTCTACTTCCTTTGGCTTATGCCACAGCAAGGGTGGTGCAAAACTGGAGGTGACAGCACCCCTAGCATTAAAATGAGAAGGGACACAGGAGGCAGATTTGTGTTCATCAGCTTTGTGGGTCCTTTCAGTCACTTAGGAGAGAGGCTGGCATGGACCACTACCAGGAGGAGAAGGGATGAGCAAACACTGCACTTTGGGAACCAATCTTGTAGGCTACACTCGACTCCTGTAGTATTTCTAGAACTTTGGGAAGTTTGCTTGGTGTGTTCACAAACATAATACATTCTATTTAGGCTATTTTTCAATACAAAAAATATTTGTCTTTCCATTATTACACCTCTTGTTGGGTGGTCATATGAGACTTTGTTAACAAAGATATGCTACCTTGACTAGTAAGATATTAAGGTTCTAAATCACCTGAATTTTCTGTGCTTTGGCTTTTATTTACTCACATGAGTACATTGGCATCAGCACTGAACACAGACAGACTTTCGCGTGGAACTGACCACACTGAAACTCTGCATTATCCTTGCAGAGGGGACCAGCAGCAGCCACAAAAGCACTGGAAATCCTCTCAATGTACAATAAAGGTGAATAAT
>NW_005054311.1:8161885-8178390 GCF_000277835.1 Geospiza fortis
TGGGCTTGTGCACTCAGGGCACACAGCTCAGTGCCCAGGAGAATCTTTACAAACAAGCCCAGCAAAAGCCTGATGTCCTAACAGCTGGGAAAAATACCTATTCTGACTTCTCTGGCATTAAGATTTCATCCTCAGCCATCATCATCTGCAAGCTTTCTAATGCTGTAGTTCATGACCAATACTTGTTATTAGTCACTGCAATTTACATTATTGCCTCTCTAGAATATTAACCTGTGGTGAGCAAAAATGGCATGCAGGCTGGACAAGAACTGTCCTTTGCATTTTACTGAGATATAATAATGCTCAGATTAAAGGAATTTTCTATGCTCCATCTGACATTATCAACATAAGGCAATGAAAAAAGTGAATGTCAGGGCTGCACGTGTAAGTGTTTCAGCAGAATAAACAACTTAAATTGCTGAAGTTTGACTCAGAAATGAGCTTGCCTTGCATGCAGCTTGTAGACTTCTGGATTACAAACTGGAAGTAACATGCTGCTATCTGGGAAGCTGCAGACTATCAGAAACCATATCTCAAATCTAGTTCATATCCTGGCATTTACAATATTCTGCTTAAGTGCACAGCTGTGTGCACACACAGATAATGGAATCTGTCACTCTTTAAAATTGTTGTCAAATGCATATATGAGATGGGTATTTCTGAGCTGAAACTTCACCAGCACCCAGAAACCTACTAACAGCTTGATCTTGGGGGGGAGGGGAGGTGGGAGGGATTGAAAAGGTTGTTCTACTGTCATCATACACAGCATCCTCATCATGAAGTGTCAAGGGGGTCAGTCTTCATCTCTCCAGATGTTTTTAATTCAGGAAGGCAGAAAATTCTCACCATGCTATTTAAACCCTCCATCCATTTTCAGCTATGCTCACTCTGTCTCCCAAAACACACACTGCAGGACCCCTGGGGCCTCTTCTCAGGAAGTTCAGAGCAATACCAGACTTCACATCAACCTCCAAGCACTTGCTCCCTGCCAGCAGCTCTTGGTCACTGCCTGTGGGAAGGCAACAAACCTACAGATTGTATTCAAAGACTAAGAACTGCAAGCGGGTGCATGTAAATAATTATTAATACACACTCAGTTAATGACTATTAATACAAATATGTATCTATGTAGTCATGGAAGAAAAAACAACAGTACCTACAAAGGGGCTTCCTCACCACAGCACTGTCACTTCAGTTCCCCCATGAAAAGTCTTGAGAACTCAAATGCTCTTTTGTGATTTTCCCCAGTGGCTTTAGTGCTCTTTAAGATTTGATTTAGCAGACTCACAGAGTTTGTGCAATGCCGATGTGTTCACTACCTGTTGTCTTTATAGGAGTTCATCACTTGCTCATCAAAGCCCTGATCTGTACCAGTGTTCTCTGATGAAGGATGCCAAGGTCACAAGGAAACAGAATAGCCTCTTAAGAAGCAGCTGCTAAGCAACCTGATAAATTGATGCTCCTTTCCAGAGAAGACCAATCTCTTCCAAAAGAAATACTCTCTCCCTCTTCCCAGCATTTTTTAAATGTCATATGAGATCATTCACAGCAGCACAAGGCCCAAGAATTTAGCATGCCCTGGTTGGTTGATATGATATCTGCTCACAAACTGCAAATACCCAGCACAGAACCATAAAATCCTGCCTTTATTTCTTTCCTCAAGCCTAGGCTAGCTTCTTTTAAATTATAGTTTTTGCCTTTCCCCCTTTATCTCTATCTCCAGAAGGCCCTAGGGTCCGCTCAGGATATCAGTAGCTGCTTAAGATGTGCGCAGCCAGCTGTGCATATACAGAAAAAAGGGAAGAGATCTGTATATTCCTGTGGAGACAGATGGATTTACAGGTCCTTGGGACACAGCTTATTTCAACTGAATAATAATTACATTGGCCCTTGAAAGCCCTGAGCTGAGTAGATGGGCCACCCTGAAAGACTCTGTAGCTGTGTGCAGCAGAAACAGGTCCTGCTCCCAAGGACTTTGTGCTCTAAAAAGATAAAAGGGTGGGAGCAAAGCAATAGGAGAGAGAAATATAAGTATGTCCAATCTGCAGAAAAGGAATCACTGCTGCTGGCTGTCAAAGATATAACAGAGCCAGGGAAAAAAATGGATGGGCCTCTGGCCCATTTATCCCAAACAGTGGTGATGGTGGCGGAGTCCAGTGGCAGTGGGACTCTGCACTCCAGTAGCTCTTCACTCTATGTGGGAAAGGAGAGAGAGGAAGTGAAGGGCTGCCATTACCCTGGGTCTTGTCATCAAACCTTTGAGTCACTTTTCCCTCCTTAATCCAGCCCTGCAAATGCAAGGCTGAATCTTCCTTCCCTCCTTGGAATTTTGCCTTCTTACCTCAGATAACTTCCTATGCAATAATTTGTGGAGTGTATCTGATGCTATAGGATACTGCCCATGTGGATAATTTGCTGATATATACAGAATTCACATCCTCTATTGTATTCCAGGATATCATAGGATAAGATTATGCCAGTGATAATTTCACACCTTGCCTTATAAGCTTTTGGGATCAGGTGTGTTTATAAACATCCTTGATCTTCAGCTTAAAGAAAAGAATTACAAGGGAAAAAATAATCATCTGCCATATTCTCATTTTCTAATAACTATTAACATCCCTGATTCTTTTGGCATTGCAGCTTGGCAAACCTCTGTCCTCAGGAGCCAGATTTGCATTTCAGATCATAGATTTCCCTAGATAGACAAAGCATCCCTTTTCCCATATCAAATCTTATCTTCCAACATAGAGATTAAACTGCCTCTCTGGAGATATAAAGCCCTTCTACAAGAAACCATGGGAATAGAAACCAGATCTCCTGGCTCTCAGCCCTGGGCTGCACTGATACCTAGCTGCACTGGGGTAGCAGAATCACAGATCTTTCTTGGGAAATTAAAGGGAAGGGAAATGAGTTGGAGGAAATGAACCACCCACTGTCTACAAGCTTCAGATCACCTATTCCCCAGCACCTGATCGGAGATTAAGCACCAGGGATGGAAACCTTAATGGAGCAGAATGAAAGATATTGCTATCTCAAATGCTACCAGAAATATTTTTGTCTTAGCTGTAGCTTCTGGGCTATTTTGGTTTTCAAACTGTGACAGTTGGAAAATAATTTCTGCAGCTGGCATTCCTCTCTCTTCACTGTCTTATAAATATGAAAAACAAAATATACACTCTTCTGTAGCAGCACAGTTTCTCACATTGCTCTAAAGGGTCACATTTCTGGGCACACACACATCACACATACATAACATGGTATTGCAAAATATGGGGGCAGCTTCTTGTTTGCTTGCATACCAAACTGGTTTTTAGGTACAAACACAGATTTTGTGCCAAGAAACAATGCAGTCCCATCTGAAAACCATTTAGAAAATTGCAGTGATAGATGTCTGCTAGTGGAATTCAAATTATACCCTTGAGAATGACATCCAGAAATTAGATTTTTTTTCCCCTTCTTGTTTTTAGATGTTTAAATATAATAAGTTGCTCTGAAATCCAGGCGACTGTTGCTAAATCCACACCAAATACTACGTTGTTGATTGCAGTATAAAAGCTATATTGTGATAAATCAGGTGGAGAATTGAAACTTTCAAACTCTCAGTCTTTCAGGGAAGCAGCAGGGAGCCAGCAAGGTTTGCTGGGCCTTGAGAGCAGAAAAGCCAAATACCTGCATGTCCTGGGAGTAAAAGGATTTGCTAGGAGGAAGAGAGGGAAGGAGGAAGTGCATGAGCTGGAGATCTGCCTGAGGTTGAACATATCCTGAAGAAGGATGCACCTCACCTGTATTTAAAGGGGTTTAGAGTTCAGCCTGCTTTGGTGTAAAGTGGAGCTCTTTTCTCATAGGAAATAGTTTGACTCTCAGCAAAACTATTTGAAATGCATTCACAGCTGATGTCCCGTGCAAAAACTGTTAGCAGCAGTGTGTGCTAACTGCCCCCAGGGATCTCTGACACACCTTTTAAGCACCTTGCAAGGCTTTTATGGTCCTGTAGACATTGACCCTAAAGGAGATTTTAGGCTGTACTCAGACCTAAACAACATTAATTCTATATTTTCTTACCATAGTATCAGTATATTCTTCCAGCTTTACCTCAGCAACCATCTTGTTATGCTGCAAAAAGAGATCTCGCAGGAAATCCTGTCGTAAGAAAAGAGAGAAATTTTACTCTCTAGTGGAAATTCAAAAAACAACAGTAGGAAATTAAATTCAAATTCAGCAGGTTTACACAAATCTAGTTTCACATTCCTGGTTAGTACTAGTGTCTTCAGTTTGACAAAATTCAATTTCTTTTAGCTACAACATGGTGTTTTTTTGAATAAATTAGAAAGTAACTAAATTTCCCCAGAACAGGTATACTGGTGTGAGTCCCAACAGACTCACAAAATAAACAAAAGACAACATAAGTCCTGCAATACTTGCTAATTGATCTCAAATCAAAATATTTACATTCAGTAAAACACTCAAGCCTCCTCTTAAATCTTTGTGGAGACACAGGCTGAAGCCACACACTGTGACTTCAGCACATGATGTGCAGCCCAGGGATGAACTTTTGTCATTGCTGGCTCAAAGTGTTTGAGTTATGGTTTCTGAACAGGCTCTTGCTTCAATAGCCTGAGCTTTAATGTGAAATCAACATACAGAAAACCTGCAGGTTCAGGAAGAGATTGAGAAGAAATTCCCTTACTAAAACACACTGGCTTTGGCTCTGTTCAGCTGGGAGATGCACATGTGCAAAGCCTTGTGGGGCTCGCTGGATGCCTCAGGTCACCAAGACAACCGGGGTCATGGGACAAGGCTAGGGGGAAGCAGGACATGGAGGGCAACAGCAAACCATCCTCCCTCTGGCAGGGCCCCTGAGACCATGCCAGAAGGCACAAGTCCTTAAACTCACTATGAACAAGCCAGAAATGCCATTTGTCACTCACACAAAAAGACAGCAAGTTGGTAAAGCCCATTGACATCAGTGAGCTGTAGGTCAAGCCCAAAGAGATTTGTTAGAATAACTTACTTTGAGTTCACCAGCTGAAATAAA
This sequence comes from Geospiza fortis, assembly GCF_000277835.1. Taxonomy (NCBI): domain Eukaryota; kingdom Metazoa; phylum Chordata; class Aves; order Passeriformes; family Thraupidae; genus Geospiza; species Geospiza fortis. The sequence continues at coordinate 8,166,924 of NW_005054311.1, forward strand.
TCCACTGCTGTCAGCATCGTAACTGCGCCAGATCTGAATGGGGATAGATTGATGTGAGCACATAAATATTGCAGTTACTCATCTGCTCTGTGATACATTGTAAAGATGCAAAGCAGAACTTCCATAATGAGCCAGTTGTTGCATTAGCCAACATTTAATTAATTTTAGATGAAATAAAATAAACTTTTCACACAATAGTTCTTACTCACACTTGGATGCTGTACATGCTACATACTGCTATCACATGTTTAATGCAGACACACTGTCTATAAAAGGAAGACAATACTAAGAAACTGGTTTGCATTTCTTACCTAATTTGTACATACAGCTTCTTTTATTGCCCTGAGTCAAGGCCATATACAACAGGCCATTGATCTGCAGAAGCCCCCAGCTTGTATGTGAAATAAAAGTAACCACATGAGATCTTGGAACAACTGAAATTCCCCGTTGGGATACTTAAGGGACAGAGATCAGAGGAAGACTGGGCAAAGTTCTATGGGCTTGTTGACCCAGTTTATGGAGGTTTCTCTCCATGCCCCAACAGTCTAATGTTTCGGAATAAAATGGTGCTTAAAATGTACCTCCTCTGCTGTCTTGATCTATATTGTATTGCAGGTGAGGAGCTGAAGGGGCAAATTGATGGGCAGGGACATTTTCTCGTAGTCTGTAGTGGCATGACTGATAGGTGGCTGAGAGTGTTTGTGAAATGTAATGAGTTCTCTGGGTACCCTTGGTCCAGCCCTAGACACCACACCTCTGTTTTGCTGGTGTAAATAATGTAAAACCTTCTCTACCTGGACAGGTCAGAATGTGTTTTGCTTCCACAATACCCATCTATTTCCCAAGCTGTGTTTTACAGGGGACATAAGGGCTGGTGCTGAAGAAGCCGGTGGTGTGCAAGGCGGAGGAGGCCGTGTGGAGATACAGACCCGCATGAATTCCACGCTGTTGTCCAAGGGAGTTTCCCGTCGGAAAAGCAGTAGGAAATTCTCATCATCCGGCAACATCATATTTGCAAGCTGGATGTAAAACATTAAAAAAAATCTCCACAACAAAAAACAAACCCACACCATGAAAGTAAGTAAAGGAAAAAACTTGGGTAGCTACTGATCCAGTATGTGAAATATAGGTTTGGCATGGAAATAAACTTGGAAATGAACTCCAGACCAAAGGACTTGGCCAATGTAATACTCCGTGAGTCACCTCCTCTGCACCCAGGCTCTATCTGCCAGATCTCCCAAGTCTGCTACAGGTCTTAATCACAGAATGGTTTGGGTTGGAAGGGACCTTTAAAGGTCATCCAATATAACTTCCCTGCAATGGCAGGCACATCTTCAACTAGATCAGGTTGTTCATAGCTCCATCCAACCTACCCTTTGATGTTTCCAGGGATGGGGCATCAACCAGCTCCCTGACCAACTCCTTCCAGTCCTTCACCACCCTCATTTTAAAAATGTCTTCCTTAATCTACTCTTAATCTATCCCCTTTTAGTTTAAAACTATTACCCCTTTTTCTATTCCTACAGACCCTATAAAAAGTCTGTTCTAATTCTCCATCCTTCTATAAAAGAAATCCTGGTCTGGGGTTTGGCAGAGATACCTCTTGAATTTGCAAGCGTCCATCTGTGGTGACATCATAGACAGACATGAATTGCTCCTTCATCCTCTGAACTTCTTCTTCTGTGATGGTGCTCTGCCATGGGGAAAACAAAAAGTGCATAAAAATTGCTGAGGACACCAGAAGACCCTCCTGGAAGAAATCTCTCCTCACTCACAAATAATCACCAGGAGCAGTGCATCCTTACAGTTGGGGGTAATGCTTTTAAAAACCCACAGACACACCATTGTGGATGATTTTTTGGAAATAAGTCCTATGTGCATGCTTGCAGCTACTAAGTTTTCAGTTGGAAGATCAGTGTTTGGAAATCCCAAAATATTTCAGTGATGCCTGCTTCTTTACCCAACTGTTCCCATTATATCACTGGGCTTTGGTTTTGCTCAAGTGTGTGTTGCAGCAGTTTCCATGCTGCTTGTTTTTAACTTGTGCTTTTCAGGAAGATATCCTCATCCTTGAATGACATCTCTGCAGTTCATTAGATCATCAGCCTTGAAAGGTGTCAGTGGAGCTAGATTGTTGCTTATTATTGCCTGTCAGCTGATTTAAGCCCTGGCACCAAGCCCTGTCAGTGTTTCTGGGTTAATAGCACAGAATTTCAAGCAATTGACATTCTCTTTGTATCTGCTCAACCCCATAATCGATTTATACATAGTGAGGAGTTCTCCAGACTTGCCAGGTTATGTGTTTTGACAGGCATCGCTGTGACAGGTGAAATACAATGCTTAGGTTCATCAGGCATGGTTTCTTTAGCAGAAACCACGAGGATACCCACTCTGACTGGACTATACAAAATACAATTTCCTCACAATGTGAAAAGGCTTCCAGTCATATGAGCTTAGTGGCTGGGCTGGGAAGCTCACCTAGTTAATCTTCCCAAGCAATTAAGACCCATGTTACCCTCACCATGCACATTGAGTGGGTCCTGGCTTCTCTCCCAATTGTGTAGGAGTTGGCCCTCTCTGGGAGGGGAGGGAAGGAAGGGAGAAGGATAACCCACACTGGATTGTGGCATACCTTTGTAGAAATTTTTACAAGAAATTACTTTCTTCCCAATCCCTGAATAAAAGTCCTTCAAAGTTTTTACCATCTCTACAACCAGGTGGATGTGGGACTGCAGCTATTCCTTCCTGGGTATTCATTCTTTCCAGCTGCTATTGAAGCTCCATTATGTTGTACACTCCCTGCTATTGAAGATCCATAATATTGTACACTCCCCGTTTTATCACTGTGACACAAAGCCATGAGTGACTTTCCCAAATTACCCAGTGCACAGCTCCATGCAGTGCAGAGCCCTTGGGATGCATTCTTGCTGTGTAACTCCAAGGGTGGCAGCTCCCAGTCTGGGGATGAAACACCAAGCAGGGATGCCACCGGGATGCACCCAAGGTGGCAGGCCCCAGGAAGAGTGGCTGAGTAGGTCCCAGGGCATGCCTGCAGGATCCTCCTTTCCCACAGTGGTGTCCAGAAAATTCTGTGGGCTTGAGTGTTGAGGGTACAGCTCATCACTGAACATACACTTTGGTTTTCTCTCCCCTTGGCATTGTAACTCAGACCCATGCTATTTAAATTGCCTTTTGACAGCCCCTTGACACTTTGAGACACCTCCCAGGAGTTAGGCAAGCCTAGCAGTTGCCAACTTCAATAGGCTTGCAAAGTACTCTGAAATGATCCTCTCTCAAGCCCAGGAGGATGAGTTATTTCCAAAATGATAATCACATTTTGGAATCACAGCTGATATTTGAAATGTGTACTGTGCATATCAAACTAGTCATTTGTTAAAATGCTTATTGCTCAACTTGGTGTCAGCTATTAACCACCACTTCACTGAGCTATCTGTGGCAGGGACATTGTTACCTGCATAAAAATACAACAGCCTTCTTCTTTTTATATTCTGATTTAAACTATATGATATATCAAGTAAATGCCTGGAGTATTTACAATATTTACACAGCTCCAAAAGCTTTTAGTCCAAGGGGTTACACTACAGTGGATTTTTCAATCTGGACAATCTTCATATCTTCATAAATATTCTACTTATGAAACAAAACTGGTAATAGTTCTATCAAAACCCAGCCTTTACTCACAATGAATAAAATAATAAAGTGCAAACTGGCTTTCCCAAGATGCATGTTCAAGACAAAATTATTCCGATATTAAAAATTTTTACACTAAGAACAATACACCTTGTGTTATGGCCATTAGGTTTCAAAGGGGATTTTACCAAAAAAAACCAAAACTCAGAAGACTGAAAAAACCCCAACAGATCAAATAAGATATTCCAAACAGAAACTAAGGTTGGGAGATCAGGTTTTCAAGACTGACCTACTGGTGGTGCAAATAAGTAGCTTGCTCTATTTTCCTTTCTACTCCAAAAACATTTAAAAGGCTGGAAAAACTCCAAAATGTACCTGATCTGTTCCCCTTGTTCAAGCAAGGACATGATCTGAGGACTCAACTCACCCCACCAGCAAGAAGGCTGGGGCTGCATAAGAAGTTGGAAGGGTTCACAGGCAGGACAGCTGACCCCAACTGACTCAAAAGATATACCATACTGTATGGTGTGGTGGTCAGCATATAAAGCTGGGGGAAGAAGGAGGAAAAAAAGTGTGGCATTTGTCTTCTGAAGTCAGAATGATGGAACTTTGCTTTCCCAGACATGGCTGTACAGCTGCCTGCCCTTGGGAATTGGTGAATGAATTCTTCATTTTGGTCTGGCTTGTGCCCTTGGGTTTTGCTTTACCTATTAAAATATCTTTATCTCAACCCATGAGTTTTCCCACTTTACTTTTCTGATTCTCTCTCCCATTTCACTGGAGAGTGAGTGAGTGAGTGAGTGAGTGAGTGAGTGGCTGTGTGGGGCTGCCTGCTGTGTTAAATCATTATGTAACAAAGAGCAGTATACAAACATGTGCCTCTTGTCTCATAGGATGGAACAGGAGGAAATGGCTTTGCAGCAAGTAAAAGTCTGTAGCTGAGCACATCGTCATTAGAAAATGCTGCCTTAATTATGTTGCCTGGCTCAAGCAACAGATCCTTAACCAGTTTCAAAGGTTTGCAAAGCTTTCCCTTTTGTGAGGGTTTAAGTGAATGCTGTTGCATCCTTTCCAGTCACTCTGTACAGAGAAGCCTTCCTTGTAATTCCTTGTTTCCCTGGTGCACGCACCTCCCTAAATTTGTGGATGATGTGTGGTTTCCAAGGGCTGCTGCATGTTCTCACTGCAGCCAGGAAAGAAATCTTCACTACTTACCATGAGAAGGCCAGATAATTTTTATTCTCATAAAGGACACAGTTTAAAATATTGCCATGACTTTGTTCACATAGTTTTCAGGGTTAACAAGTAAATTTCTTACTACAGATGTTCTTCCATAGAGTTTAAGAGAGAAAAGCTTCTGTGCTTCAAGTTACCATAACAAATAAATTTTTTCCTTTCTCCTTTCCATGTCCAGTCTCTGTCTTCCCTTTTGTGAAAACCCTTTAGAAGTATTTGTAGCATCACAAAGGTAATATGGTTTTTAATAGTGTTTTTAATCACAGAAAGGGTATGATAACTTTTTTAAAAATTTCTGCAGCATTTTATTTCTTTGTCATGGCTGGTTATGATTTAGAAACCTGGCTGTAATCTATCTTCTTTGTTACTCCATTCCTTTTATATTGTTGCACTCTTTGCCTCATGCTGACTAATTAAATTTTTGTTCCTTAAGGGATTCATGTGCTCGGCAGAATTTTGCCTTGATGAAAACACAGTTATGAGTCACTTGGTTTGGAGGGCAAAAAGTGAATGGAGCACTGCTAGGCCTTTCCTACTCGATGAAATGGGATGTCTCATTTAATGCCTGCTGGTCAAGAAAATCCTGTAATAAATTGATTTATTTTTCCTTCTTGACATGATTTTAGAAGCAAGCTGCTATATTGATTAGGGTATAAAAAAAGATGAAACTACATTTAAGTGACTATTATACCCTGTTTCTTGAAAACAACCTAGAGAATTTTCTGAAAATGCTGGCTCAAATACGTGTCTTCTAGTGTTTCAGCCAAATATGATAGAAGGGCTAAGGGACCCACAGATATAGAGTTCCTACAAGATCTATGAAAATAAATTGTGTCTGCCAAGAAGGGAAGCTGGAAAAGAAAACCAACAACTATTATCACGCCAGAAGTCACACAGTACAGATATGAAGCCAGCAAGGACCAGATGAGAGACATCAGTAATGTACGCTTTGACTTTAGAAGAAGAACCTTTCATTTTTGGGCCAAACATTTCTTCATTGTAAAAACTAATCTCATTAATGATTTTGTTACCCCCATGGAGTTGTAGGTTGGATTGCCTTCATAATTGTTGGTTTTCACCCTACACCTCCAAGGCCAATTTCTCCTTTGGGCCAATCTTTCTCCCTTAACTTCAGTGCTTTCACTTGAGAATTTGGCCCTGTACTTTGGTTAGGATTTACTGTACTCCTGCATGTGACAATAGATGAGCACTTACCCTGTCATCCCACATAGTGTTTTTGGTTTCTTCTCTAACTCTCATCAGCACAAATGTGGGAAAGCTTTTTTCCCATAGTAGACACTAGCATCCAACAAAGGCTACTTCAGTCTTCCCTGTGCCATCATGGTTTTGTGGTTAGGTTTTGGACAGGTTCTCTGTTCTCTCCTCTCTGCTGGGCTGAAAGTTGTTTGATGTGCATTTGGGTGATGAAAACATATTGTGTCATTTCTACCATAGGTATGTTGAGTTAGCATTAAGAAATACCTCGAGGCACTTCCATGCCTTAATGTGGATGAACAGGATTAGGAGCTGGCCAGGATAATGAAGGCTGATGGAAGCCACACCTAAAGAAAGAACTCTATTTGGCAATAATCAGAATGATAGAATGGTTTGGGTTGAAAGGAACTCAAAGATCATCCAGTTCCAACATCTTCCCCTAGACTAGGTTGCTCAAAGCTCCATCCAACCTGAACACTTCCAGGGATGGAGCATCCATAGCTTCCTTGGGCAAACCTGTTCCAGGGCCTCTCCATCCTAACAGGAAAGAATTCTGTCCTAATATTTAAAGAGCCAGGATTGCCTGGGGGTTAGAATTCTGAAATATTCTGAATGTGGATGCAAGCTGATTGCTTTCTCCTAGGGATCTTCTTGCTATTCACCGGCTGGTCACCATTGACTTTAGGTCTCTTGGGGTGGTAAAGCACAGGGGAAGTCTGCCTTGGATGGCTTTGAGGCTGACTGATATTTTGGCCATTAAACTTGTTTGACTAGCTGTTGCATTCCTGGCCATGCTAAATTATACATATTATTTAGACAGACAATGCAGTGTACAAGGCAAGGATGAAGTGCAAGAGTAGCTGGAGGGTGTTTCTATTCTTTGGAAGTAAAAAGCAAAGACAAATCCCTAATGGCTGCTCAGAGTGAGCTCCAGAGGATTAACTTCAGTCCCTTCCAGTCATAACTATCCGTGTGGTTTTCAGGCAGGAGGGATTTAAACAAGACTAATACCTGTCTTGTCTGATCAAATCTATACTTCAACAATTGTTGTGGTCTTCTATATACTTACAGTCAGGTGCAGGCAACCATCCTTTATCTGAAAGTTTTCTATCTAATTTGAGTATAATTTAGGCAAAGTGAAATACATTTCTGAGAAAGCCCAATGGCCATTGGGAAATGCATTTCTCTCCATATCCGCCCAGACATCATTGGTTTTATGGAAACTTTCAGTAATCCAACCCCAAAATTTATAGTCATTCCTCCATAAAACTCTTCTCTAATTATTATGAGAATATACATAGAGCTTCATTAAAACCATAGAAAAGAGCAAGCAAGGAAGATCTTGATACAGAAAGAAAGATGTACAGGAATATAAGATAGAAATGCAGAAGCTATAGTTCCTGTTCTAATAAAATTACTTATTTGACACTGAAAGAAACTGTCCTTTCCACTGGGCTTTCACCTCAATATAAAAACTTCTAGAAAATATATGGATAGAGTTGCCATAATGTAGAAGAAAGAGGTTTATGAAAGAGCAGAAGAGAGCTCAGGTAGCTCACGGCAGCCATGCAGTAGCAGCTTGGAAGCTGGAGGCTCAAATGGTTAGAGAGAGGTCACAGCAATGATAAGAGAAACAGGTGGATAATGCCAGCAGCTAGAAGATGGAATGCTAGCATGAGGATGAATTATATACACCTGGAAACTGAAAGGATTTTCTTAGGACTCAGATAGAATAGAATAGAACAAAACAGAATATTCCCGTTGGAAGGGACCTACAACAAACATCTAGTCCAATCGTCTGACCACTTTGGGTCTGTAAAAAAGTTAAAATGTGTTGTTAAGTGCATTGTTCAAATGCCTCCAGCAACCACCCACTGCTGGAGAAGGGACAGGAAGCAGCATCTAGGATTTGGTTGGTTTACTACAAGTCCACCTTTGTTGCAAAGTTTTTCCTTTCCCCCCACAATTGTCAATGGTTCAATAAAAGACAATAAATTGGCCTCCATCACTGGATGCTATTTCAAGTTTCTTTCCTCTCTCAGAGTTGTCAGGAAGAGCTGTGTCTCTCAGCTTCCCGACAGGCTCATTTTTGCATTGTTTTCCCAGCTGCTCCCATCCCCTGGCATTTAGTGTGAGCTGGGGATGCTGCAGAGTAACTGGGAAGAAAAACAGAGCTGAAGGACCACAGTGGTCATTAAGAAAAATAACAGCTTAGAGAATGCAGGCTGAGAAAATATAATTATGAAGCCATTCTCTATTCAAGCAGAGACAACTTCTGGTGCTGATAACATTATTTATCACTTGTGTAGCACTTCAGACATAGTCACTAATTAATCCTTGTGACACATCTATAAGTTGTGCCAGTGTATTGCTGCCTCCCCCTTTTACTGTGCAAGGAAACTAAGGCATTAAAAACCCAAAGGAGTAAAGGTCAAGATGAGTGGTACAGCAGAGGGATGCTCAGTCCCAGTTCACTGCTTTTATCACAGAGGAAACTTTCTGTAGGATGGTAAAACCAATGCAGAGGGGACCCTTTACCCCTTCTGCCATAATACAAGCCTGTACAATATAAATCACATGAAAAAGAGAAAAATGGCTCAATGTTGTTTGACAAACTCATTGTATGAAGGTAGTGAAGACCTTGGTTTAACTTGGTGCTCAAGTGACCCTCATACCCAGGGGAGTGGGCAGAGGACTGCTCTCAGCCTCCCAGGACAAAGCTCCCCTTGGGTTTTCTGCCACAAAGACAGCCTGCTCTGCCTGAAAACTGCCATGTAATTTTATCACTAATATTGCCAGAGTGGAAACACTGCCAAAAATTGACAAGAAGACTAGAGGGAAAAAACCAAAAACACTTGAGAGCCTGACTGAGCACTCTGAAAGTTAGTGAGCATGGTCCTTCAGAATTAGCCTGTTTCTTCTATTTAACAGGAGGAGAGGGAGCTGGTTCTTTCTCCATTCAAATTGTGTTAAACTATCTCTTTTAATGGCAAAACTTAGCTAGCAGAAGCAAAGGAGATGCAAACTGGGTTGGCTGGTGCTGAGCTAAGCTGGAGTCATCCAAGCAGGGACTTCTATCAAGCAATAAAACTATTATTGATTTCTTAAAGCAGGAAGTTCATTGCTAGAACACCCTCATTTTGCAAGTTCTGTGTGCTGATAAAGGACACAATGTAATGGAGTTCACTTTGTATCAGCAAGACCACAAAAACTGCTGTAACACACTGGTTAGCTACTCAGCTGCTGTGACCCTGTCCCAGGACCTCATGTGAGGGGTGCACAAGGGCAGCTATGGGCTAGAGCAGGGCTTGGAGTTTCTCTTGACTCAAATCCTTAGGAGGCTCCCTTCAGAATGAGATCTCTGATTATCCCTGGATTTTATCACCATCAGCTCACTCCAGAGAGCCCCACTTGGAGGTCCCACTGCAGCACTGAGCTCTGCAGCCTCATTTTAAGCATCTCCTTCAACATCCCATGTTTGCTGTCACTGAGTTTGTTTGAGCATTCTTTTTGCTGCTCTTTCAGTACCCCAAGACTAGCAGCTTACAATTTAATCTTTTGTTCCTGGGTAAACAATCACAAACTTTCTGATTTCTCTTTAAATCAGCTTTTCTGTGTCCCTAAATATTCTTATTGCTGAGTGTTTTTTGATTTGTTTGAAGCCTTTTTACATGCCTATCTCTTCATCTAACCATTCATGCTCTGAAAGACATTTCTGCAGAAACTGCCAATATTTCAATCCAAATTTACTCACAAATTAAATAAAAATATGCTTGAAAAAAGTACTCACAGCTTCTATTTTTTTTTAATTTCAGCCCTAAGGATCTAAGAGTACTAATTGGCTTGTAAGTACAATTCTGATTTTATACTTGATACTCATGAATTTATGCCTTTTATCAGCTACCTTTTCTGTCTTTGTTAATTAATTTTTGCTTAAAGGAATTGTTTCATCTCTGGTTTTTGGCACACCCCCTCCTTCCATTTGGAAGATGTTTCCTCCTTTCCCTATCTGGGCAGACTCTGTGTAGTGAAAATATTACTACATCCTTTGTAAACTTCTGAGTGCTGGCCTGAGTGGCAGGATTTCTCCTTCACTGATGGTGACACTCGTAGGCAAGGTGTGACCTGGAGTTGAGGAAAGCAGCCCCTGTAAATTGTAATGCAACTTCTGTTTGTATGAAGATGCAGACAAGGAGAGAGGGGAAATGTTGCCAAAACCAGGAAAGGAAACCAGAGGAGAAGCCCAGAAACACTGTAGAGCCAGGTCTGGATCTTACAAGCAGGAGAATTGATGCTCATTTGGCTTTTAGCCATTTGCAGCAATATAGACCTAAGCCTTCTTCCTAAGCACCATTTAAAATTAACGACAGTATATTTGTTAAAAATTGACCTGGGAAAGAAACCTATCATATGAACAAAACTAATCAGCACAGGCTTGAACAAATAAACCATGAACATTGCCCTCCTGCTCAGCTAGGCTGCGTGCCATGCTTTTTCACTTGGTTCTATTCAACAACAGTAAATTACTTTCTCTCCACGCTGCCAACCAACCCCTTCAGTTGGTACCACCTGAGATCTCCCCACGATCAGCATCTGTTGGGCTGGAAACAACTGATCAAACTGCTCAGCTGACTGCACTTGTTGTATGTGCTTAAATGCCACCTCGTTGCCAAGAGAAAAGCTCTTTACCTTGGGACTGCTAAGGAAGTCGGCAATCAGGGAACAACAAACACAAACCATCTCTCAGCATAACTTTTCTGCTTGCATCCGATGGGCAACGAATGCGGCACAGTTACTTACTTCTGGTCCTAGTTTCTCCAGGAGATGATGAAAAAAATCGTCAAGCTCCTTCCCTTCTATGTAGCCATTGTCTAAATAAAGAGCAAATATATTAATGGACGGGGTTCCAGGATCCGTGTCATGGGCTGCATGCAGGTAGCTCAAGGCTGCAGGGTCAGGATCTCAGCTGGGGGCCCTGCCTGCCCACTCAGGGGAGCTCCACGTCTCTTCAATTTCATCTGCTCACTTCTGTGTAAGGCTGGGCACAGCTGCAGTGCTCCCTTTGGAGTTTTTCTTGCAGAAAACTTTTCAGAAACAAAAAAAGTCCCAAACTGGGACCGTAAGAGAGAGCAGCAGATCAAACAGGGAAGTGATGAAAAGGCAAAACTTTTGGGGTGGAAAGGGCGATTTACAGCTATGATATTCATGGGGAGGAGGAAGAGGGGGGCTCGAAAACACCGGCAGGACCTCGTGGATGTAAAGCTCAGACACTTCGGCCCCATGTGCAGCATGCCGGGCACCCACACCGCACCCAGCCCGGCGGTCCCGCTCCCCCCTGCACGGACAGACCCCTGCACGGCCCCCA
>NW_005054311.1:8178698-8188065 GCF_000277835.1 Geospiza fortis
CGTGCGCCGCTTGCAAACGACCTTTAAAATTTCAAACCACCCCCGAACGAAGGCAGAAGTACTGGAGGGAAATATGAGGCTTCAGAGAAGTTGTGGAGTTTAAGGGGAGAAAAGGGAATTTTCTGAGGCTGGTAACTCTACTCGGTTTGTGAAAGCAGAGCAGCAGCAGGCAGAGTTCTCTCACCTTCTCATTCCTCACAGCCATTGGGTGGGTATCCCTTACCAGAATGAGAAGCCAGAGGATGAAGACAAACAGAAACCTGCATCATCTTCCTCCTATAGTACTAATCAAACAGAAACCGTGGGGTTTAAGTTCTCTGTACTTGTAGAGCATTATATTCATGATGGCCCAGCCTGGGAGTAGACTTGATTTAAATGTCACTTGTGTATTCACCTGCAGTGATTTTAGGCACCTGGGATTGAGCTAGTCTCCATGTGTGCTCCTAGAATCATTATTAACTCCTTTGAGACCCTTACAGTTATTTCTAGGTTGCCTTTGATTCAATGTATACATATTTTGATTTTTTTTTCACATAATGATTGCTTTAGAGATGCTCTCAGAAGCAGCGGAAAAGGCTTTAAAAAAGTATTTAGTGTTTGCCCTGAGAAGGTTCCTATTTGATCTGAGGGGGGGGAAAAACCCTGAGGAACTGAGTTGTGTTTTACTCAGGAAATTCTTTCAGGGAGATCACAACAGAGCACAACACAGCAATGTCCAACTTTTCCAGTGTACAAGAAAAAGGAGATGCTGTAAAGCTGATGTGTTTAAACAGCAGCATGGAAGCATCTCAGTACAGTGATTCCCTGGACAGCAGCCTGGGGTCACCTTTGGACCTCTGAAAAATTATCATCAAGATCTTAACGCAACAGCAAGGCCACAAGCATTCCTTGACCATGCTCAGGCGGGAAACCCCCAGCATGGGAGAGGAACTCATTAGGTAATGAGATGGAAAAGTCTAAATTTTTAGGGGACACCTACCCAAGTCCCTTGCAGGCAAGAGTAGAGTCACTCCCCAGGTTTCTCTGTCATCTCTCCTTGCCTCATGGCCAAAAGTCAGGCCTCGCCTTAGGTTGAGGGCTCCCTCATGGAAACTGTCCTTCAGTCTCTTCTTCCCACTGTTTCCCACTATGACTCCCTGGCAGTGGTGGCCTCATGTGGCCCATGGTGGCTGCTTGATCTCCTGTGTGGGATGAAGGCACCTGGCACTGCTCCATGGCATGAAGGTCACTTTTTGGGGCCATCTCTCTTCCCAGGACCCAAAGCCCATCTACCCCAGACAGGGAGCATACTGATCCAAGTTTTTAGGAAAGAGATGTTCATCAGTTTCTAACATGGTTTGCAACTTGGCTTTGGAAACCACTGGCATGGCTGATAACCAACAAGGTCCCCTGGTATTATGATCATGCCAACTGGTTTCTTACTAAAAAATATCATTAACAAAACTAACTTGAGGAAACACTACCCATGCTTTGAAATGTTTTGCAAGTGAAAGCACCCTGCCATTTGGCAGGGATGGAGACAGTGAGATTTTATGGGATTAGATGCAAAGCTCAGGACACTGAGAAGAGCTTCTCACACCTGGTTCTCCCCCATGCTCTCACAGGAGGAAGAGCAGGCAAGAAGTGACACCCTGTTTAAACTACCTGTATTTATCCAGCATCTCACACAATTCCAGTGAAACCAGGTCCAGTTTGGAGACAAAAAAAGACCTTCAAGCTTGAAGGACTTTCACAAGAACTCATTGTTACCTGTGCATGAGGATGTGGATGATAAGTGTCCATCCATCTGAGAATCCTTGTCATCCCAGGCACTCTCAGTGCTGGCAGAGAGGGATTTTGGTTTCATACCATACCTGCAAAGGGGGAAAAAGGAGCAGAGATGATGGATTCCTCTTCTGACTGCACCAGCTAAGCCTTTGTTCTCTCCACAAAATCCTCTACTGAAATATCCTATAGATACAGGGGCCACCCCATAGATGCACAGCTTAGCTGCTCTGCCCCACCTCAAGTCTTGCACACAATGGATTTAGGATTCTTAGGGGTGGAATTGTAAAATTTAACTCAAAGTGGTTGGAACCAGGTAAAATCCCAGCCTGCAGAGAGAATGTGGCTGTCTTGCTGCATGCCTAAAATGTGTTCAGCTTCTCCAATTGCTTTAGGTGACTCAGCTAAGCCTGAGTGAGAAGAAAAACAAACTAAACAAAAAACAGCTCAGAACAATTTTTACTCATCCAGCTGGACTTCCCGTGGAACACTGTAAATTTGAGGAGAATATTGAACTGTGGACCTAGTGGCATTAGTATTAAAGCAACACACTGAAGATAGCTGCTGTGTGCGCAGCTCATGTACCAAACTCGGCAACCACTCTGCTTTGGCTTATTTCCTCAGAGGAATAAATAAGTGTTAGAGGTAGGCAGTATTTTAAAAAGTAATGAACACTTTTAAATAAGGACTTTAGCTTCAGCTTTGCACTTGCAGTAAAATTCAAGGCTGAAGAGCTCAAACCTGTGTTTTGGAAAGCTTTAAAAAAAAAAAGAATGTGCTTCAGTAGGACCCTTGAGGCTAGAAGCATTTGCACAATCATTGCCTGGTCCTGCTGTGGGTCAAGGAACCCTCCAGCTGAGGACACAAGCAATGCTGTTTTATTAAGCTGATATTGATAATAAATAATAAATGGCAACTATTGCCAAGTAAAGAGCAAACTAAGGAGCTCGTGGCCAAACCCCCAGCTTTGCAGAAAGGCTTAATCAAACTGTACATGGGAAAACATGGATAAAAGTGCAGATTGTTTATCTGGAAACAAAAATGAGGGGCAGCTGACAAATGCCTCATTCTTTGGGCCAGACTCAAAGTATTGATGTGAAATGAAACATTTGGGTTCTCATGAACAGACTAGGGAACAAAAAACCAAACAAAATATTTGGGTTTGTGGTAGGACTTTGCTCCTCACCTTTACAGAAAAAAATCCAAATACATGCACAGTTAAATGGAAATAATTTTCCTCATCAAATGGTTTCAGCTTCTCTCAGCTTTGCACTGACTGGAGACACTGAGGAAGCCAACACCAGCCATCGGCATTTCATCCTTCACTGGGCAGGTGTTTCGCAGGTGGTTTGGGTCCTGCATAGATCCTGCAGAAAGCCGCAGCCCGGATCCTCGGTGCGCCCCGTTTTCCCCAGACCCTGGTTTGTATCAGGGTGGTGGGTGTGGGAGGTGGGTATGCTGGCTGAGCTGCTGTGCACTGCTCGGGCTGCCAAGGGTGGGGATGATGCGTTCCTGCCCAGCAAGGGGTCTGTGAGCATCCCAGCAAAGGAAAATGCTGCAGGAGCAATGAAAGGCAAACTGAAAGGAAATTGAAATGGAAATAATACAGTCAGTGAAACCCCCTACTATTCACACAATTTCTTGGAAATCAAGTCACAGATGAAGCTGTCTGCTGCAGAGAAGAAATAGACTCTTCTTTCCAACCATCCTCAGATGGGTACAAGCTGCTTATTAGCAGTAGACCCCCACCTCCAACAAGGATGCCTTTCTCTTGCCCCTCCTTCCATCCTGCTCCCTCCCTCTGCCCAGCAAATCCCACATTCCTGCGCTGGGTTAGATCCTGGGTCCATCTTTCTGGCTCATGTAGTGCAGAGTGTGTGGGTTTAGGGTGCAAAGAAGGGCAATATCAGTTCAGGTCAGGTACTGATGGATGTGGTGTGACACAAAGATTACCATCCCACAGACATTTCCATCTACAGATTCCCATCAAAGCTAAGTTTCTCCAGCCTTCCCAGCCAGCCCTCCAAGTTGAAGCTTCAGTCCTCTGTTGTTTTCTTCATTTTGGACCAGCAATGGGATCCCTTGAGTGTTATAAGGAAGCAGACAACCTCTTCCCACAAGGATTCCACTGAAATGAGGGGTCAGGACAACAGAAGGGATTTGAGATTTCCCAAAAGAAAAGCTGATATTTCCCCCAGCTACATGCTGCTCATTGCTACCCAGGGACTGCAGTCTCAGTTACAATTCATGACTGTCATTATTTTAGTCTTTGGCTGGGATTTAACATTGTCCAAATAAAGCCTGGGCTGTACAGCCTCCACAACACTCTCCTCTACCCTCTATTAGGTCCTACTCACCTAAGCAAACAGGAAGGGAAGGAGGCATTCCTGGAACGATGCTAAACAGAGATTACAGAGTTAACTTGACTCCTCCATTCAGTGAAACCAAATTGGATTTGCCAAGCTAGCAGCCCCTCTCCTGCCTTCCCTGGCTGGTATCAATCTAATTAAATACTCTTTCTCCCATGCAGCTTTTTTATTCTCAGGGCAACTTACTGGAAAAGCAGAAAAAACAGGCTCTGAAGGATTCTGGGTCAGCTGGCAGAACTCATCATAAACAGCCAAAGCAGCATCAGCACAGAGGCATCAGAGCAAAAACCTCAACTCACGGCTGAGAGGGACAGTGGCAGCATATCTGCTTTTACATGCAGGCTTCCCAAACATGGACACTTGGAACCTGCATGTAATAAATTCCTGGGACAGCTGATGTAGGGGTGTCAAAGGCAGAGCAGCTTTCTAATTAGGAAGAGAGCCTATCTGCAGGAGCCTCTTCAGTTTGCTGTGGGATACAGTATAAGAAATTAAGTCCTGCAATAACAGATTCCTCACAATGACACCATCTTCTGTTCAGAGACCCACAGATTGTTTTCCCTCTAGTCAAAAATACAGTTCTTCAGTTGTATTTTCACTCTTCAGCTTCTAGGTGCTGATGAGCATTGTTGCTCTCACAGTGATTCCTCTTTGGTACTTGGCATGGAGGGAATTTTTACCACAGGACACTTGCAGCCCCTGCAGGATCTCCCTGATGCAGCAGAAGCAAGCACAGGTGAGAGGGCCCAGGGAGGGGGTGAGCTGGCGTTCTGGTTCTGGTTCCTGCTTAAGCAAGTAAGTCATCCTGTGGACCACCTTGTCCCTGGCTGCTGATTGAGAACTGACAGCTTTGTCCTGGACTCAGAAGAAAAAGGAGCTTTATCAGGAGCTCAGCCATTGCCCTGCACCAGCCTTTCTCCATCAGCTGGGATTTCTCTCCTCACCACGTGACCCTGGAACCTCTAGGGCACCTCACAATCCCAAGAGGCACTTGGATGCGGTCCCCTCACTAGGCTGCTTTCTAGCGACTTGCCATCAGCCAACAAATCACTATTTGATTTGTTTCCCTGCCCTGCAGATCGCCCTGAAGCCTCACTTCTGCATTTCTTCACCCATTCAGATGCCTGTTCCCCAGGTCTCTGAATTCACAAACTCTGCACAGCTCTGGAAGACTGCCCTCCAGAGCTGGAGAAATCTTAGTTTCAGGAAGGAAAAAAAAAAAGACTTCTACATGCAATGATAAGAGCAGCATTTTAAGATGCCAGTCGCTGGCAATGCCTGCTGAAACAAGGTGCCATCATGGCCTGAGGAACTCCACGAGCACTGTCTATTTAGTGAAGCTCGTTGCTCTCAACTAAAAATGGGCACACCCCTCTCTGTCCCCTGGGGAAAGCACCCCAGCTGCTGTGAAGTCCTGCCCTGCATGTTGTCAGGAGGCTTTGGAAAAGCTGGACACTAGTGGAGGGTGGCTCAGGTGGCTCCAAAGGCAGTTGCTATGGTGCTGACAAGAGTCCCCTGTTGGGAGGAGGCATGAGGAACTGCAGGAGGATGAGCACAGAGATGAGTAGGAAAGCTGTGAAGGTGCCTGGCAGATCTTCCTATGATCCCTTACTTCTGGGATGAGGAGCTCATACGTTAGAAGGAAAGGTTGGCACCTTGTATTTATGCTGCAATTTTCAACAATTTGAAAATTTGTTTTCAAACAAATTGAAAATTGCAATTTTCAATTGCATTTTCTTAGGATGGGGAAAGACTGCTCTGCTTTCCAGGCCTGATCAACAGGACACCAGCATTAAATGATAGTCTCTTAATCAATCTGTGCTGTTTCTTACTCCTCTGGCTCATGGCTCCAGGAGAAGCAAAGAACAGTGCTTCTACGTGAAACCTTCCCCAAGCTTCAGCACAAGTGGAGGATAATCTCCAGAGGTGGGATTCAGGCACAACCAACCTGGTATTAGCATCCCTGGGCATGAGGAAAGCAGCACAGCTCTCATGAGTTTCAAACAGGAGCAGAGCCTTCTGCTATTTTCCCAAAAATTATTCTCAGTACCTTATTTTGTTTGCAATAGGAGAGAGAAATCATCTCCACATTAATCAATTAATAAGCAATGGTGGTGAGAAGTTGTGCTGGTGGGAGCTCTGAGCTAAGTGTGGTGGGTTGCACAGATTTGTGACTAATGGACTACATTAATTCCCAATTTGTCTCAGCCTGGATGGCTGGCTCTGGCAGAGGGGGAAGATTTAGGATGATTAGAAGTCCCATTTTAGGAAGCAGCTATTTACTGTTGTTACTGCACATCAGGGAATACTTTAAAAAGCTCAAAATGTATCAGTCAGATTTTAACCTCCTTTAGCAGGGAGTGGGCAGTAGGTCCTGCAGCTGTGGTACAGAGCTGTCTGAGTTCACACTGGCACACAACCATAGCCCTTCTTCAGTGCCTCTCAGAGGGGAAGGTGCTCCCACTATGCACATCAGGGGTGAAATTCCTTGCCAGCAAAACCTGAAAACCAGATTTAAGGGCAGAAAAGAGCAGAGCAGCTCCATCCAGAAGAGCTTTTTGCCCGCATTTCCTAAAGGTGGATCAGTTAGGTGCAATTCTCAACTGAGATGCTCATGGTAAGACCCCTTCCAGGGCAGCATTTCTAACTGGATGACCAGGGCTGCTGGTCCTTCCCTCTTGTTTACTCATACAGAATGTACACATGCTTATGTGCATGGTGCAAAGCAGAGGGCCTTGCTGTCACCTCAGATGCTGCCTCTCCTTTGCTGTTACCCCTAAATATGGTAAAGGCAACTGCTCTCTTGTCTGACAGCAGTCACGGCCCAGGGACCAAGCCATGGTGTCACACATAACCCCAGCTGGACCTTCTGAGCCCTTCCTGTGTGACCAGACTGTGCAGCACAGCACTGTGGAGATGCCCTCAGCTGCAAGGGGAATGAATGCCAGCAGCATGCCTGCGAGGCAGGCCACCTCTTCTCCCATACCAAACTCTGCTCCCACCACTGCCACCAAGCTGCTAGCACAGCACCAGTGTGTGACAGGAAGGAACACAGAGCATTGGTGATACTCAAAGATTATGGATGCCCTGGGAGAACAAGTTAGCAACCCTTCCCTTCAGTAATACCTCTGCCTGATCTCTGTTCAGTCTCCCAGGAACTCCAGGAATCCTTGCCACTGACAGCCCACTAAAGCAGCTGAATGTGGCTTCTGGGCTCTGCCCCTCACCCTCCCAGAGAAGAACATGGGCCAGGATAGGCAGGGATCAGAGGAGGCCACCCCAGAGCAGCTCAAGCAGCAGGGAGGAAACAAGAAATGAGGGTTCTGCCAGCTACGCACCTGCTTGGGGGGCCCACAGCTCATAGAAAGGCAGCACCTTCCTGCTCTGCAAGGATCCCCCCAAACCTCCTGGCTTGGTTTGGCACTAAGAGACAATGGTTGTTCCTTTCCTGAAACACACTGGCACTTGCCCATGGTGTCTATGAGCTCAAGATACTGAAAATAAAAGTAATTATTTCTGAAATGCAAAAGAGGTACAAGAGGGGTGCTCTGAATGCAACATGAATTCTTTTCAGTCAGGCTGATAGTGCTGGATGTGCCAGGCAGAAAGAAAGTAAAAAAATGAAAACCTTCACTCCTCCCCACCCAAAAAGCCACACACACAAAAAGCCAGACCCCAGGTCTTCAAGAGCTCTCACTAGCACTCCTTTATAGTTGTTTCTCTACCACTCAGCCTGCCCACAACACACTGATGGCTGGAATAAAGACAAATGGCTTTCCATAACTAATATGGAAAACACTGATGTCTAATGAAATCCTTATACTCCAGCAAACAAATGTTACAGCCCTAAAGCTTTTCTGCTTCTTAAGAGCACAAACAGATGCTTTGTCTACAGCATTTGTGTGGTTCAGCATTGTGGGTTTACTGATATTTGGGTGATGAGCACACATTACTGCTGTGGTTTCTCACAGCATGAGCAGAGCACAATCAGATAACTGATGAGAAGAACATCAAGCACAAGCAAGAAATCCTCAGCAACTAACTGCTCTGGAAGTTATAGACTATTTTAAATTTTTGTCTTAATACCACAATCCTTGGTGTAATTTTCTTCAACTCACAAAACCAATAGAGCACCCCTTCTTCCATACTTACGGTTCTCAGAATGTTGAATTTTCTATGACCTATAAGAATAAAAATTGGAGTTTATTTATTTATAAATTAATTCTCATTTAAAGTACAGGTATTTGAAGTTTTCCTTTGCAATTTATCATTTGTTCATACTGATAGCAAAAAAACAAAAGAAGATATGTGAATACAAAGACGCTTTCTTAATAATTTTAGATAAATATATAATTTGAAGCCAGGGGAAAACCCAGGAAGGAACCTCCAGCCTTGAAGACCTCTTTACAACCATTTTGTTGCCTACTTTTAAAATGAAACACTACCAATAGCTTCTAAGATGTTTTGTTTTGACTTAGAAGACCTTAATAAAGCAATAGGAAAAATGGCAAGTTTCACAATCCAGAAGGGAAACAAAACCTTCTGATTTCAATGGGGATCAATTGGGAAAGCTTTGGTGCATGTCCCAGCACTCAATGGCATACCATGCCCTTTGACGGCTTTCACTTTGGCAAAGATTTTTTTGTTTTAAGTATCCATGCCATGTCCCCCTCCAAGCTGTGTCCTCCTCCTTTATTTTTTCCCGTGCTTTCACAACATCTGTGAGGTTAGTTTTGGCCTCTTTTGGTCCTTTGCACTGAACCTAATTTCCTCCCAGAGCATTTTCTTGTAGTCACGAAATTTCCCAATTTTTTTTTCCTTCACTTTCATTTCCCTTGATGGTATCTCCATTGCAGTGTTCCCAAGCACTTCTTTTCTGTTTTGGCCTTCAGCGGGGATCAATTTTGGCAAGCTTTGGTCCATGTCCTAGCACTTGATGGCAAGCTATGCCTTTTGATGGCTTGCACTTTGGGAAAGATTTTTTTTTTTTATAAGCATCCATGCCATGTCCCTCATATGTTCCACTCCAAGTCCTGTCCTCCTCCTTGAATTTTTCCCCTGCTTTTGCAACATCTGTGAGGCTAGGTTACCATCTTTTTGTCCTGAAAGGCACCAAAAGGCATGGAATGCCATCGAGTGCAGGGACATGCAACAAGATTGCCCAACTGATCCCCATTGAAATCGCAAGATTTCGTTTCCCTTCCCAAAAGGAAATGAAACTTCCTTTAGGGAAA
>NW_005054311.1:8188198-8274645 GCF_000277835.1 Geospiza fortis
GGAAAGAAACAAAATCTTGCACATCTCAAAAGAAACACAAACACTCAGGAAAGGAGATATGGTCAAATGAAATGCAATTGAAAAAAAATTAAAAAAAAACAACCGAAAATCGGGACATTTTGTGACTAGAAGAAAATGCTCCGGGAGGAAATCAGGTGCACTGCAAAGGACCAAAAGAGGCCAAAAATCTCATTTCATTTTGGGAAGGGAAACAGAATCTTGCAAACCCAAAAAGAAAGGCTTAGGAACACTCTGGAATGGAGATAGGATCAAATGAAATGCAATTGAAAAAAGCCCCCCAAAAAACAGAAAACCAGGAGATTTAGTGTCTCCAAAAAATGGTCTGTGAAGAAATGAGCTGCAGTGCAAAGGACCAAAACAGGCCAAAACAAAGTTCACAGATGTTGCAAAAGCAGGGGAAAAAGTCAAGGAGGAAGACACAACTTGGAGGGGAAGATACAAGGACATGGAATGGATACATATTAAAAAAAAAAAAAAGAAAAAATCTTGCCCAAAGTCAAAGTAATCAAAAGGCAGGACATATGCCATCAAGTGTTGCCATCTTAATGCATAAGTTCCATACCTTCTCAGTGATTTCTTATGGGCACCTCCTCACAGCACTGACCTCCTTCTCAGTACAGACTGCAGCTCTCTTCACAGTACAACCAGCTCACCCACTCTTTTGTAGCACTCTTGTTATTAGACACAGCAGTAGCCTATTAAGGGCAGGCCTGTTCCTAATCTTTGGTGATTAGTACAGCTGCAACTCCTCAGGTGTGAGACTGCCTTCTGCACTATCTTTATTTTCTTACATTCTATCCTTCCACAATCAAGTGCAGGGACATGCAGCAAAGCTTGCCAAAATTGGTCCATGCTGAAGGCCAAAACAGAAAAGAAGGACTTCCAAACACTCTGGAATGGAGACACCACGAAAGGAATTGCAATTGGAAGAGAAAAAAAAAGAAATTTGGGAAATTTAGGAAAGTTAGTGACTACAAGAAAATGGATCGGGATTATATCAGGAGCTGCGCAAAGGACCAAAACAGGCCAAAATTAAGCTCAAAGATGTTTCAAAAGCAGGGGGAAAAATCAAGGAGGAGGACACAACTAGGAGGGGAAGATATGAGGGACATGGCATGGATACTTAGAAAAAAAAAATCTTCCCCAAAGTCAAAGCCATCAAAAGGCATGACATGCCATCAAGTGCTGCAACATGCACCAAATCTTGCCCAAGTGATCCCCATTGAAATCCCAAGATTTTGTTTCCCTTCCCTTCACCAAATCTCCTGATTTTCAGGGTTTTTTTGGTTTTTTTTCAATTGCATTTCATTTGACTAATCTTTTTTCCTGAGTGTTTTCGGAAGGGAAACGAAATCTTGTGATTTTAATGGGGATCAATTGGGTAAGCTTTGGTACATGTCCCAGCACTTGATGGCATGCCATGCCATGTCCCTCATATCTTCCCCTCCAAGTTGTGTCCTCCTCCTTGAATTTTTCCCCTGCTTTTGCAACATCTGTGAGGTTAGTTTTGGCCTCTTTTGGTCCTTTGCACTGCACCTGATTTCCTCCCAGAGCATTTTCTTGTAGTCACTAAATCTTCCGATTTTTTGCTTTTTTTGTTTTTTCAATCGCATTTCATTTGATCATATCTTCTTTGCAGAGTCTCTGTAATTGTTTCTTTTCTCTTTCAGAAGATTTTTTTTCATGTGCACAGGGATCAGATTGAAGGTCATCAGACAGGCAGGTATCTGAGCACTTTTGTCTCCTCAAGAAGCCACAAAAGGTCTAGAGAAATTGCTCATGGGACAGAGTTACTAAACCTGTTTTGTTTTGTTCTTTTGGACCAAAGTTGAGAATTTGAGTAATAGGTGTTTCTGGCTCACAGAAAGGGTATTTTTCTGAAGATTCCAAGTGGGGAGAATAGTGAAGTGATCTTCCTTCAGTATTTTTATGATGTGTATGTGTCCCTTTCAGCTGGAACAGGCACTTTGCTAGAAGCAGAAAAATTAAACAGGTTTTGTCTTAACTGCACACTTTGCCCATGTGACCCAATGCCAGCATTCAAAGATCAGAGACCATCAGACCACAAACAGTTCTGTAAAAATGAAGACTAGTATTTCAGTTGTAAAATCATTTTTTATTGTTACAAATATACATATGAATAAAATCCCTTCAACCTGTAATGTAAGTGGGTAGCTGTGAAATTTGCATCCCCTCCCTCAAAAGCTGACATGTTTTTACAGATGTCGAACAATGTTTCTCATAGAATTACACATTGAAATGAAGCTAATATGCAGACAGAACCAAGGAAGGCCTCCAGAAAACACCAATATTAATAAAATTTCAATTGCTCTCATTCCAATCAACTATATACATTAATATATGAATGTGGAAGCATACCATGGTTATACATAATCCAAATCCTTCTCTGTTGTGCTTTCTGACAGTACACAAATGTAAGCGTTGGAGCTTTATGTACAGTGGGAGAACAGGAAGAAAGAAGTTTCCTATGGGAGAATGTAAAAACCATACCCAAGCATTTAATATATATAATCTATACAAATTATTTTATTAGTGTGCTCTTTTAATATAATTACAATGTGCAATTGCATATCGCAAGAATATATTTATAGGTAAGTCACGTGCAGATCTGACACATTTACATTCAGCAGTACAACACATTACCTGCTGTACAGTGTATTAGTGTAAGACAGTGTCCAGTTAATTTGCTTTGCTTTCTAAATGCCCTAATGCAGGGCACTCCTTGTAGCTGCTTCAGAGAAATTCAAGTCGAATACATGAAAGAATAGCTGGCTTTAGGCAAAGGCATGGAAAGGAATGCCTTGCACTGTACACACCAGAAATTAAGGACCGAATCAATGCCAGGTATACTGTAAGTCACGATTGGAAGATCAGGTTTTCTGCAGGGAAATGTACCTGTGGTGAAAGAGCAGCTGACTAAAAGGGCTGTTGATTGCTGAACCCTGATTGTTATGAAAAGCTCTTGCGCTACAAAGCACTTGTACTGATTGCTAAATAAAAATAAAATCTTTATCTGCTTCTTCTCCAGAGTCACTGGACTTGCTTCCCTGATGGCCGTCTTTACTTAAGGACCTCTGCTTCAGTTCCTGGAACTCATGAGACTGCTGCCCAGGGCTTCTTTTTGCAGCTGCATAAAACAGAAACAGGACTTACTAATGATTGCAGAAGAGAAAGGAAGAAAAAAAACAATTAAAAAAGTCATTAATGCACATGGGAGCTGCTCCTGATACCACTGAATTAATTTGCACTAGGAGGAGTAGCATAGGCCCATTAATTCTTCACTCCAGAAAAAGGTGAGAAGAGAGAGTTTGAGCAGGATTTATTCCACTGGTTGGTTGACTGGCAAGCAGGCAAACTTGAAACATGACACAGTATTTCACTGTGACATGGATTGGCATTACAGTTAGAAATGGCCTGGAAATTTTCTTCTTATCACACCACTTCCAAACCAAAACAGCATTTTTTTTCCAGGTGGATCTCAGATAGTGTACTCCTGATGGCTCAGGCTGATACATGTGCCTGCTGGGCGCCCCTCAGACCAGTGAAGCACATCTCAGGCAGGCCTGTCTCCCTAGCAGGACACATCTGTGCTCTCCTTTTTCACTCAGCAGCTTTAAATAGGACAGATGTTCACCTCAGCATCCAAGTTACCCAAACTTCTTCTCTCTGCTCCTCTACACTTCCAGGTCCCAAGGTCCTCCCAGTCCCTTGATAAGAAGGACACCCATGGCTCTGCACCTTGCTTTGCTCGGCAATGGGGTAAGCAGGAGGCCATATTCACTTCTCATGATTTAAATGCAACAGTACACATTTTGTTCACCAAGCACTCTGAAATCTCCATAAAGCCAGGGCTTTCTCCAAACCTATAAGCTTCAAAATAAATTGGAAAAGAAGGTTGTAAAACCTTATTGAGATTCCTGACCTAACCAGTGGCCTACAACTGCTAGGGTAACAAGATGGTTATACACATCAACCAGGGTGACCTTACCCAAGGACTGATACCATTACAAATCTCATACTTGCACTTGAAGTGAAACTTCAAACACACAGTGGCCCTTAAATGTGACCTTGCTGCAAGTCACCTCACTTCACTCCCACAAAATTAAATGTTGTCATTACAAGACCTTCTTTGCTCCACCATTTCGGGTAGGGATGGTCGGCTTTGGTTCACACTGATCCTTGCTCCTGACCACTTTTGTGAATACCTCTCTTGACAAGGCACCAGGAGCTGCTGTGGCCATGCAGCACCACCTCTCCTTCCCCATGTACCAGTCACCTGTAGCCTCCCCCCTGCAGGGAACAGCCTACCCTGTCCCCAGCATGCAGCTCCAGCCACAGCAGCAGCCTGCCACTGACCATCCCTGCCGCCATTTCGAAGTCTGGCAGGTTGTGTCACAGACTACAAGGAATGTGGGAAGTACAGAGAGGGATCCCAAGGCAGCCAGATAGTTCTCCTGAATCCAAAATACCAGTTTTCTCATTTGTGCTAGCCCAAAATATGGGAGGAAATAAGGGCCAGCAGCTACACATACTCTGCATTCTTATCCTGGCATTACAAGCTGGGAAACAGGAAGAGATTTTGAGAAAAGTGTTTAAATCCATTTCACAGATAGGGAGGGGAGATTCCCAGTTTGGATGGACTAAGTTTGATTCTATAATACAAAAAGGATAAATTTTGGCCCGAGGAAAGGTTATGTGATGTCTTATAAACAGAAAAACTGTGGGTAAATGGAATTGCATAAGATGTTCAAATACACAATTAAAATACCTTAAAAAAAAAAAAAAAAGTAATTTTGAACAACTGTTCAAACCAACCATTTAAGAGGTAAAAAAACATATAAACATGTACCATTTGAGAACAGGAGCTTTTATATTTTAAAAGCACATAAAGGAAATGAACATTTTTATAGCCTACTGAATCAGCTCACTGTGAGTCAAAGCTGCTCCTTCAACTAACAGGTGCTGGGCTTGGGTTCTTTAGGTGGTATTTTTATTTGCTTTTGCAACTGAAAATCAAAGTAAGAATAAATAATCTGATTTACCCAGTTCTCAAATGGTTTTGTGAGTGATGCACTGAAACTGGCACTAACAATATTCAAGCTGAAAAGTCTTTTGAAACACAAAAGTGAATGATCTTAGAAATGACAGGTGTGCAAGCACAGCAAGCAGCAGCCAGCCTACCTGCAGCGTGCCAGTGTTGTTGCACTGAGCAGTCACAGATAGTAGTGAGCGCTCTTCTGCAGAGGGGCTGCATGTGCTAGATGGGACTGGTCACTGGAGTTGACACAGAGGAAAAATGCACAAAACATGTTTTCTCTGTGAATTTTTTCATGCCATGTAAATCCCATGAGGGCAGAAATATGATTAGAACCCCATGAGATTTTTACTTTTCTCATAATGACAGATGACAAACCAACACCCTTCTGTGTTTTCTTTGCTATTACCATTTCTTAACAACTGTTAGTGCCAGTTATCAAGCACCACCTTGATGAAAAATGAAAACTTCTAACCAGAAGTTGACTGTGCCATCCTCTGCCCAAGCACATTAGCTTCCTCTTCTGCACTGGTAGAATACTGCCCCGGAGTGGTTCTCACACTGCCAGATGGCTTGGCACAGTCAAGAGCTGCATCTCTTTTTTGACAATCTCCTGTTAGCTCTAGCAAGGAAAAGAATTTGTTTATACTCCTAAGCTGTTCTGTAGGCCCACATACAGAAGGTAATATGAAAATTTTCACTTATCCAACCTATTTAATCAGAGAGCAGTAATCAGTATGCCAGTTGCTTGTTTAAATGTAGTCCAGATATCTTGAGGTGCTGGTAACTGCAGCCCGATCTCAAAGCTGCACAGCGCAAAGAGGCGTATTTTCAGATTGTCCCATGAAGTACAGTTAAAATCATCCACATAAAGCAAATTTACAATCAAGTATCATCTAATTTGTAGCTTTATTTCACAGGAGATTTAATTTTGTTACTAACTCGGACAGATTTGCAGTGATTTACCAGCTGCAGAAATAAATTGAATATGCTAGCCTGAAGAGAGGCAGAAAGCAAGGACAGAGGAATGGCTAAGTGAGGAAGTAGGACGGTAATGAATTAAAAAGAAAACATGAAAATGAATAAAAATAAAATAAACAGAATTTACTCTTTCTCAAACAACTTCATGCAAAGCCCAGCAGCTCCTTAAGGACCTGGCAAGTCTAAACTACTATTGATAAAATATGTACAGTGCCATGTAGAGCCGAATAGAAAATTCTGTGTTTGATTGGAAGGGCTTGAGGAGCAAGGAGTAAGAAAGCACAGTGCCTGACTTCTGTTTGTTTTGGCAATCTGGATCATCTGAATGACAACAGTGGGTTCTGTAGGCAGCACAACTTCTCAGTCTTCACAACCCAGCATTATGTAGCTACCTCAACTCGTTTTTTCCCATTTTATGCTGTGAAAATCTGCTGTCAGAGTGTGAAAGGGCACCCATTTGTTTCACAACTTAAGTGATGGGAATCACCTTAGACGTCTTTTTTGAGGAGAGACCCAGGAAGGAAGACATCTCACCCCCAGATTTCAAACGTCATGACTTGTGCCAGCTAACACCATGGTGAGCAACATTCCTGTGACTACTTCTCCACATACCCTATGCTATCAGAGGAAGCTTGAGCTCTTCTAAGAATCAACTCAGGGCATGAGAATGCATCAGCAAAAGTAAAAATTCAGTGCACACATGAGAATCAGCAAAGAGAAGAGAGCAGCCAACTGTTGTGTATAAAAGATAGCAGGTACCAAGCCTTGCCCTGGCACACAGAGACTCATTGCTCAAAGATGGGGAGGCAAACC
The DNA here is from genome assembly GCF_000277835.1 of Geospiza fortis. Classification (NCBI taxonomy): domain Eukaryota; kingdom Metazoa; phylum Chordata; class Aves; order Passeriformes; family Thraupidae; genus Geospiza; species Geospiza fortis. The sequence goes on from NW_005054311.1 coordinate 8,195,070, forward strand.
CAGTCATGTGCAGAGACCAACAGGAAGGAAAACAAAGAGAGCAGTGGGCTGGCTGCAAGGAACAAAGTTATGGCTGCTCCCCTGGAAACATGCTGAATCACAGAGCTGCATTTCACACTATTGTGTGAAATTTCACATTATTGGTCTGAACATCTTCATTCAGACCAAACCAACCATAAATGTACACATAAATCCCTTAATTATTCAGTTACATTATTAATACCCAGGGATTAATTGTTTATTTTGATTTGATCAAAGATAGGTGGAAAAAATGCTGAATAAGTGACCAGATAAATTTTCCTTGCTTTTTGCCCTTTCAAATGCATAACCCTCTTCCCTTCCAGATGACAACAAATCAGGAGACAATGACACATCAAATTTCGCTAGAAGGCACCAGGTTACACAAATACTCCTACCTTCTTGAGAAAATGATCTGACTGAGGGGCTGCTCTGACCATCCTTTTCTTTATCAGAAGGAACTTTCTTCAGCACTGGTGGAAGCAGGGCAACTTTTGGGGAACTGGGGCCGGAGGGAGACTCTGGAGCATCCTCTGTGGAGTACCACAAACAAAAAGGTGAGAAGGAAAAATTGTATCTACACTAAAGCTCACAGAAACAGTTGTTTATGATGGACCAAACCTCAACACAATACACAAACAAAAACTAGCCAGAACCTGTGTCAGAAAAAGAAGGATTCAGGTATTTACATTACAACAAGAGAACAAATTGTATGGACCTCAGTCCAGGTGAAAGACTTTTAGCAGTCAAACAGAAGATCTCAATTTCAGCATTTTTCATGTGTGCTGGTATTGTAGTGCAAATAGAAATCTGACGTGAACATGTGATTTACCTGCAAGATATATGTAGCAATTTGTAAAGAACACCTGAAAAAAAATTGGATGGATTTCTGGAAATATTTGTTCTAGTTATATTTTTGTTGCTCTGAAACATAATAAACTCATCAATTTAGATGTCCTGTTTCACAATGATAAGGTCTAAAAGTGAAGCAGGGGAAAAAAATACACAAAAAGCATTACAGAACTCTGTAGTTCCATTAATAACTTCCCAGAGCATAACACAAGGGCATCCATAAAGAGTTGCTAAAAAAAAAAATACTTCCATCTTCCAGACTGTGAGAAAATCTGAAACTTAAATCTATGGTTTAAAACCATCTGGATATCTTGTTTCTCTAAAAGGCTGGATATGGATTATGTAAGGCAAGCTGACTACCATCTTTACAGTCCTTACAGGAAGACCTTTTCAGTCTTACGGTCCACAGGCCTCATTCAGACAGTAGGGAAGTATGGCCAGAGTGGATTATTAAACTGCTTTTAAGTTTGCTTTTCAAGAAGTAAACAGTGGCATGTGTACATAACAGAGGAACTAGGAAGATAGGTTAGCATTGACAGAAGAACAAAAGGAAGTCAGAGTATCATCTGTATTATGTATTTGTAAAAAGAGTTAATTCAGTTGCATACTAGAAATTAATCAAAAATTATCTCTGTTAAGGAGAGACCACAAAGAGTCAACTATTTCACTTTCAGCACAGGAAAATCATGAGCTTCCAAAATGCAACTTGGTACAAACAGACACAATAATTCTTGGACCTTCTCCATGCATTTGATATGCCTGTGAGGCCACTTGCTTGGGAAAGCTCAATATCAACACAAGGAGGAGCACACTGACTGGCAAACACAGCTAGATATAGACTTTCAGTCTTTGACAATTGGTGGACATCTGAGCTGTGCTCCTTTGCATCCAGATTACTTAGCAAAAAATTTGCTACTATTTGTGTGGCCACAGTGCTGGAAACATCAGCGAGAGCAGGAACACAGAAAGGATGATTGCTTGGTTTTCTTCATCACATCGCCTGGGCATCCTTAGGCAGTGGGTTACTATAAGTACTAGGACAGAAGTTAGACTGCAACAGAGCTGTGCTGCTTTTACTATCGGCCAAAGAGCTGGCTTATTATGGGTAAGTATTAATTACCCCCTTGTGTTAAATCCACAGTATGCTCTCTCTGCAGGAAATAGGAGCTGGCAGAAACAGACAGCTCAGGTCTTCCTGACTGCCTATTTTACAGACTGAGCACCACCAAATAATCTATACCCTCCCTGTTGTATTCATCTTCATGAGCATCTAACAGTTTCTAAAATGGTCAATAAAATAAACGTAAATCCACCTAAAATCTGAAGGTGATATTGTATGTGAACAACATTCTGCCCACTGGAGTGCAGAGACTAAGGAAGGCTCAGGTTCCACATGAAGGGCAGGGAGGAGGCCCTAACATCCCTTTGACTCCTCATCCTTATCAGAAATTACATCATTCTAAGGTCAACAGTGGTTATGGGAAAAGTCAAGAGGGCTGCAAGCTCTTGCCATGCTCATATTTTTCACTCCCTGGCAGTTAATGAGCTGTATTTGCTGTAGATACTTGGGAAGTCTGTAACTGGCTTTTAATTCTCCTCAACTGCAGTGGCTGTACTTTGGGAAGAGGAGGTTGTGACACTGGTCTATTAAACAGCAGGCAGACAAATGCATGGGAGATGTGCTGAAACATTTCCCACTATTGGAAACCTTAAGATAGTATCTGGGCAGAAGACAGCCTTGCAGGGTTATAAAGCCCAGTTCAATTATTTTCAGTCAAAAGCAATAAGGAAATAAACAAAGGCTAAACAAGGAAAAAGAGACAGCTGGTTTGTACAAGTTATTAACAAACAGGCACTTGCTTGAGGGGCTAAGAGCAGCCTGCCACAATACCCCAAGAACATTAGTATATAGAGCCAGGTTTTTAGAGAAAACACATTTATTTTTGTCAGTGCTACTACAATAGGGTTTTGATGCTGAAGTAGCTTTCTGTGCTCACCTCTTCTGTCATAGCAGCTAACTCAAAAACAGCTCTGCCACTGCCACTACTGCTTCTCACACTTTACTCTTGAGGATCACAGATTAAACCATTTTAATAAGTTTATTTGAATTAGGGCAAAAGGAGGTGGAAAAGAAGGATGCGAGTCAAGAGCAAGGCAATGAAGAACCGGTCCCTCTCCTCTTAACTTCTGTTCAGGCTGTGGCAATGGCTGTCTCCACCACAGCCCACATGAACAGCACCCAGAGCTGGGGATAACAACTGCCCAGAAGAGCTTCTCACCAGTACGAGAGGCAGAGCGTGGTTTCTGTGGCACTGTGGGTCGTCCTGCCAGGCTGGGCTTTGTTGACTGCAGTGGGGGCTTTGGACTAGTTGGTGTATTGGAAGAACTTCTTGCCTTTGCACCAGCTTCTGCCTTTGGTTCAGCTTTTGAATTTTTTTCTGATGACGCTGAGATGGAGTCACCTTTATTCGATGCAAACCGACTCTCTGGAAGGGTCTGCTGTTGTTTAGGCACTGAAATAAATAGACACATAAAATACAGTCTGCTGCAGCACAGAAGAGTCCATGCACAGCTATGGTGGTGTGGAAAACACCACCACAAGCTAACACATGCACTAATCACTGCAAGCAAAGCCTCTAAACCTGCTAATTTTGACATGTGCTAAGGTTTGTGATTCAATTGTCCGAGATAGCAATTGCATGTCTCCCTTTATAATATATTTGAGGTGATGGCTAGCTGGACCTTATTCCTCCTTCACATTTCTAGGAGCAGATGGCACAGCCTACCCGCTGAGAAAACAGTGATGGATCAGTGGAAAAAGCCGCTCCTGACTGTTTTGTGTCTCTACAGACAAAAGGTTATGTTTCAAAGATCAACAGAGAAATCCTAGCCCAGAAAATAAATCCCAAGTGTGTGACCAGCAGGCTACATCTTTTTATTTGTTGCTTTTAGCAAGTGCTAGAAGAGATTTTGAAACTCAGCCCAGATCAAAGTATTCTTTATATAGTATTTTGATTTGTCTAATAACACTGTACATGGCTTACAGTTTCCACACATTAGTAAGTTTACTAACGTGTTGTTTGTCCCAGACAAAGACCAAAGTATTTAGAGATCAATTTACAGTGACTTGCAGGTAGTAAGTCAGTCCCATCTAGCTGTGCAAGCTGGTAGAAAGCCTGCTGGACTCCAGGTTGCTAACAAGCAAAAAGCCTGCTCTACTTTCCTACTCAGCAGCTTTCAGGAGGTAGAAAGTTTATATCTAGCAGTTTCAATTATAATCTTGGAACTTGTTTCTTAGCCTGGGACTTTCTACAGTTTTCACATCTTTAATCTCAGAAGAGAATTTCAGACTAACTGAAATGCAGACTGGTAGCCTTGGTACTTGGCAAAACCAAGTGTGTGCTCACAGATGCTGACCTGACCTACCTACCTGCTATTCCCATTCAGAAAGCCTACTGAACATGGAAGTGCTGAGCACAGACATTTTAACCGCAGTGGGAGGAAGGGGGGGGTGAGTGTTTATACAGTTTGTTACAAGCCAATCTCCAGTATGTTTTTCCAGCCTATGTAGCTGTTTTCCAGCCCAGCTGGAGTTAAACTCTGGCAAAGCAGACAGCTGCATGGTGCATAGAGATGAGCATGAGTGTGTGACAGGGAGAGTTTGTGTCTGCACATGTGAAATACTTTCTTGCTGCAAGTGAAACAGTGGGACACCACCTGCACCTGTGCATGTGTGCATACAAAAGAAGCAGGCAACATCCACACACAAAGCAAGCAATAAAACCCCTAAACTTATTCTCCTTCAGAACCACTAGCTTAGTTCTCCTGTAACAATATCCAGCAATTTTCCATTAACTTTCTTTCTTTTCTTCCTGACCTCAGGCCTTCTAACATTATTAGAGCACAGTAATTTAAAATAAATTAGCCCAAGCCAAAGACTAACTGTAGCTGCAACATTGAAAAGGAGCCTTGGGGAGCTCTCAAGCAAGACTGGTAAGGAAACAATTGACAGCTGGAGGCCAAAAGGAAGGGGCAAGCACAGTGCAGTGTGGTGGGGGTGAAATGTGTCATATACAGAAAAAACAACCAGAGAAAAGTTGAGTCAGACACCCCCAGCTACTGCAATGCCCAAAGTGCAGACTATTCTTGCTCCTCTGACTTCAGTATGCTGTCTTCAGGGGACACACGAGGTCCTCCTCAAAAGACAAGCAGGCTTTAAAAGCACTGATTTATAGATTATGGCATGCTTTGAATACTCTTTCTTACAAAAGCTTTAGAAAGACATAAAACTTCAAAATTGGTATTTGAAGTGCTCAATCAAGATCGCCACATTTGGATTTTGATTTCAGCCTGTTTGATCCAGCCTTTTTTCTCTATGTTTTTGCAATCTTGTGTGCCAGGCTTGCAGGATACCACCTCTGCTGAGAAATCAGACCTGGATATCCTAGTTCAGACCACTCCTTTCATGTAGTAAACACAAACCACCAGAGCTGAATCCCTTTTGAAACCGTCACTGGCCAGTCCCCAAAGTATACATGCAAACCAGTCTGTCAGCCTCGTCCTTGGCTGGCTGCAGTGTGCCATGTCAGGGCCCAGGACTGTGGCTTGACAAGGGCATGGAAAGATGAGGTGCAGAGGGAGGTGGTGCTCTAAGCACTGCAAGGCGGAACACCATTTTGTACACAATGCAGAGAGAGAGCTGCTTTGTGCACATGAGCAGGGTCCAGGGGCATCCACAGCTTTGCAGACAGCCCTGGCTTCAATCAGACTGGTTAAATCCTGGAAGAGCCAGCTGCCATTGACTATGAGTCAGGACTGCTGACAGACTGACAGCACCGCAGTCAGCTGAAAGTCAGCACTACTCAAGTTAGTATGAGCACACCTAAAGCTTGAAAACTGGTCATATTTCCATCCTCAGATATATTGAGCACTTCCACTTCTTTGTGCACAGGCATTTCTGCTGGCTCTTGGGTTGAGCTTCAGCTTTGCTGATCCCATTAAAAGCCAGCCTCCTTCCAAAGGCACCCCAGCCACCCGCACCAAGTACTTTCTCTCCTGTGCAACAAGAGTGAAAAAGGGAGCCACAAACTCAGCCCTAGAGCTGACTTCATGAGAAGTGCCATCCATAGCACAAAAAGTAGCTTGTTTCTAATGCTCTTCATATAGTGTAAACTCCTACTTTGCATAACCAATTTCAGACATTCAGTCTGAAGAGGGAAGTAAGATTTTGGACATCAGGCATTTTGCATTTTCTAGGAAGTTTATACCAAGAAACTCATACTGTACCTGTGCCACTTCCATCCAGTCGTTCTGAGCTCACTGCTGTGTCAAAAGACTCTCTGGGGGTTATGTCATTCCCAAGTTTCTGAAAGAGTGAGAAAAGTTCTCAGATTAGTAGCATATCTGCAATTAATACAACTCAGTGATCCTATTAAGAAATACCCTCTAATTTGGAAGCCACGAGGCAGAGAAATCGGTGATAACAAGAAATGGTGCACTCTCTCTCTTTGTTTCAGATTTTGGAGAGCTAAGTGGGAAGGAAACAACCCTGATTGGCACCTAACACTGCCACATGCCTATCAGAGCTGCAATGACACACTGCCTCCTATGCAACAGGTCTCCTAGCATAGCTCTGCATCTAAAAACTTCTTGTTTGAAATGAAAATCTTTTTCTGAAGACCTAGATTTTGAATATAACTGCTGAATTGATCTTATGCTCTTCTACACAGAAGAATAACTTATTATTTTAGATAAAACTGGAACTATAGAAGTAGCAGTGTTCACATATTTACAAGATTCCTCTAAAAACCTACAAACCTTATTTACTGAAAAGTTTTTAAAGCTACTCATCACCACCACTGCTAGGTGCTCAGCACCTCAAAAGAAAAGGGACTTCTGGTTTATGTGTTGATACTTTGCCTCTCTTCTATTGTAAATAATAGGTTTCCTAACATCTTGATCTCAAAAAAACCCATAAATTCTGAAGGCTTTTGTCATGTTATAGCTAAGTGTGGTTGAAACCTGTGTTTTCATCGGGAGAAGTTTAGATATGCAGGATCTCCTTTTACTGCCTTACCTGCTACCAAAGCTTGGGCAGAAGGACAAATGAGAGGATTCAAAAAAAGCACCTAGAAGTAGGTGCAGTATATACTAAGAGAGAAAGTCTTATAAAGACTAGGGATAGAAGTGAGATTTTTTTTTTTAAACTATAAAAGTAGGGATAGTCTCAGTAGTCTGCAGCCCGGCAGCTTCAATCTTGATCTTTATTGGCTATTTCAAGACAGTCAGTGTGGCAAATGACAGAAAGCAAATTATTTGTTCTGGGGAGCACTGCATTTGGTTATATACCCATGCCTAAGTAACACTGATGTGTTCGGGTCACTGCTACTGCTCCAACACCAACTCTGACTGTCCTTCCCACAGCATTTAGAAATCTCAACCATGTGCCACACAGCGTAAACATGATCACTGCCTTTTGGGGGTTATGGCCTGGAAGACTGCTAAGTATAGCATATAGTTTAAAATGGGACAACAGGCAACACAGGAAGGAAGAAAATGGTTACAAGTAGCAGAAGTACATGCCTACTACAGAAAAACTGATGTATTTAGAGTGAAATCAGTATTTCAAATGCAAGCATCAAGAAACTATCTCTAAATATCCATGCTGGCCATGTGCCTTTCCTGTGCTGATTTTGGGGAGTGATGCAGAAGACAGTGTAGCTGGCCTTACAGATTTACTGATACCTCCACTTTGCTCTTGCAATTTCACAGCTCCTAAAACAAAGCCTCTCTTCAATACAACAAAGAGCATGGAGATGCTGAGTGTTTGCCATTCCTGTGTAAGACTTGGCAGGGTGATGATATCTCCCAACCTCTCCCCTTAGAACATTTAGAATGGCACACTGCATTAAGGAGGGTGCTATTAGAATAATCATTAAGCTTCCTGCGCTGTAAAACTACCCTGATACAATGAAGTCTTCTGGACAGATGAACTCTAGAAATGCTGTGACTTGTAGGGCCAGAATATTTAGCTACGGTGTCCAACGGACAAAACAAAGTCACTTCCAAAGACAGAAACATTAGTGCTTTGCGCCACTGGGCAGAAATTCAGTTTTTGTTCCCATTTCTTGACTGACACTGATATTTTGGCTAAATTCTCACCTGTTTACCTCCTACAGTTACATGTTTTTCTATAAGAGTGTCTTGGCTATATATTTTTTAAGGGAACACCACTCTCCTTCTGCTGGATTTTTCTTCTGTACCTTGGAAAAACCACCTTTTGTTGCAACAATCTTTTCGTGGAATGTAAATTCTCTTGAACTTTCACTGAGAAGCTAATTTTCTTATGCAAATACTGAAGAAAGATACATAACACTTAACTACAGTAAATGACTTAGGAGAGCTGCATGACTGCATGAAACTAATTTCACTGTAGTTCCTTTCTCCCTCTCCAGTTATGGGACAACTGGGGAAATATGACCACGTACCAAGACAAGCAGAAAAGCCAGTGCTGGCACCTATTAGTGTAGTACTTAAAAATGCAATTAGGATGCAAGCATGTTTGGCTACCTACTGCACACACATTACAAACAGCTTATGGTCCCCAAACAACACTAAACACTGGCAGCAAAAGTTTACCCCAATGAGTCAGATCAATGCAGGTGAATTCATCATGTAGATAAATAATGCCCAAGCTGTATTTTTATAGGAATTTGTGCAAGGCTGGGAAACACTGCAGGGCTGGGTGACACTGAGAGGGAACAAACAGGCTATGAATGATGGTTTCCTCGTGGGCCTTGCTCAGGTATTTAAAAATCCAGTGTGTAACGCTAGATGGAGCTAAAAGATCTATTTATGTGTGCCCTGGGGTAACACTGATCTCCAAATACTTGACTCTACCATTAGTGCCAATTCCCCCATTGTATTCTAAGCACAAGAAAACAAAAATGCATTTACCATCTTTCCATCTACTCTGCACCTGTTCATCACTTTTATCTGTAACCAGACTGTGGTAGGGTATGAATGAAATAGTAAATTCCTTCTGGCTTTGTTTTCACGTAAAATAGCTTAGAATATAAGCAGCCATCTGTACCTTGCAGAAGATACAATTTCTATCATACTGAAATTCTGATAAATTTGAAGATGTTACAGAACTTGATATCATAACCATCCTAAACAATGTAGCAGTGGGATGCTGTCCTCTGCAGCCCAGGTGTCAGGACACTGTATGATTTCCACCTTCATGAGTATCATGAATAAAAGTGCAAACCTAAATTATTTGATATTGTGATGGATGAAGTATGTGAAAAATGCTTTTGAACAGCAGTTCAAATTTGTGTCCTCTGAGAAACATTAAGGATGGAACTCAGTACTCTGCTGTGTACAGATTCCTATTTCAGTTCAGTTTTATTGTCACTCTTTTATATATGTATATGTATAAAGACATAGTTTTGCATTCCATAAATATAAGATTGTACAAAAAATAAGATAGATAACATTATTTTCTCATAATTTAAACCTGAAATAAGAGGACTAACCTTTCCAGCCGGTAAATAGGTTAAGTGTGGTAAAAAAACCATCCCAAAACCTTGAATAGACATCAACAACTTTTACTTCTGAAGGATGAAATTAAGGTTTCCAATTAATGTTATGAAAGCTCATAAATTGAAGAGGACTTTTACTTTCCCCACTTATAAAAAAAAGTACACATGCTAATATTCTACCTCAGTCACATCCTTTCAGATTTGACTCACTTGACTCAGATTTTACTTGAGATAACAACAGTTAAGGACCCAAAGAGCACAAGGCATACACAATTATGCACTTGTAAAAATTCATATAATCTGGAACAGCTTGGTATTTTATAAATTACAGGCTGGGCATAATACTCTTATTTAAAATCATATGGCATTTTATTTGAAAACTTGGTGCTTTAGAAGTCAATGAGACTATTCATGGGCATTACTTAATACCAATGAGAAAGGAAGGAATTGGTCATTCTTTAGAAAAATCATTTCTGCACTGAGGATCCCTTTAATGATCCATAGACAACTGCATTAATTCAAATCTGCTTGTGACAAGATGCTGGTGTCTTGTCAGGAACAGCTCACACATCATGGCAAGCACTGTACGGCTATGAAGAAAGATAAAAATGGACTTTGGGTGCCTTGCTTGGCCACAGCAAGACAACTCTGTACATGTCAAAGGAAGGAAAACACAACAAAGCACGAGCTTTGTTGTAAGGTAACACCTTTAAATGACAGGGGACAGTGATGGCAAATGGAGAACATCTGAGTGCCCTGCACATGGAACAGCAGGAGAGAAGTGCAAAAAGGCTGATTCTTTGGTGCTTGTGAAATATGCAGCTGGCAGGAAGCAGAGGATAATAATGCGGAAGACCAACGGGCAAATGGGCATCAGGCAAAATAGGCCAGCACAGAATGCTTTGGAGGAACACAAGGATATTCCACTCTCTAAATTTGCAGAGTGAAGCAGAATTCCTGCCCAGGATCAGCACTTACAGAAGAGAAAATTACAGAGAGCAAAGGGAATCTGGACAGACAACTGAAAATAATTTTTAACAGGTTATTTTCTTTCATTGTTAGTATTTGAAATACATAAATCAAAGGCATAAAAATAATTAGGTGTGGTACAAAAGGACATAAAAATCAAAAAGTACAACAAGAAAAGTATATCCCAAATATTGTAAAGAGTGATTGGTAGCCAGATTTACTTCTCTGCATGGAATATATAATTTAAGATACAGAAGACCACTCCATCTGTTTACATCATTTTCTAAAAGAGAAGAGTACAGCCAGCCACCACTGTAGTTAACTGTGCCACATACCAGAGGTATTTTTGTGCAAGGGGCACACAGTAAGAAGCCTGTCCTAGTTTTACCTTTTTTGAAGCAATTCCAGTATGCACCATGAACAAGCCACACATCATACAGAGTGGAGATACTGAGCTGGGCTTACTAGTTGGCCCCAAGTTATTCTGTGACGTGTGCAAACAATTACATGTCCTCTTCTGTGTTTGTGATGGTCTGACACCAAGTACAAGGGAGATGTCACTCCCTCCCCAAGGGGAACAAAAGCCCAGACTTAAGGGTGCAACTCCTGCACCACATGTGCAGCCCGTGCCTTGGCCAGGCTGTTTGTGTTCAACCACCACAGCAGAGAGCAGTCCTCTTGCAGGAACACCACAATCCCTGTTGGAAAGCACGACTGATGTGTCACGCCCCAGCCACCAACCCTTGCAGTCCCAAACCACCTCTCCCAAAGACACACAGTTTGGCTCTTTTTTTTAACAACTCAAAAGAAATCAAATTGCCTTCACCTTTTGAGCAGAGGCAGCTCTCTTCTCCTGCTTGGCTTTCATTTCTGCGAGAAGTCCACTGCCCATCACTTGCACACCGTACCTCCGGCCTCCCTGGGGGCTTCCCTTGCTGTCACCCCTCTCAGCTTTTGCCACATCATCCGTCTGCACCTCCTCCAGTGAGTCTGGCGTCTTCAATTCCTCGGATCGCTCTGTGCCACCGTTCTGCTCTGCAGGCTTTGCCTCCTTCTTGCTTGTGTCTAAAGCTGGGCTTTTTGCAGCAACCTTGGGTGAGGAGGGCTCCTCAGCCACTGACACAGTCTGGGGACGTTCGGATTTGGAGCCTCTTGATTTGATTAAGTTAAGGAAACCACTCTTCCTCGAGTCCCTTTTCTTCTTCTCATCGCCCGCTTCACTGTGCTCGCTGCTGTCTGAACTTTTAGTTGATGGTCTCCTAAAAAAGACACAGACATTTCAAACTTTTCTCCACTCCACCCCATCCTTTTTAATATAGTATCAAATTACTTCTTCCAGGCAAAGCTAATCTTTTATATGACCTATATATTGCCCTAGGCCCAATCATTACCTGGTGAATCTATATTAAAAACAGGACAACTAGCATTGATCATATCTTGAGGATTCCCGTGCTGCTTTGTGCAGTTGTTTCATCTGCACTGGGCATCCAGCTGTTTCTAACACCAGACAGCTCTAACCAAGCTGTCTATGCACATAGATATTGGGTTTGCATGGCCAGGTTTTGGTAGCAGGGCGTGTACAAGAGTAGCTTCTGTGTAAGGAGTCCTCCTGATGAAGAGGAAGGTGCAGCAGAGAATGTGTAATGAACTGATTTCAGCCACCATTCCCTGTCCCCTGTGGCACTGGGGAAGAGAAGGTAGAGAAAATCAGAAGTGAAGTTGAGCCCTGGAAAGAGGGAGTGGGGGGAAGAGGTATTTTTAAGATATGGTTTATTTCTCCTTAACATAGTCTGATTTGATTGGTAATATATTAAATTTATTTTCCTCCAAGTTGAGTCTGTTTTGCCCATGACAGCAACTGGCAAGACATCTCTCCCTGCTCTTATCTCAACCCAAAAGCCTCTCATCATATTTTCTCTCCTCTGTCTGGCAGGAGGGGAGTGATAGAGCAGCGATGGTGGGCACAGGGTCAATCCACCACAATATACAATTTCACTCTCCTCTGTTTCCAGAATGCACTACCTGTGGTTTGCACCTGCCTATTAGTAAAAGGAGAAGAACTTCTCTAGGCACATGTTTAACATGGCTTTTAGGAGATCTTGTTCCTTAAGGGCCCTGCTTGAAATAGGAACTAGCTGGCACAGCCACTTTCTCTCAGTTAGAAATACAGAGGTCACTTTTATAGTGCAGATGCTCATCTTAAAAAAAAAAAAAAAAAGAAGCCCCAAAACCCAAAAGAACAAACAACCAAAACCAATCCCTAAAGAGCCCACCTGCCACTGCAGAGTATTCACAATTAAGGGCAAAGCTGAGCGCATACACATTCACATAAAAGCAACCAAACTGCAAAGAGAGCCACTGGTGTCCCAAATAAAGATCCTCAGCAAAGAACATGGCTAGGGATGGGCAAACAGGGATGGTGCAAGTTCACAGAGACATCTGAAATGAGCAGCTGGCAGGCACCCGAGGCAAGCACAGGAGAATGCAAGCCTGTGAGCACCTTGATCTTAATCTGCTTAGGGCATTTTTCAAAGCTACCATAATTTCATGCCTCCACATAGTATATCACACATGGTTTCACATGTCACTCCAGATATCTGTAACTCATAGTGACTTTGGAACATTTGCTTTTCCTGGCACAGCTATCTACCAGTCACATTTACTGTCTTCCTTAATGGAAAACAAAGAAAGGATCATTCCAAGTTGCCTGGAAATCACCCTTGCTTTCTCATTTAGTTATGGAAATACTCTGTGTGTGCACGTGCACAAACATGTGTGAATTTAAGAACATCTACATGCATGGTTCTGTAAATATAGAATACAGAAATATGCCAGCTCCAAAGCAACTGCATAAGCTCTTATATATATATATAACCCTTATAGAAAGAAGGAGACATCTTTTGCTTAAACCTAGCATACTACAAATTGGTGAAACACATCTTTAGCATATTTCAAAACCAGCATAAATCTACTGTCATCTATGGAAACACTGTACCCAGCAGCACTCTTCACTAGAGAGAAACACCATGTGTACAATGAGCACTGGGGAGACTCTCAACCAATACAAAGCTCTGCTTCAGCTCTAATGAGCTTCACTGACGGGTAAAATGAAGTCAACTGAAATATAAAAATACACACTAGCCATTAATCCCCTCAACGTGGTACAGTAAAGCAATTTATTTCAAAGTAGCCACTTCTAAGGCCAGGTAATTGAATTCACAATGTCTTGACTACTAAGGTATTTTCTGACTTTGACAACAGCAATCATGGATATTGGGAACAGGAGTCAAACACAGCTTGAAAGAGCTGCTTGCCCAGTTATCAAGATGGATTTTTTAAAAAAATAACTTCTAAAAATTTTTTTCAACTTACTTTGAATCCATTTTTGTCACTTTCTTAGTGAAAAATTCATCCACACCTTCATCCACTCTCCCCATGAGGCCATTCTGATCCCCTTCTGGTGGTACTCCAGCAGACACCTGACAGAAGAAAAAACTCTATTTGTTATATAATTATCTAAGCATGTTTGCTCCAGTGATAATAATTAAGAGTTAAGACATTATAAAATTATGTGTGCCAACCAGAACTCAGTGCAGACAACAGAATCACCACTGGAATTCCCCCTCTAGTCAGGCCAGCTGATTCATTACCATCAAATGCAAAATAACCCAAAACACCGGGGACAAACTGGATGCTGCAATGCATGAGGCCAGGAATCAAATGCCTTGGGCTTGAGAGACTAGAGGTCAGTCAGACAAGCAACAAAACACAGAAAAAATAAATCCTGATCAGGTGGTGACCTGAAGAGAAAGTATTTTCAACAGTCAGTTGTTTCCCTATTTGGAGAAAAACCTATGTTCTGGATTTTGGACTTAGAAACAGAGCTCCAGCAGGCTAACAGAGCCTTTTATAATTAATTCAGTCTAGCACTTCTAAAAGCAGAGACTCTAAATACAGAATCAGGTGTTCCATTTTAGGAACCAAACAGAGACTTTTGCTCAATGTCTGAAAACAACAAACTTGCTCCCCATCTTTGATTTCAATGCCCACATTTTGAATATGGGTGACCTCAGGCATATAAACCAGGCTGGCTTTGAAATACCTCCCAACCACAAAGGCCCTGTGACGATTAGCTGGTGACTCTGCAGCCTCCTGAAGATGAAACAAGCAGTCTCCTGGGAGGATTTCTCATGTGGTCTAGTTCCTGTACCTGGCTTTGATGTGGAAAAGCTCTATTACCAGTAAAGACTTTCCTTTAATTTAAATGCCACATGGAAACATTTTAGATGACTACAGGGGACTCCCTAAGACCCAACCCATTTGTATTCTTGGTAGTGTTAGGGACCGGGACACAAAATAACAGGGTTTGTAATTTGAAACAATTCAATTTAAGGAATCTCCTAGCTGCCACTATAACTCAAGAGTAATCCCAGCTTCTCTTCTGATGTGGAATACAAACTTTCTATGCTTCAATACTCTTAAAAGCTGCTATTAATATCAAACTCAGTCTCATTAAGTCAGGAAAGTGGGCTTCATATGAACCATACTTTGACAGAGCCATGAAACTTTTAACTTTCCATTCCTGAACCCTGTTATTTTTGTTATCAAAGATAACAGTTAATATTTTATTGATACATGCTGTAGCAATCTAACACTGATCTGAAAGGAGCCCACCTCATTTGCTGCCAGCCAAGCTGGCAACAGATTTTCTATGAAGAACAGTTCTAGTCTAAGTTAGCACAATGATTTATCAGATTTCCAACTGTGGTATGTTCTGTGGCGAGCTTGCTGAGCTGGAACCTCTCACAGTAGGCAGGTGCACATGCCTTCATCTGGGTTGGTCTCAGTGACAAACCCCTTATCACTGGCATCTCAACCAAAACACAAAATAAAAGCGAATGATGCATTTTAGCAAACATGAGAAAACACTTCATATTGATACGCTAGTCCTCCAGGTAGTAGGGATAAACATGAAAGTATCAAAAGCAAGAGGATCTCTTGAAGGGGAACTAATTCCAGGATCTAATGATCTACAGCAAATGAGATCTACCTCATAAAGAGAAAATATATAATTTGCATCTGAAACAGCAGCAAGTTCCTTAAAAACAACGAAAGATGTACAGAAATGTTGAAGGTCTAATAAGGTCCTCAAGGCACAGGATATTCTTATAGCTGTTTATTGTAACACCTTCTGGTATCAGCATTAACTGTAAGATTGAGCTCTGGTTTATTTTGTGTTTTACCCTCCTAACTCTTAAAAAAAAAGTGTTAAGCCTTCATTTGTCCTTTTTCATCTCTTTTCTATGCTTAAGTTTAAAAGCAAGCATGTTTCTTTGTTAAGGAAAAAAATGGCTTTGAAGCAGAAATAAATAAGATGAATCACAATCTCTTTCATACATTAGAGATTCACCTCCTTTGCTGTACTAAATCTTCACACATGAAGGAAGAACTCATGAAGTTAAGATCTCACAAAAATCTAAATTATAAACAACTGTTTTATCATTTTGCTTCAAAGTTAAAGCTACTTGAGACTGGATAGCTTTGCATTTTTCTTTTTTTCCCTCTCATTTTCCCCCTCTCTAAACATTCATTCCAGTAGAAACTCTGACAAAACTATAAATCTTTCTTCTGCCCATCCACTCAACTCAAGTTAAAAGTTTCTCTTTTTTCTCCATTTTCTCCTTTCTTTTCTAACATTTTTCAGCTTCCAAAGAACAAATCTGTTTTGCAGCAAAACCAGAGAAGTACAGCTATGATCATCTGAGACCCCTTGAATTACTAAATACAAATAATGGGAGCAGCAAACAACCCAACAGAGCTGCTTTAAGTGGCAGAAAAGGTCAAGATTTTGCCTCTCACATTTCAAGTGCTTTCCCTAAGAACTGTTTTCTGTATTCTTGAAGTGGCAAAACCAGCAGCAAATCAACTCTGCAAGCAATGTCACAGTCCACTCATGACTCTGACCTCCAAAATCTGGCTGCTTTATTTTCAGAAGCATCAAAACAAACATCTTAAGTCTTTCAAAAAAATTTTGGACTCATTTTGAGGCCAGAACTAGTAAGGAACTAAGTGGTTCATAAAAACAAGACAGGGACATATGAGTTTAACTAAAAAAAAAGCTCTTTTCAATTTCTGCAACTAAATAAACTCCCAATTTCCTAATTAATTCAATATGGATGAGCATTCCACAACACTGCACTATCATGGGAAGTAAGACTTGTCTACAAGGAGTGACCTTTTTGCGGCTGTTGAAGAAGACACTGCATGTGCTAGTTCCATGCCTGGTAGTGAAGCACTTGCCCCTCCCACGCCCCCAGTCCTTGCACCTCCCTGTGCTGATGGCACAGGACATGCTGAGCTTGGAAGCCACTGGGAAAACATGTGTGTTCTGCAGCAGTGGAACTGGGAGAGTAAACACAGATGTGTTTTCACTACATGGAGACAAATCCATTCTTCTGCTACCTCTAACCTTCCCAGTGAAGCACAAGGGAATGGAAAGTTGGCTTGAATATTCCCTTTGCTTGAATGTTTCTCCCTTTCCAAGTGGTACAAAAAGCACTCCACTCCACGATCTTTCCCAGTATTAGGGAAATTTTCAAGGATCCTCTCAATTGGAAATCCTCAGGAAGCAAAAAAGGCCACAGGCATTTATTGTGAGGCACCCTAACACAGAGAGGCAACGGCTGCCCCTTGATGGGGCTACTTATCATATCAGCTGTGCCCTGTTGCTGTGAGATAACTCTGTATCTCCTCCAGATCTGTCCTCACATACCCTGAGGACACACCATCACAGAAATAAATCTTTACTGATGCCGTGTGCCAAGGAAGTGGAGCTGTGGGAACTCCACGCATGTATATTGAGTTCACACCAATGCCTTTTGTGAACAGACAGTGCTCTTCTGTTTTGCCTTTCTATGGCAGGCTCCAGCATGAAAAGCAGATCTGTGACTATGCAGATTTGCTGGCCCAAACACTATCTTCAGTTTAGGAGCTGTGGGAAGCTGGGTGTCACAGAGCAGCTCCTCTGAGAGCTGAGAGAAAGAAGAATTCATGCCAAGTTACCACATCTTAATGCAGGCAGAAAAAAGGATTAAGACTTAACAAACCCTTGCAATATAATTGAAAAGTCTCATGATATTTTGTACATTTCCTGTGAAAGCTCCAAGCACCTCCAGAAACTGCCTCCATGAAAAAAAACCAAAAGCAAAATAAAAAAGAATAAAACATATCCTGGATTTAGGCTGTGTCAAACAAGACAAAAAGCTTGTAATAGGGATAGCACACTGAAAGACATGAATACCAGAAGAAAAATTAAGTAGTTGCTTATGGCTTTTACACCTTCAGCCATTGTCCTCATTACACTGCAAGACCTGACTCATGGCAAAACGCAATCCACACACGACATTGCCAGCAATATTTTAATGTAGACTCACTGCTGCTTGGCTGGGCTGCTGCTTTTTATTCCTTTTGGGCCTTAATTTTGTAAAGTGTTCCAGTTTCCTTCCTTCTTCTGATGGCAGCTCCGAAATGAATCCAGAAGTTCGTTTGTCTGGCCTGCTGGAAGGAAATGGTGGGTCTTCTATATGGATAGGTACTTCTTCCAGTGCTTTATCTAGATCAAATTCCATTTCTAAGAGAAATCAAAACTTTCTAATTAGATTTTTCATGATATTTAAAACAAAAGACAATGCCATTCATCTTTTTGGTGGTAAATAATTATAAGCACATTCAGGGAACTTAGCCACAACATCTCTGTGAGCAGAGAGAGCACTGTGAGCAACTATTTACTATCAAACACATTAGCAGAGTCCCAAAACAAAGCAGCCAGTGTGGGCCACAAATGCAATCCAGAGGGAGGGAGAATCACCTGAGTTATTCAATCAAGAACCATCTAGAACCACCTCAGGCAAGCAAAGAAAAAAAATGGTTTTAAGGAATTCTCACTTACCAAAAGCTCTGGACACTGGCCGGAGCATTCTACTGTGGATGCTTTTCCTTTTTGATTTAGGAGTCATCTATCAACACAAAACAAAATAACAATTACTTTAGGGGACAAAAGAAATTACAACAAAACAGTTTTTCAACCTATGAACCATTTAAAGATCTGATTTGATTTAACACCAGAAGGGAATAATGGGGCTTTTCCTCCCTCTCTCATACATTCAGGACTTTTTCTAAATTTGTATTTTAACTGACTTTGAACAGAACCAGGGAGGTAGTTCATTTTTCCCATTAAAAGTGCAGGCTGCACACAGGATGATTACTGAAATTGTCCAAGCATTAACTCTTTGATCTCCAACTGTAAAACAAGGGAACTATTAAAATCTCACCTCTGCAGAGATCACGAGGGACTCATTTAAGACTTAATTACTTTGTACAACACTGCAGTTAATGACAATACCAGGAATAATATACCCCTTGTTCTGGCTTTTATTTTTGATACAAAACACACTTCCTCAGTTCATTTGTTAGTGGTATGTCACTGGGAATCGATGCTTCTGGACATCACCACACAGCTCACTGAACTTCCCTAGGAAAATGAGTCTTGGGGAGTACAAAAAACAAAACCACCATGTCAGTGTCGGCAGTATCTGTAGCAAACACATGACTTCCCTGGACTTAAGACATATTGAGAAGAGGTGGCAAGTTCAGAGTACATCCAACACAGTTACTGGATAACTGCTATCAGCCTTCTCATCTTCACATTGCCCAAAAAAGGAGTATGGTGCCTTAAGAGCGTAAATACCCAGACTTAGGACTCAAGTTTGTTCTTTTTGGAAGAAAGTTGTCTGTCTTGTCTTTACTGAAGCCTTCTGAAAGTTTGCATGGTGAGAAAGACAGTTTTGCTACAGGAAATGGATGCATCACCAACTTCAGACCTCTTAACACAGCTCGGCATTGTCAGACTTTTTGTTTAAAAGTTGAACTGCAGGTTTTCTCAAGAGTTAATTTAAAATCACTCAGGTTCTATAAAGATGGGCTCCTTTTGTGGTAGAGTTGTACATGCTGGCTTTAGTGATACCCATATACTTCCATTAACCCGTTAGTCTTGAATCCTAGTGACTTCAAATCTAGTGGCTTCAAATTCTGTTATGGCTTTCCAGTCATTAACAGAATTGTTAATGAAGGTTAGGAGTATCAATTTTATATCAGCCAGAAAAAACATAGTTGGCATTAATATTTCAGACAAATCATGGACTATTTAGGGTAAACATTTGCTGGTTTTTATCAATGGAAAGTTCAGTGCACAGACTTGCGTGTGCCGAATTCATATTCCCAAAGTAGCCCCGAGGATCATTGCACCACTACTCACATGCTCAGGGTTATGACAGATTTTTTGTGACAGGACAGCTATTACCCATGTTCTCAAGACCAGAAAAGGACTTGAAGACTACAGAGTGGGCAGTGATAGCACTGCCTGGGCAATAGATAGATAGATAAATAAATAAATAAATAAACAAACAAATAAATAAATACACCAGAGCTCTGCTTTTATTGACGTGTACATTGTTAGGGAAAAAAGATACCTTCAGCTGTTGCACGTTTCCACTTCCACATTTGACAACCATCAGTAAATGACACAATAGTTTCAAGATGAGCCAGGAAGTAGTTTGCCACCTGAGCAGACTCGCTCTGACACTAATGAGCAGGCAAAGTGTTGCTGCATCAAAAGGTCAGACACTACTTTCAGAGTTACCAATAAATTAAATGCAATGGATTGGATGGTAAGTGGATGGAGAGGTGCTGAATTTTTTCAGCCACAACTGCAGTGGACTGTGCAAGAGGTAGGCAGCTGGGCAGCCTCTGAACTGCACACCTCAACAGCTGTCCATCCATCCCCCAAACCTGAAACAACCAAAGCGTTCACACCTCATTTAAGACAGAGTTGAAGCAGCTCAGCATTTGGGGGACAGCAATCACAAGTCACTATCAGTAGTCCTGGTTACATTTCCAGACACAGCCCATTTCACTTGTGAAGGTACATTCACATGCATTTCGGTCTGTTTCCTGATTTTTTGGGTGGTGTGACTGGAAGTTACATTTAGTAGATACAGCAACTTCTGTGCTAAAGAAGACCAGAAGGAAGGACAGAAAACACTGATGGAAGAGCCCTGGTCACTCAGCAGCTGCACAGCCATGGGCAGTGTTCTGAGTGCATGAACACTTACAAGCTGAGAGCTGCCTTGGCCCAGGGCACCAATGCAAAACATCACAGGGCAAGTTTTAAGGTTCCTGTGCAAGGACTGGAATGCTCCACATACTTCTCCAACAGCCAGGAACAGAATTATTTCATTTTCCTTCCCAGACAAGAAAGTGCCCCCAGATGACCCTGCAGAGCTCATGCTGATGACCATAAGCCAGTTTCTGCTGTAACTTACTGTCAGCTTGGCATGATTCATCAGCAGCTTGGTTGCTGGGGATGAAGGCAGAGGGATAGAGATGCGTCCCATTTGCTATAATAGCATGAATAACAGCTCCACATACACTTTTATTGGAAAACCTTCTGTTTTCTTTCCTGTTTAGGAAGTGCACAGATGAAAGGCTTCTTGCCAAGTGAACTTTCTAGATCACACGCAGAGCAAAATGGGTCAAAGCATTAATTTAAATAGGCCAGTGTGCTCTTTTACAAAATATTAGGCTTAATCTCTGCTTAACATCTCAGCCACCACACAGTCTGCTACAGCAGCAGTGCACATGTCATTGCTAGAGGAGATATCTGAACTCCCCAGCCTGAGTCCCATTTCCTATATTTCATGGAAGCAGTTCAGCTTTGGTAGAAGCACATCTTCTGCCTTCTCACCACCTCTGGCCCCACAAGCACAACGTAACTCTCTGTCCTTAGGCTTCCCTTGTGGCCTTTACAGAGGAATAGCTGCTAGTATCACCTCCTCTCATACACAACTTCCACAGACTTTCCATTCTAGCACACCACCTCCTGAATTCTTCCTTGTTTTGCCTACTTTTCCATAAGCACATTGTAGGCTGCTTGGCAGAGCAGATAGAAATATTAACTGCATCTCTGGAAATTGAGAGGATCTCAGGAGATGGCTCCATGAATGTGCCCTTCTGCAGTAGATGTGGGCCAGCAGATCTCTACCACACTTCCAAATAAGAGCTTACTAACACACTGTCATGTGTCCTTGCTAACTTTAAGCTCCCAGTATCTCTTCCCCTGATCACTTTTCCAGATTCCTCCCTTCTGACTGCCTTCCTCACAAAACTGTCTGAGCTCTCTGGAGTTTTCTGAAATTGTATTACCAGCTGTAGAAGAACACTAGTACCTTGGGAATTAAAAACAACAACTGAAATAGTTCTGTTTTGAATGCTAGAAAACAATGTACTTTCAGAAACAGGATCTCAGACATTCTTTGTTTATACAGATAATTGAAATTACTCCAAGTGCCGAGGGATATGCTTATTTCCATGTTTTTCTCCTCCTACTTCACAGTAATTATATTCAATCCTATTAGATACAGAGATGCTCTGTGACCCTCCTGTCACTCCCCTTCCAGAAGATTTCAAACAAACAAATGAACAACTTGCTGCTCCCTCTTGAAATTTATCTCCCCAACCAGACTCCCTTCAACATATGGGTTTTCAGCTTTGAGAACATGTTTCATTAAGCTGAATGATGCTTGAATATAAAACCAACTCAACAGATTTTCCTTCTGAGCAGTAATATTTGTGCTTATACCTCCGACATCAGCACTCTGCTTTGGTTTGGTCTTAAAACCAAGGGATCCCTTAAATTCAGATGCTATGTTAGCTGAACCTTTTTGTAAATCCAACTCATTCCTGAATTACTGCCTATTTCACTTGTAGGTGCAGATGGATGGCACTACAGTCTCCCAGGAGACTCTCAAGGCAGTACAGAGGCAAATGGAGCACAAAAACATAAACAAGTAGGCCAGAAACAGCAGAGCTAAAAAAATACTTACACTTGTACAGCAGAGAGTCTCCATGCAGCAAAAAAGAAAGAAAAAAGAATATGAATGGGGAAGACAAAGCAATAGCAGTTCTCAGGAAAGGAGGCAAAACCAGGAATCACCAAAATAAAGAAAACTAAAGCCAAAACACTTGAAAGTCTTAGCAGGAAAGGTGACATGCAAGAATGAGGTAAAAATCCCTTGTATTTGGAAGTGCTATACAAATTTGTATTTCCAGAGGATAACCACAGAAATATGTGCTCTTTCATTTGATCTACATTGGGACAAAGTAAGGTTTTCTGACATTTGTTTCCAATATAAGGCACTCGCCAATGGTGCCAACCTGCCACCTGCTGTCCCAATTTTTCCATTTTGCTGGCACCAGTAGCAAGGAAAAAAATGTAATTCTCCTACTTCCTAGTCTGAAAGAAGATTCTGAATTAAAAATTGCCAGTTTGTTGTGGTGTGCAAGCAAGCAAGGAAAATAAAACAAAGCTTCTCTTGAAGGAATGAAAAAGGATGGAAGTCTGTTCTCCTGCGGTTTAAATAAATCTAAACGAAAGGCAACAGTATTTCTCCTTCCCATAAGGAGGTTTAGAGGCGCAGACTTTCAAGCACTTTTGGCACATGAGAAAGATGCTGTTTCATGACTGAAGCAAAACCTTTTCTCTTCCCTTCAAAAATTATAAGCAAAAAAAGGAAGCAGCACAGCCATCACAGGAAATGAAGCAATCCCAAATGCCATATCCCATCTCTTCTATGGCTCAAGACCAACCATGCTCCTCCTGAATTTAGGGTTAGAAAAAATGTTTATTAGAAGTGTGCTTTTGTTTTCAAGTTGGATAGGAACTGCTGCTATTACAACACTGCAGGTGTTAGCAGAATGTGGCAGGAGTAATCATGGTCTGGATTAAGCATCTTGTCAAGAAAGTGCTGCATGTTCTTGCACCCAGCTCCTCTCCTTTATTTTCTTGCTGTCCTCAGGGTCAGTTGTTTGTTTGTTGGGGTTTTGCTTCAGGGTTTTGGGGGTTTTTCAGTTTGTTTTTTTTTGTCTTTATTTTCTTTTACCCTCAGAAACTTTGGCTTTATGCAAGAGTTCTCAGCTAGCAGTGATTCAGGCAAACCACCTCATTACTCTCCATGCACACATATGACTCAATTTCACTGTCAGAATCTATGTTCTCTCTTCTCTTGCCCATCTTCTACACTACCAATCGCTACAGCTGCTCTGAGATTGCTGGAGAGACTGCAGAACCAATTGACAAACACCTTGAAAATTGATACAATCTTAAAAAAAGTGCTCCTGCACACTTCAAAAAATAAACCAGCAATACTGATTCTCTTTCAGACAGCATTTGGGGCAGTAGTCCAGCATTTTCTGTGTATTTAATGCACAGGCAGGAAAGTTATTTGTATTATATATGCAGCTGGAAATGCGATGAGGACCAAAGTGCAAAGTAACACACATAAATGGAAGCAATCCCAGGATTTGAGGGAGTTTACAGTCTATGGTCCTGATCCAACAAGGGCTTATGGAAACTCCTATCTTCCATACTTCAGTGATCTCCTGACTACTGAGGCACTTACAAGGCGCCAAACACCTTGTGGGTGGGGAGTCAGGAGGGAGAAAGAGGCGCACAGCAGGCAACAGGTTAGACGAGGAAGCGCCATTAAGCAAAGCAAAGACCAAGGGACTTGCCTGAAGCCACCAAGGAATCTGGCTGCTCTGCAGGGAACCTAATGCCACTGTCCAGAGCCCTGAAGTGCTAGAGACCATGAGGCCTCTGAACCTTTCCCCTCTTTGTTTGTGCTCAGCATAATTGCAATATGAAGTGGTCTGCCTCGCAGTGTTCATGGATCATCCCTGAAGATGAAATACCAACCCACAACCAAAAACCCCAAGAAAACGAAACCCAAACAAAATCAGAAACTGCATTCTAACAATGTACCAATGAGGTCTGAGATGTCATAAAAATATTTCAAAGGAATTTTACAGAACATATTTATTCAATGCGATACCATTTCAGCTGTATGCGTTTTGTGGGGTACGCCTTTTTAAGAAAGAGGTATAAGAAAACAAGGCATTTTATCACAAGTCCTGTTGTTTACTTTTGCTGTAAGGAAATCTGACCTGCAAAACTGCCATGACACCAGTTCAGTCAATCAACATTTGCCACGCTTCCTTTAGTCTCCTAACCACCTCTGATAGTGTCACACACCTGTTGTCTCATTAAAAAACAACAACAACAACAAAAACCCCAATCAACCAACCAACCAACCAATCAAAACAAAAAAAAAAACCAAAAAAAAAAAACCAACAAAAATTTCTTATCAAAGCAGAGCAGCAAATTGACCAGTTCTGGGTTTTGCACATGGCATCTTTGGACATGCAGGTATCTCACCATCTATATAGAAAACCTTAGGGACTAGGAAGTTGCTACTGCTTACTTCAACTCCAAAAGATTTTGTGATGTGATTTCCAGGGTGAAAGCCCCCATGTGGCTTCTGAAAACCAGTGATGCACTTCCCACCAGCAGTGACAGTAACCTGAGCCACTCTCCTTAGAATCTGCCCCTTGAATGCCATTGTCCTTGGAAAGTTATATGCAATGCTAAAATCTGTGACACCTAATGGACTGTTTTTCAGTAGACAGGAGAGCAAAGCCCCCCACAGTTCTGAATGTAGGGACCATGATCTTTCATATCAGCTCTTACCTTCATATTTCAGAGTTTGGTACTCTATCTGGAAATGATTGATAGATAGATTAGATAGATAGATAGATAGATAGATAGATAGATAGATAGATAGATAGATAGATAGATAGATAGATAGAATAAATAAGTATGGCATACAAATACTCCATATGTGATTTTCAGGAGTATGTTTACTCGTCTTTCCTCCCCGAAGAGCTGAATTTCTAGAGAAAAAGCTATGGGTTCACTATTAATTCAATTAGTCTCATATAAACCACCCTGACCTTTAAAATTACTTTGTACAGAAATATTTTCTGAAAGAAAAGGAGTAGCACTGCAGTAAGATAAGCTCAGTAGATTTGCCCTTGAGCTTGTTATATTTTACTAGCCAAGAAACCTTTGCTTTTCTGCTTGCCAAGATGTGGTGCATGTACTTAGATATTTCATCAAGCATTTCAGTATTTTCTTTTAATTAATAATTCTGCACTTACATCTTTTGAGCCGTGTAAAATTCCTGCTAATAAACATCCCTGCATAAAAAACCACAAAGCTTCAACTATGAAGAGTGAAAAATCAGACACACAAATTAGACTGAGTGGTTCCTAAAATTACTAAACCAAATGTTTAATTCCATGTTCTGAATTAGTATCCTGCAAAGAATTCGTGCCTGCAACTACCACCTGCAAAAGAAAAAGCAATTCTCCATAGCATCAGTTTTGCCTTCTATTTGCTCATAAAGAGGTTAACATCTTCTGCAGTACCTGGGCTTCAAGATGATCCAAGAGGATGGTTCCAACTACATTACTTTTGCTTTTATAGCTATTTTAGTTAAAAACTAAGTGCAGGGTAGAGAGCTGCTGCGGGTCAGCTAGCACAAACTATATCTTCAAGTCACCATAACCTGCTTGCTTGTCATTGTTTATTACCTTCAGCTGGCAAAAGCCGACCCTAAAATTACTTTGCTCATGACCTAATCTTCCACACAGTAAGAACAAAAAGCTCTTAAACTTGGCAAACATGCAGGGGTGGACAGCTATTCAAGATAGCCTTAGGCAGTCCTTTAACAGCTACCATATGTATCAGGTGCCCTGGGCAAGAACATCATTAAAGCAGCTCAGAGGCAATGTACTCCTGAATGGGTGTTCAAGCCAGGAAAAACAGGGCTTAGGGCAACTTCATCTAGCAAAGGGTGCTCCTGCCCACAGCAGGAACTTGGATCTAGTGAATCTTTAAAGGTTTCTTCCAACCTAAACCATTTGATGATTTTATGAAAAGAACTGTTGTACCTGTCTGCCCTAGAGCTTCCAGCACTGAGAACCAGCACAACTTCTGCATCTCTCCTTCCATCCAACAACCTGAAGTGAACAGCTACCAAAAGGATAAGCAGTCATCCAGACAAAAACCTACTAGTCATCCTCACACCGTTGTCAGACGCTGTGTGGGCAGATGATGCATTGCTTGTGGTGGCATTTGACAGGGAAAATGCTACAGGGACTAGCACTATCACAGTGAGTTTACTCTGGAGGGGCAAGTGGACTCTATGCTCAGAATTATGATGGGAAGTTTTACTCTTGAAAACTCAGGCACACTTGAGCTGTTGTTATTTTCTCACAGAAAATATTGCTTCAGACATCTCTCCAGCATGCACAATAAATCTTTGTACCCCTCAGACATTTCGAAATATACTTTATGAACTAGAACATTAAAAAAACCTCTCAACTTTCTGAATTTTAAGTCCTGCCTATACTTTATCAAGTTATCTTCCTGTTGAAAACAGGAAATATCTTGACAGGCAACTAGCAAATATTCAAAGACCCTGCATGAGAAACTGAAATACTTGAATAGAATATTTGAGTTTCTTCTATAAAACAAACTGATAGAAAATGTCAATCATTATTTACCCAAGAGAGGATGGCAAAACTCAAAAGGTGACTTATGCAGTGATGACACTAAAGTATGACACCTGATTTAACTAATGCTGCTTGGTCAGACAGTCATGGGGCAGCACATGAGCCTAGGAGGGACAGAAACACAATGAAAGGATTGGAAGATGCCTACCCTGCAAAGCAGCGCTGCTCACCACAAGCATGGAATTAAATGCTGATTGTATAGACACAAACTTCCCAGGAGTATCTAAATACCATGGTATTGGAAATTACTCATAGATAAACTGTAGCAGATAAAATGAGGTTCTGATCAGCTTTGAGTGAAACCAAACTTTTCGATCTGACTTTTCAATCACTTTGTTCTTCTCTCGTTTTTTTCTTCTCATTTTTTTAATATCTGCATACTTGAACATTCTTCCACCTGTTTAAGTGTTTTTGGTTTCAGATTAGTATTCCAGTCCTGCCCCTATACTGACCTCAAAAATTCACACTAACTTGATCTAACATGAGATACAATCTCACTGCAGGGATAGATGCACCACTTTGTAATGAGGTTTTAGCTGACCTGAATAACATCCAAAGAAAGTACGTTTTCCTCTAAGTTGTCCTCTAGTCTAACATAAGATGTTTTGAGAGGAAGCCTGATAGATTTATGAATCAGGCTGTGTGATGCAGTTGTAAATGATAGCAGTGATGAGACTTGATGACTTGGAAGCTGTCTTCTGACCTTTTGGCAGTATGTATACTTGATTGTATTTACTTATTTATTTATTTTGACGTTCCTATTCTGGTAACCCAGCTCATCCTAACCTACTTTTCCTTGACAAAATATAGCAAAGCCTAACGGTACTCTGTAATTGCCTACCCTAACACAGACTTTATCTCCCCTCTTCCTGTGAGGAACTATTCTTTATCCCTGCAATATGAAGTATCAGCGTTGCAGAGCAAAACATGGCAAGCCTCATGTTCTTCTGGGTGAAACAAGAAGCGTGAAGCACTCTTAGTGAGACAGACTCATGCTTGTGCTATTTTCAGTAAGCTCTCCAGATTTCAGAGTAAACAAGATTTCCCCAGACAACACAGATTAAGTACCTGATGCCAACTTGTTCATCTGAGATGCTGGAAGAATCAAAAAAGCAGCAGAAAGGACCACACAACCTATACAGAAAACTCCTCAGCCATTTGAGAAGGTCAGTTTGCCAGATGCTAATTGAATTGTGTCACATCATGGCTACAGAGAGATGTGTGCTACAGAAATAGCATTATCACAGGCTATTCTCATGCTGCTTGCTGTTGCCCCTCTGCCAAAGGTTCCAGAGCAGATATTTTGGCAAGAACTACTCCAAAGGAGCTCCTGCTGATCTACCAGGGAAATAACAAGAAGATTCTTATAAGCAGAGGCTGTGGGAAGATGATTCTGTATCTGTTTGTGCTGAACACCAACTGACTCTATGGTGCTGCAGGCAAAAGGGATTACATGAGCGCTCCCTGACTCAACCTGTGCAAAAGGGCTTTGCCCTCATAACCTGTTAACTCTACCTGAAGCAGGCAGGTGAGTTCTGGGGTGATTCAGCTACTGGCTTAATGGGCAAGCAAATGCAGGTAGGGACAGTCACTTCTGCACCAAGTGGTGGCTGGGTGTCCATCAGCAGGCTGTGACAGTCTATGACCAGCTGGTGCCTGCTGAGATGCCTGTGCTGGCAGCCTGGGCATTCAAATTCTTGCCTGCAGAGTGGCAAAGGGTTGGATTGAGCAGCCAGGAGTGGCACTACCCACAGACTGCACAGCTGCACATTCAAGACCTTTCTGTCCACCACAGACAAACTTCTTAGTAGAAAAAGAACTTAAAATCCCTGCAGGGAAGTTCACCTCTCAAGACCGGTGTTTGGTTTGTTACTGAACTCTCCTCTCCATGTGGCTTTTTCATGACACATGAAGTAAACCAATGGAAACTCAGCATCAGTAAGACAATTACTGCCACAAAGGATGTAAGTGCCTTCTTGTTCCCAGCTGGGAACAAGTTAATTTTCTTCTTAGCATCTGGTACAGTGCTGTATTTTGGATTTAGCATGAGAACAGTGTTGATAACATGATGGTGCTTTTACATGTTGCTGAGCAGTGCTTACACTAAATCATGGACTTTTCAGCTTCTCATGCAGCCCTGCCAGCAAGGAGAGTGGGGGTGCACAAGAAGGTGTGAGGGGGCAAAGCCAGGAGAGCTGACCCCAGCTGACCAAAGG
This sequence comes from Geospiza fortis, assembly GCF_000277835.1. Classification (NCBI taxonomy): domain Eukaryota; kingdom Metazoa; phylum Chordata; class Aves; order Passeriformes; family Thraupidae; genus Geospiza; species Geospiza fortis. Next base: position 8,224,198 of record NW_005054311.1, read on the forward strand.
GGTATTTCAGACCATATGACATCATGCTCAGCTCATAAAGCTGCAGGGAATTGGCCAGGGGGTGGTGGCTGCTCCTCAGGGTCTGGCTGGGCATCAGTCAGCAGGTGCTGAACAACTGCATCATGTATCACTTGTTTTGTACATTTTTTCATCATTATTACTATACCCCCTTCCTTTTCTGCTCTACTTGTTTTTCTGCTCAAAGCATGAGTTTTGTACTTTTTTTCTGATTCTCTCACGCATCCCACTGTGGGGGAGGTGAGCGTGATGTTCAGCTGCCTGCCAGATGAAATCACAACAACTACACGCCCTCCTCTCCACCCCCAGCACAAATCTGGGTCTGCTAAGGCACCAGTATTGCAGGAAGACAAGTGCCTGGTACAGGTGTCACCACCCAAACAGAATATCCAGCAGCTGCATTCCACAGTTCTTCCTATAACCTAGGCAGAAAGCAATCTCCAAATTTATACTACTTTTTTTCTTAAACATGAATGCAGCGCTGTTAAGCAGTTCATCACTTTCTTCATTTACTTCATATCGTGCCAATAATGAACCCTAGATTATAAGAAACAGCTTTGAACTCTAAGAAATCTCAGCTGGTTTAAGAAAAAAACCCCATCTATAAATTATCCATCACCTCCTTCCATTTAGAGACCCAAGAAAAGACATTGAAAGCCAGGTTTCTTTTAGAGTGTTTCAGCTGAGAACACGTAACACCCTCATAAGCCTGTACTTGGTACTCTATACATGTATCAAGTACTGAATAAACATGGGTAAGGGCACTGAGGATGCTGCAAAATTATATACAGAGGAAATCAGGAAAAGATAGGTAATGAATAATCACTATTAAAATTAATGTATTCATAATTCTAATGAGGATAACACATAAATTGCAAATAAACACGACCTTCTGCAAGATGATCCCACTGATTCTCTTTGTATGGTACTTTCTCAGCCACAGCACTGCATGTGTGAGGAAAGGCTTAAGGAGGACTCTGGCACTGTGCTTTGCTCCTCCTGGTGATATTTCCATAAACTGTCCTAGTTCAGGGTGAGTCAGAAATATGACTGGACTCCCAGTGCAGTAGATTTGCTCACATGCCTGTGAGCCTTTTCAGAAGCCAAGAACACGCTCACATACCATAATGCCAGTTTCTAGCTTCCCACAGAGTGCTGTATTTACTGCACATCAAAGGCCCATTTTGGCTAATGCATACAAGAGAGAAACTCAAGTGTCACAATCAATTTAATCCAGCATTCATCCAGGCTGCTGCCTTTGCCCTCACCCCTATCTGCCTGTTTCTGCCACTCAGGATTTGTTTTGTGGGCTCAACCAGGGGACTAGTTGGTTTGTAAACTAACCTGGGAAAGAAATCCTCTGTGAAAAGCTGAACTGTCAGTCGAATCAATTCCCACACCCAGTTTGTTGTGAGCCTGTGGGCAGGAAAGTGCGAACTGTGTACGGGGGAAAGTGGAAATGCTCATTTCAGCACAAAGAAGAGTTTTGCTGGATTAAGTCAGTCACAGAGCTGGAGCTTTATTTATAGAGCAGGAGAATATAGAGTCCAACAGGAAACTGGGTTCATTTGCAGTAGGTGTTCTGTCTTTCATCCAAAAAGCTGAGTCTATGCTTGAGACAATTCTGTTGCAGGTAAATAGAGAGCAGCAAGAATCTGATATGCTAGTAAGTCAGGGCATACCAGAGAATCTGTGCACTGGTTTTCCTTCTTACAGCATCAGTGCACATGTTCCTGAGTGTGCACCATGATCTCCTCCTTCTGCCAGTGAAAACAACTGAAGAGGTTTCTGTTGTTTTAATTCAAACTTGCGCTGATGGGAAGGGGGCAGGGGCTGGGGGTGGGTCAGGGGAGAAAAGCTTACAGGTGGTGCTTCATGAGTTTGGGGTGGTCTTTTTGTTGTGTTTGTTTGCTTGTTTTCAATAATTTTATTCTTGGTGAGTGCCATTTTTTCCTTTTCTCTGAAAACACTGAGGTCCATACACTCCTTGTCATAAACATACACCACCAATCCACAAGTGTTCTGCTATTTCTGGAAATTTTCTTCTCTATTCTACAGGTGAAATCTATTGTTCAATAAAGAACTTTGATATATTGCTAATGAGATTTTTTTTAAACTTTCCTTCATTGAAATCACAGAACAATTTCTGTTGTTAAAATTAGAAGTAGATGAAAAATGGCTAGCACTCAATATTCATCACAGGCAGTCCTGTCCCATTAGCCACTAGCATTTTTTCAAACACAATTTACCATCCAAGTGTTTCAATCTTAGACTGAAATGCTTTAAAGAAGAGTTATAGGCAAACTTCTGTATTGCAACCTACAATTGCTTTACATGTTTCAAACAACTTCCTACCATATCTCTTCACAAAATAAATAACCTCTACTTTGCTCTAAAAACAATACTTATCCTGGTTGTATGCTTATTACTACCTATAGTAATAAAGTTATATTGCTGAAAGAGATATTTTAAAAAGATGGGTACATGGATTGTTAGTAAAAGAAAAGCTGTTTCTCTCAAAACATCTTTAAATAGTGTCTCGACTCTATTGAGCTCTATTTAGTGCTCTACAAGCCAAAATAATATTCAAATAACTAAAAAAAAAGATTTAAGAAAATAACTGTTAAACACAATCTAACAAAGATGCTCCACTATCTTTCAGTGGGGAATGAGCATTATTTAGTATTTCTTACTTCTGCAAAGTACTAATGCACATGACAACTAGAAGCATTATGGAAATCAAAATCAGATAGTACCTACCTACATGATCACACATACCAGGACACATAATACTCAGTCTCAGTTAAAAAAAGGGTGCATTATTTAAAGGTAGTTTTAAAATGCATGCATGAGTTGAATATGTGTCACACTCATCATATACACACAGGACAATTTAGACAAACCACACTATTTTATGAACTTAATTCATGATTGAGTCTAAGCTCTGAAAAGCAGGCCATGGGTTTTCCTTTCATCTGAGAAGAGCAAGTCATTTTCTGCATAAAGATTTTTTTTTCCATCTTAGTTGCATGCAACTTTTATCTAATGACTCATTACCATCAATGCAGCTCTAATCAAATGTAGACAACTAAGACTACATTTGATGCTTCCCTAAGCTGTAGATTAGGGAAGCATCAATTTACTGTAGTGCAGCTCAGGGAGATCAGAAACTCTTGGATGTGTAATGTTCCAGCAATCTCATCCTACACTGGACCACTCAATTGCTCCCAGTGTTCCTCACAACTCATTTAACATACTGGCAAATACTGGCATGACTGACAAGTCTTTCATATTATGGGCTCTCAGGCCACTGTTAAAGGCTGGATAAGAAATTTACCCTAAGCTGAAGCTAATAAGTGCTAATGCAGAGTTTGGTATTTAGGAAATCCTAATCCTCACAACAGAAAATACTAGCAATAACATTCAGTATTTTTCAGTGATACATTTTGTGAGCCCATTTGTAGATATTTCATTCTGTCTTGTCTGTGTTGTTTATACATATCTAAATTTCTTCTCTGTCAGGGAAATCCTCCCAGCCACAGCCACTCTGCTCTCTGCTTGAGAATAGGTGGGCAGGCTCTGAAATAGTGCCTGTCTGTTCCCTCTATCACCAGCAACGGAGGCTTCAGATCCCTTTGCTGCCAAAGGATTCCAAACTTTTCTGTAATCAGCTTTCAATGCACACATGAAAACAAATAGCTCATAAACATTTTATTACCAATATATCCTCCTCACTCCCAGTCATTAATATAGCTTCAGTGATAGACAATCTACCTACAACCACAGTCAAATGTGAATCCAGACCCAGTTTTCCCCCCCATTGTTGAAATCCAGATTCAAGGGAAGCTGGTAAATAACAACATGAAGCTGTATGGTTTACCCCAGCCAAAATACTGATCTAAATAGGCTTGATGAAGAAAACAAGAACAAAGAATTGATGAAAATAATGGGGGTTTGCAAAACAAATCCTGTTTTGCAAATGGGAAACAGCTTCCCCCAAATGGTGGTCCAAGCTCAGTGCCCTTCCTTCATGGCCAAAATCTCTTCTTCCCAAAACATCTTGACAGCCAGTTGGAGCAAGGCTGAGCTTAGAACAGGCAATTTTTCTCTGGCATCCCAGCAGCATAGTCAGCCTTATCCTACTTTCCAAATACTTTTGGCTATAGGAGATTAGGCTCCCAAACAAGCACAATACCAAGCTGCAATTCAGGGTTTCAGGTTTGAGCTTTGCCTAACACACAGCCAGGTGCATTTAATCAAAAGGCTAAGATCTACTTAAGGATTTCCAATGACCAAGCAAGGCAGAGTCTTGGACTAATGCCATTTTATCTAAATATCTATTTCGCATTTAAGATTTAAAATATTAAAAATTAGGTTCCCGATTATAGTTCATAAAACCATATGTTTCTCTTTCTAGTAAAATCTCTCAGCTATATATCTTTGTCCTGCACTGACCAGCTCATAAAGCATTCCTTGATGTCCCTTTCAGAAGGTTCCTTGTTTCCACACAAATACCTATGTGACACTTAAAATCTGCCACAAATAAGGTTATGTTTATCAAGATAATATCTGAACTCTGAAGGATTTTCCCATAGCTAAAATGAATCACTTGGAAAGTGCTCTCTTTGAAGTTACTAACTCCACACAGAAGATTCATTCTTGAAGTGTTTTTAGTTGCAAGAAACTCAGTACAAACACTAGCTCAGTAAAAATCCCTGTATCACTCAGCCTTTTGGAGCTGTGCCATTGTGTCAATGTTAAAGTTCAACAAGGCCAAGTTCTAAGTCCTGCATGTGGGTTGGGGCAGATACTGGACTGAGAGCAGCCCTGGGGAGAAGGACTTGGGGTGTTTGTGGATGGGAAGCTCAAAAAGACCTGACAATGTGCACTTGCATCCCAGAAAGCCAGTTGTATCCTGGGCTGTATCAAAAGCAGAGTGGACAACAGAGCGAGGGAGGGGGTTCAGCCCCTCTACTCTTATCTTGTGAGAACCCACCAGGAGTGCTGTGTTCCAGCTCTGAGGCCCCCAATTTAAGGACATGGACCTGCTGGAATGAGTCCAGATGAGGCCATGAGGATGATGAGAGGCTGGAGCACCTCTCCTATGAAGACAGGCTGAAGGAGCTGGGGTTGTTCAGCCTGGAGAAGAGAAGGCTCCAGGGAGACCTTACAACAGTACCTAAAGGAGACCTGCAAAAAGGCAGGACTTTTCACAAGGACATGTAGTGATAGAAAAAAGGAGAAATGGCTTCAACTGAAAGAGGATGGATTTTGATAAGAATATTAGGAAGAAATTCTTTACTGTGAGGGTGATGAGGGACTGGAACAGGTTGCCCAGAGAAGTTGTGGATGCCCTGTCCCTGAAAATGTCCAAGGCCAAACTGGATTATGCTCTGAGCAACCAGGTCTAATAGAAGATGTCCCTGTCCACAGAACATGATCTTCTATGTCCCCTCTGACCCAAACTATTCTATGAATTCATCTATTTATTCATCTGTGTATTTTTACAGCAGCAAGCAACATCATTTGCAGTCAGGATGCAAAAAGCAGCTCCCAAATATGGATTACAGTTTTTAATAAATGGATTCTTTAGCACTGACTAAGATTACTGTCTCATGTTTATTTGATGCTTCATTCTCTTCAGAAATTAGATACTGATGAGAATCTGGATCACAAAGGTATTTGAATCTCTGTGCAAGATGAGGGTGAATGAAGAGAATGAAGACATATAAACACTTCTGAATATAAGTACAGTTAGCATCTAATGCATTTTTTAGAGAGTGTAAACAGCATCACATTTCCATTATTTTAATATGGCCAAAGTGAAGGGTAACAGTGGCGTGATATGATGCTGTCATATAACCATGGTGATATGAGATAAAGACAGGAGCTATTTTTTACATTTCCAGTATTACTATCCTAACAGGCTACAAGAATAAATTTAAAGGCAGAGTGTGGGGTGTCAAAACAAGCCTTTAGTTTTCTATATATGAAGCCAGCATGCAAAAACTAACTTACAGGTACAGCGTTCAGATGCCACATATTTTACTGGGATGTCTCTCCCATAGGAGCTAGGGCTCAAAATGATTACTGAATGTTGGCCACAGAAAGCTTCTGGAACGTGACAGTACCAGCGATGAACCAGATGATGTAATCAACACCACAAACCTCACAGGGATTTGTGATGCTCAGACAAATATTGTCTCAAATCAGCTCTCAGTGAAACAGGAGGTTTGGAAGGGAGAACCTATTTTAAGCTGATATTTGCAATGAAGGTGTGCTTTTGTTTTACAGATAAATGAGACCAACAGCTCCTGGAGACAGCAGCAGCCCTGCTGCTCCTTCTCTGGTACTGTCTGACTCTGCAGTACATTTATTCAGGGAGTTGAATCAACAAACCTTCTACAAAAAGCTGCAATCAGTTTTTCTACCATCTTAGCTTCTGGTGAAAGCACATGGCCAAGGAATCAGGTAGGAAGGTAGAGCAGAGAGCTCATCCCTTGCAGGAGTGACCACCCATTAGACTGACTAATCTGTAATAGAGAAAACGCGTGCTAAAGTTCCTGTCCACAGTAAAGCTCCCCAACAGACAGAGCTGAGTGGAGGGGAATTTGAGATTGAGAACAGTTATATTTGCAATCATGTGGGTTCACATCTTGTAAGGATGATGATATGGCACAGAGCCATCTTTATAATAAAGTCACACATAAATCAACTTCTGTTCATGGTCAGTAACATAACTTTCAGGCAGAAATATTTTTTGTTACAGGTGAAAGAAAACTAATTAGAAGAAAGACAAAGGCAGAAAGCAACTTGTTGTCAAAGCATAGAATGGTCCAAATTATTACCTCAGCTGAAGCTCTGTGAAACTGTGCCCCATGAAAGAGGTGTTTACTGCACTAGCAGTGTATACAAGGGAAAGGCCCTTGAACAGGCACGAGGAAAGAAGTGAAGAAAAGGGAAAAGCTTTTCTTCTGCTGAATAACAAGATGCAGTTCAGGAAAAGTCTTCCAAGCTAACATTTACTTCTTTTAGAAGCTAATTCCTAACTTCAGTCTCCTGGTACCACAAATGTGCTAAATGATATTCTGAAAAGCATCTTCCCTCATTAAGCACCTGTGTGCTTAACCACACAAGCTGTGGAATGTGTCTTACCATACAAGTGTCCAGATCCTCCAAACGTTCTATCTCTGTCAACTCCTCCACTGTGATCATGGAGCGTTTAGTGGGCTTTTCTTCAGCTAACTCAATCTCCAGTGATTCTTGCTGTGGAAGCGGTTTGCCACGTCTGGTCAAATGGTCAGCCTGGAGATAAAGACAGGAACACGCCAGTCAAACTTAAAAAAGACAAAGAGAACCCAACCAGTAAGTTTACAGAATTTCAGTGATCAAAAATCCTGGAAGACCAAGCACAAAAGCAAAGCTCAGTTATGTTGGTTAGTCCTCACACTGGGTTTGTCTTATAAAGAAAATAAAAGCGGGGAAGGGAAGTTTTTCTTGAACCATTTTTTTAAATTAACAAAGACATGTACAATATCAGCCAATCATAATTATTCAATGACCAAAATGTTATAATCTGCTATTCACAAAAACCCCACAGTTTTAAATACCTCAGGTCTGTTTCACTGAAGAAATAGATGGGGAAAAGCTGTAACAACAGTAAAGTTTGTTTTTAGACCTGCATAGCAAAAACTGCTACTAGGACCACAGAGAATGTTATAGAAACCACCCTGGGTTGTATTTGGAATGGGGTGGGCTCATGATGTCATGAAAATGATGAAATATTTTCTAGTTCTTTTGATAACTGAAGAGAATATTTTGATAACTGAAAAGAATATAAAAATATAAAACATGTGCTAAAAGCAAATATTTGAAGATCAGTTGTCCCAAATCAGTTGGTCACAGAAGTCTTCAAAGAGGCACCTAGGGAGAACTGTAGTCCACTGCTTCACATCAGCACAATGCAGCACAACCAGTGGATTGCTGTTTTGTTAACCATCAAAAAAGGTCAACAGATGACCTGAGTTAATTGTAGCCCATTTAGTCTGGTGTCTACTTAGGAAAAGCAACTGGAGAGCTGCAATGATTTTATCTTCAAGCACACTAAAATAGCTGCAATAATAATTAATGCTAATCATCATCTCATTAGGCAAACTGAGGTCTTGTCAAACAAGGTTAATTTTTCAAAGTTGCCTCAAACACTACCATGCCAATGCAACAAACACAGACATTTGTGGGTGGTTGAATTAGTAGAACATGACACTCCAGTTTAAGGAGCTGGCTGAGAACTGCATCAGTGCATTTAATCTTTGCTGCACGAAGAACTAGCTGCCAGCTCTCAGATTGCAGCTGTCAGTTGAAGATTAACAGTGTCAAATTAGACAGGAGTTTCCCTAGCAATGTTTTTGAGATCTGTACTCCTCAAGGTTTTCATCAGTGCTATACCATCTCAAAGAACCTAGAGGTAACAGAAACACAGCAGAGTTAAATGGCCAAAGGGACATGTTAGTCATGTAGGCCAAAATGGATCACAAAGCAAATCAACCCAACCCAAAATGTACAGTCATTCCTTAGAAACCAAGAGCACTGGCAATTAGCCAATTCCACAATCCTGAAAAACAACAAGCATCCAGAAGCCTTTAGTGGGAGGGAGGTCCAGCAAACCTGGTCCTAAAATTAAGTTGCCACTGAAACTCTGACAGAAGGAAGGAATTCTTATATTCTTGGCCATGTAAATACAAGGAATAAGGAATATCAGGAGACAAACAACTTCATTCCTGTGGACTCTGTTGGTTAAAACACTTAAATAGTCTGTATGGTTCTGGAAACCACAGTTTTAAAAGTGACTTCTTAAACAGCTGGAAAAATTGCAGAGGATTTTCAGTGAAGTGACTCAAAGGCTGGAGAAAATGATGTACTGTGCAGGAACCTGGGCATGTCCAGGTTATGCAATACCGCTGGGCAGACACAGCCCAGTCACTGCTCATTCCAGCTGAGCTGCCTCCAGGACAAACTGGAGCTCCTTCATGTGCTCTCTCCCACAGCAGGCTGCTGCTGCTGCATAGCTCCAGATACCAGAAGTTGTACCTTTACACAATGCTGCTCTGTATTACAAAGATGCATGCTCAAGTAACTAAGTCTTTTAAAAGTCCATTAAAAAAGGGGGGTGGGCAGAAAGAGTGATTTGTTTATTTGTTTTATGTGTGTGAGGACTTTCACAGAGAGGAAATAAAGAGAATATATAGTTCCCTTATCTTGGTGAGAAAAGCATCTGAGAAAAAATCATAACTGCAAGTTGAAGCCAGAGAAATTTCAATTAGAACTGAAGAGCAACTTTAATCAGAACAACCACCCACTAAGTTATTTAAAAAAAAAAAGAGTACTGGATTGTCGTTAAAGCCTCATTGCATTAGAAGCAAAAAAGATCTTCTGTGGATACACAGTAGTTTATTTCTTCTACTCTTGATGAGGCAAGTACCTCTATAATAAATATTTGTGCCTTCCAACAGCTCAGGACCTTCAAGTAGGAGTGCTTCCTACTTTCCGACTCATTTCTCTTCAAACTTGATACCTCCATTTCTGAGTTAACCTCAAAACATATTCATTCAGGGAACAAGGTCCCAGCAGTACCTGAAGAATCCTAAAGAATGAAATCTTACCTCTCATTTCATGAGCAACCAAGCCTTGTACTCTCACCTTTATAAATACTAGGACTGGTCTTAACTAACAACTCAATACTGCATTCTGATGGCATTTTTAGTTTGAGATCTGACAACAGCTCAAAAGATAATAGGACAAGTATGTAACACAGTCTCTTCCAAGGTTACATCTTTCTTACAGCAAGAGCCCCAAAATTATACTTCAAAAGATGTCAAGATGTCAACGAAAATAAGACAAATTTCAAAATAGAGCTGTCAAAGAGAAACTGAACAAGTTATAAATATAAATGCATTGTTGAGATCTGATATATTAGATATCAACCAAGAAAAAACTCACCAGTTTGTGGTGGCAATGGGAAAGTGCATCCAGGATTTCATCTACAACTCGGTCAGACAGGAAAGAAGCCACTGTCAGCTTTACTTCACTGTGTGAGGATTAAAAATGAGAGAACTTCTTAATTCACACAGGAGATTTTCATCTTTATTACACATTCAACAGTGTGACGATTATCCACTGTGTTGTCATTTTATTTGAAGTAAAACATTAGAGGGTGTCAGGATACATGACTGCAGGTTTCAGAAATAAACTCATGAATCACACAATAAACACAGGAGCCTCTGTACCATATTTAACCTGCTTCTCACAGTTTTCCATGAAATGAAATGAAAACATCTGGGTAAGAGAGATGAATAAAAATAAGAAGTGAAACTCAGAGAGGAATACTCCACCACTAAAATCAGACAAACACGTATCCAAGATGAATGGGATTAGGACAGTGCTGCCTATAGAACACTACTCCACTGAACAACTACAATCCATTCATTTCCTCAATTCTTTTTTGTGATCAGCTGGTAAGGACAAGTGTACAATGCCGTTTCTTCAGCCAATGCCATCACAACTTTGCTTCCTCTTTTGCTCTAGGTAACCATTTTCTGTTTCAAGTACTTCATGTCAGCCATTTTTCCACTGCACAGACATATGTGGAACACCACCACACCTCCACAGTGAGCTTAGGTTACCCTAGTAACTCCCCCTCAAGGAAATATGTACCTTGAATTGCTCCCTTGGGGTCCCATCTTTGGTGACAGCACCAAATGCTCTGGCTGTGGAGGGCAGCTGATGTGGAGCCAACAAGCATGACTGCTGCAGCCCAAAGCTCCACCTCTGCTGCCTCTGCTTTCAACAACAACTCTTTCAACTGGCATTTGCCAGCAAGTGACATGATTTTGGTTTATGGTTTTTATGTGTGGACTGAGCTGTATTGGATTAACAAAGCTATTTCTGTCTGGAGCTAGCATTACTGCTGCAGAGAACCTGGAGAAAAAGGTAAGGAATTCATTGGAAAGGCAATGCAATTCATAGGGAGGAAGAATGGCCAAGCCACAGTGGGAAGAGAATAGGAGTGAAGGAATCTCCCTCAGCTACCAAAATTAATTTCAAATAATATAAGGCAGGAAAGATCACAGTGTGGCACCCTCACCTCACTGACATTTCCAGCTTCTACAAGAAGAGACAGTATTATTGCCCTGGGGCCAAGATTTATTTGATAGCACTGAAGTGAAGAAAACTTACTCCCTGAACCATTTTAAACACTCCGAAGGTATAACAAAAGTCTTTAACACCTTTTCCTGCCTATTTTGCTGTACTCTGCAAAACTGTTTCCTTCCTCCTCAAAGATATTAGCATCTCAATGCAAAATGTCACGCTTTTCAAGCATCAGGCAGAAAGGAACTGAAAAGGTTTAAGTACAGGTTAACAACATTATACTGTGTAAATATACTGTCTGGTATATATTCAGTATGGAAAAAAGCAATAAAAGGTCAGGTAAAAGCCTCTTTTTTTTTTTTTTTACAGGACAAACTAAGAGTTATTTAGGGTAGTGGTTTCTGCTCCAGGTTTGTGGTTTGAATATCCAAGTTTCCATTTTTTAAGTACGTCTGTCTGCTGTGCACAGCTCCCACACAAAGTCTTAAAGTGATTGCTCCAGCTATAGGACATGACCAAACATAACAACAGAGAAAGCACTGCCACTCAAAGCAAATAGTGTAATTTCCTTCTATTTCATCAATCCAGTGTTAAGTGAGAAAATAACTTTTTTTAAAAAAAGTATTAGTCATGAAAATGTTATTTGCATACCACAAATAAAATCTTTCTCTAAATAAGAGAGCACATGCATTCATGATCTTAGTTAACATCCCTAGAGATTCCAAATATATGAATCTGAGTTCCCAGACCTGTAGGACAATTTCCTGCTCTTTGAATGCCACAATATGCTTCCTTGTGAGTCACAAAAGCATTCCAAAATTCTTCTACTACACAAACACACATACACACAACCCAAAATCCAAATTTCAATTTTCTTAGATTAGCCTCCTCAAGTACCTAATTTTATTGAGGATATCAATTCCAGATTGCTCCAAGAGGACATTTTTTACAAAAGTGCGTGGGATGGAAATCTTCTCGGTGCTGGCCTCAATGAGGTCCTCACGGATGCGAGCCTTCTTCATTACATTTGGGCAAAGGTTTTCTGCTGCATCCACCATAGACTCAAGGAGTGTCTGCAGCACAGTAAGCAAAAAATAACATTAGACACTGGCATTCACTTCAGCTGGGAGGTGACAGCATTATTCTGTCGAATATGACACTTTTAGACTTGTATTTTTTACAATTCTTCTTCTGCTTCCCAATCTATTTTGCATCCAGCTGCAATATAAGACATTTTACAAAATATAGCTTTGAGAATCAAAACACTTGTTCTGAAAATGACCCGCGACTGCACTTGTTTGCCTTTTCAAATATGAAACATTTACATCTCTGTGTGTTGAACTGTCAGAACAAATTAGCTTCCCTTGTGCACCCACCACTGCAGTGGATGCTCTGCTGCAGCTGCCTTCCCACTAAACTGTGCCCTGAATCACCAATTTTCATCAGTGCTCCAGACCTGCCAATTTGTAAGAAGCATCAGTAAATGAGGAAGAGAGATCCTGAGAACTCAGCAGGCTGTAGATGGCTGGAATATACCAGCTGAATATTAAGAAGTAGACACAAGCACGATCTGCAGTTGCCATGCAAACCTTTATATGGCTCTCATATACATTTATACATGTAAATCTACAGCAAACCTTAGATATAGCCAACAATTTTTATTCACACAGAATCACAGAATGGGTGAAAGCTTGGGAGGGACCACTGAAGGTCACCTAGTCCAACCTCCCTGCGCTAGGTTTCCCTAGAGCACATGGCACAGAATAGTGTGCAGAGAGTTTTCGAGTATCTCCAGTGAGGGAGACTCCACACCCTCCTTCAGGCAACCTGTTGCAATGCACAGGAAAAATCCAAAGGAGGGTGGGGAAAAAAAAAGGAACAGGCCAGAGCCCAGTTTACTGAAATGGGCCAACTTGTCTCTGATAAGAGTGAGGGTTGAGAAGCAAAATAATAAAATAAAAGAAACAACATTTCCATGGAATGGTAAGCCTAAATCTTACCTAGGCACTTGTAAACTGTACAAAAATAAGAACTGCACTCCTTGAAAATGCTATTGATTTCCTTTTTCTTCTCAATCCCATACCACAGGTGAGTGACTGCAAATTCAACTCCATTGTATCAGAGCTTTTTTTTCTTTGCACAGCCCTACCATAACTAGTAATTTCCTTATGCAGACAATGAGCAAGAAAAAAACACCATTGCTGCATAAAAATCTCAGTGATTCAAAGCAGCATCTTTCAGTCTGTAGCTTTTACAGACCGGAAAAAAAACAACAAAGCAACACGAAGCAGCCACAGTGTACAGGAAAATCCAATCTTTGCAACATTTGATTTAGGGACAACTGCCATTATAGCGAATAATATATCTTCTTGCTGGGTTCTCAAGATGCCCTTTAAGAACTCTTCCCATATGACCTCCTTCAGTCCTCAAGCAGATTCTGGGGCAGCATGACTAATGAAAAGACTTTCAAGCCTCTGTGGCCATATCCCCATGGGGGATGAACAACTTGAATGTTAGAGAACACTGTGCCAAGTAAACTACTAATCAGAGTTCCTGACACATCCATTTTTTTCCATAGCATCTATTCATTGGTACAATTGTGTAGTTTATTGTGAAAAAAATCATCCAAGAGTTACTGATGAATCACAATGATAAAAGTGATAGACTTGCTATGCTGAATTACAATTGCAGTCTAAGCAGGGTCTTTCAAAATAGATCATGTGAAAAAATGCTCTGAGAAGGCATCACCGGGAAGTAGCAGGAAAAACTAGACCTTTCCTGAAACTTCCAAAATCAATTTTCACTCAAAAAAACTGAGAGAATGTGCAATTTAAGTCAAACAGAGTTTGGATCTTATCTTTAATTGTGCAGCTCAACATAATTTCTCTACTGGTGGATTTTAGCTGTTGATGTCACATGACCATTATCTATAGAAGGTATCTACAGAAACCTTTCCTCGCCTCCTAATTCCATACCCAAACCTTTTACTGATGGAAAGCCATAGCTATCAATATTGACTGTGAAAGTGCACGCATTTCAGTCACAGGGCTGCAAGTACCAGTCACCAGGTGAAAGAAAAGAACAAAGTACTACACACAGTTAAAGAATTTTAACATTCAGGAGAAAGATACGGTGAGGAAAAGGACTGAAGAATGATGATATCAAAATAAAAACTGGAACAGATGATGGAGTCAACAAACCCTTTGCTCCAGGACAAAATTTAGGAAGAATATTTTGAGCACTTCTGTCATTACAAAGCAATCGTGTTTGTATAGGTTCCACTTGTCTTGCTTATTTTCCCTTGGGCTTTTGCTGACTGAATAATGCATCTCCAGGTTCTGTGTGTCCACAGTGACACCAGCAGGAGAAGAAAAAGGCAAGGGTCTTGCTATAATTTTTCTTCTGGTCAACTCAACTGATTCCAATATATTGTTTTTCCTTATTCTAACTCCTTTCTTCATCTGTCTTCCTTTCCTTTAGTTAAAAAAAAAAGGAAAAGAACCTCTTATTTACTTAAAATATGTTCATTGCCTTTAACCAATTTCCAAACTTCATTTTAGAATCACAGTCCAGTTGCTATGGAAACTAAAAATCAAAACTCATCTTACAGCACACAGGATTGTTTTTCCCCCAACAATTACAAAAAGAATTGTCCTTATGTGAGCTCCCTTATCTATCTTTACAAATAATAAACTGCTTATGATGTTTTGAATTGACCTAAACAACTGGGGGGAAAAAGTAATTCTAATCCATGTTCAACAGTTTTTCCTCCATACATAGAACTTAAAAGAAAATCCTTCCACCTTAACTGAAAATTAATAAAATGAGTGTTGGAGTATACAAAGAGCATTATGGCTTTATAGTTTTTTGTAAACCACTTAAATGTGAATGTCACACAGATCAAAAGTAAATGTAAAAGTTAGAATGGCTGAGCTAAAGTGCCTTTTGTTGTAAATGCGTAAAAGTGTAAATGGAAAACACATTAATTCAGGAACATTCCAAATGCTGAAGAGGCTTTTTTTTCACCCCCCCATAAGACTCTCCAAGATGAACTTACTTAAGTGCATAAGCCCAGCGCAAAGGGCTGACCTGACTACTCTTGTCCCATTAATACCCCAGAGGTTCCGCTGGGAAGAATCTTATGGATAAACCATGTCTGCAGAAATCTTCACCATATTTCATGTAACGGGGAAAGGGAGAAACATACTAAAAATAGAGCTCCATTTTCCTCCTCATTAACTTTTTAATTTCAAAAAAGTAATTAGTAATATGGCATTATTATTGTTCTTCATTATATTCCCACTGACTGAAGCATTTTCATGTTTCAATTGAAAGATCAAAGAATCTGAAGATGAAGGTTGTAAAGTTTTTAAATACTGCAGAACACAGACAAAGCAGCTTAGTCACAAACAGAAGTTGATCTGAGCTGCCCCAGAGCCATATTTTTAAATTCATCAGCTTCCATACAGATCCCTACTGTTGTTAAAATTTCTCCACCTTGTCTTCTTCCTGGACTGATACCTTTGCACATGCTGTATGGATGGCTCTTTGCTTGTTACACAGGAAGAGAAAACATAACTGAAGGTGCAAGCTTCTGAGCAGGAGCTGGCTGAGCACACAGGTGAGAATACTGACAGATCAATGACATCTATTTCAAGCTGAGGTTTGGCAGGCAACTTGTGAGAAGATTTCCTGTAAAAACTGGTACTGCCTGTACCAGTTTTTTGGGCACTCTCAATACCTACAAATTAACAACAGAGTGGAAATCCTGCATCAGGTTCAAAGTGACCACTGAGAAAAAAACCTGCCATGGAGCCTATAAAAAAGCAGCTTTCACTCTACTAGGACTCCTTAACTACTGAGCACTTTCCTGCAGGGCACGAGGCTTCTTAGGGTGCTTGAGAAATGCCTTTATAAAAGGCTGAAGGAGCAATCAATCAGTCTTCCCCTTCTAGCAGATGAGAAAAGATGATAATAATCAGTATATGCTCCTTCCACCCACTGAAAACACTAAAGCAACTTTTTACTTTATTCCAACTGGGAAAAATCCAAATTACATGGCCCAAAGTTATAAGAAACTAATAATGGAAAGATAACTAGCTTACATACAAATATACTGAGAAGAAAAATGAAGCATGGCACATTTGCATTTAGCAACAGAAAACCTCAGACTTAGTTATTTCTGCATGTGAGAGATGGTAACACATCTATCCACAGACCTTAAGTTGCTCGTCCACTACCCTTGTGACTTCTCCAGCCATGGATTCAAGTGTCTCTTGGATTGGATTGGAGAGTGAACCATTTGCTCCTGCCCAAGAAGCTCCACCGAGGTGATACAGATTTGGTAAGAGCTGTAAGACATGAAGAGTACCTTCAGAAAACAGGCTGATCACTGTCTTCAAACCAGGACAAAAAGCAGGAAATTTCTTTGACTGAAACAAAGTCTTCATAAATTAGAATTATCTTATCACTTTAAATACTAACTATAGTTGGTGATCTGAAGAAAATACTCTTTTGTGACACATATTATTATTTTCACTGCCCAAAAAGAGAAAAGCTGCAAGCACACACAGAACTGCTCTCAGCACTGCCAGCATGCTGGGAAAGGCTTACTGTTTTGGAGTTCTTAGCATCCCGCATCAGTCGTTCTGCACATTTGACATCCTCCTGTACAGCGTCCACACCACAGTTTCTTAAAGAGTTGAGATGATCTTGCACTTTTACACATATTCTGTCAATCATCTACTTGAACAAAAGGAATACAAAAGATAAAACATCAGAACGTTGGTCAAACACAACCTTAATCCAGTCCAGGTAGAAAATCAATAGTAGCATGATGAGATTTGCAGTGACAATATAACAACCTGGAAAGGCATGATAAGACCTTGGCAGTACGTCAATACTATTGAAGGAAAGAACTACATCTCATGAAGACACCCCTAAGCATTGCAAAATAAATAAAACTTTACCATCAGGAAAAATAAATGCTATGGAATATTTCCCCCACAGAAACCTCCAGGATAACTGCAAATAATCAACAAGTTATCCTACTTAAGCGTTACTCTGGTTTGGATCAAATTTAATGCTGAAAACATTTTTGATATACCTAAGACTATAGTCTAAAGGTCTCTGAATTGTTAAGAAGTTCAGACAGTAAAAGAAATCTCTGTTCATTCAACAAATACTAACAGCGATTTCTCCAGTGTAAGCAAAACGCAAATGCGCAGGCTTCTGCAGTATTCTTTTTAAATGTAAATATTCCTAGTTGCAAGGGAATTAAAACTATCAAAGCAGAAGTTTCCATCAGACATTTCACAGTGGGATAAATTGAACTTAATCTGTACCCGCAAGACAGTTCATTCAACATGCTGCAAATGCAGGGCAGGTGGTATATCTGTATCTTACAAGACAAACCACTAAGAATGCCTGACACATAGTCAGCTTTGATTAAGATATATGAGGCGGGGAGATATAATAGTTAAAAGTCTTTATCAGCCCACTTAGCATACATCAGAATCGGCTATTTGACATTTTGAGGCAACATCTGAGTGCACGCACCATCATATAAAGGCTACAGTTCCAGCTTCTTATATCATTAGCAATGAGAACTGAAATAATTTCACAGCATGCTCCTTTTCAGATCCACATGAATCTTTCTCTTCAAAGGGTTTTGGGTGGGTATTTTTTTTAAGTACAAAAAGCTAATTAATTATTAGACAGTAGAAAGTCTCATTGGGACATCTGGACAGAAAAAAAAATACACTCTGGGAATAATAATGCAATTCTATCATACTAGAGAGTCTTTTTCAGCTCTCTTTTAAAACTGTTTTTAAAATCCATCCCTACTGTACACAATTTAGTACAGAAATTAGTAACTTTATTTCAAAATAACAATAAATTACATTTCCTGAAACTTGATGTGTATGTGGTGTTGGAGAAAAGCACAACTAAAACCAACAAGATATAAAAATCTGAACTTATTTCATGTAGAGATTATTTACTGGGGGGAGAAAGTGACATTGGAACAGAAAAATTACTAGAATAGAACAATTGGTCTTGCAGTTTTTAGTGCCAGTATATCTCCATATACCATTTTCTCTCTCAAGAGGTTAGAGTACAACTTCAGGTTCCAGTAACAAAACACTATCCATTAAATTTGAATAACACAGGTAGAGCACAAGCAAACCAAACTGTTCCTGGTTTCAACAGTAGTTTACTTGGTAATACCTTGAGTCTTTCTCCACATGGTACTGCTGTATAGAAGACCTTCATCTCACACATGCTTTGCTTCCAAATACATTGTCATTGATAATTAATATCTCTTGGGAAACAGTATAACCCATGAGGCGCATCTTAAAAGTACTCAGAATGAAAGAGAACTTCCTCCCCAAGCACATTTTAGGAATTGAGATGTCCATTAAATAAGAAATTCTTACCTGCTGAGTGGTGCTAGTGACAATGCCTTGCTGCAGCCGATATGCTTGCTCCTGCAGGTACTTCCTGGTCTCATGGTTACGAAGCAAGTAGTTTTCTATCTAAAAAAAAAAAAAAAGGCAGAAAAAAAGTCAGATTAGGAGACTGATTTGTGTCTTCATATTGTAATTTGTTTTCAGTTTTGTGTATTCAGTTTTTCAATTCTGCTGTGTCAGAATTAGGGACTAACAAGAAAAGCTGCCTAATTATTTGTTTATCATCTGCAAACTTTATTTTGTGTGCCTAAGTGCTTAATAACCACATCGGCAAATACAAATTCACTCACAAACTAGTGAAACATGGTTAAACATTGTGGTTTTGCCAATATTTTGTGAAAGACTATTCTATTTTGAACAATTTAGCAAGTTATGCTGACAAAGGATTAGATCCTGGTTTGAGAAATATTTAAAGGGACTCTTAACTGTTAGGTGTTGTAGAGCTCATGATGACTCAAGATATTTGATTCATTTATTTTAGATGTCTTTGTCCTGCTGCAAAGACACAAATTTGAATAGCAGTATGTCTGAAGAGAAAATAAACTATCTAAAAGTGCCTAGCTGATAGTGCAGCTTCAGTTCACCTGTTGGTTAAACAGTGAATTAAAGCTAAGCAGTACAGAAGTGCTTTTTAGAGACAAGTGATACCTGCTGACAGGCCACCACAGTTGTCACCAGTAGTACACACCCACCATCAGTTAGCTTCATGGCACACAGAATAACCCCCTAACCCTGCTTTATCAAACTTGGCGAAGCCAAAAACACCTATTAACAAACTGTTCAAGGTTCATCAAAAGTGATGGACCTGGTCTGAAAAAGAGAGGGGAGGAAAGGATGAGTGGAGTAGCCAGCAGGTTGTGAGGCTGAGATCAGTGGGGACAGTTGCCTCTAAGGTGGCAGCAGTAGCAAGAACTGCAATATCTGACCATGGCCCAGAGCAAATCCCTGGGTTTATCCAGTTTGCCCACCCCAAGCCAAGTGTGCTGCAGAGACACCAGAGCTCGGGAGGGTGGCTGCTGTGTCCATCAGTCAGTCAGTGCGGTTGTCCCAGCACCAGGCTCAGCCCATGTAGGGAGGCTTGCATTCCTCACCTGCAGGGAATCACCTGTGTTGTGTCCACAGCACCACTCCTGACACTGATACCTTTTCTAGGAGGTAACTTCCTCATGTTGTGTGAGGAAAGCCTGAACCACACATTAAAATAAACTCCGAGTCTAACAGTATTAGCAACTTTGATATGAATAAAAGGAAATGCTCTTTGTACACAGTGCCTAATTAACACACAGAATTTAAATCCCCATGGCCAGAAGCTTCCCAGTATTTTTTTCAGAAATGCACCTACCAGTCTAGATGTGAACCAGGCCAATTATATTAAATGAGATGTAAGAAATATGTCCATCCCCCATGAATCAGATTTTTAAAAGCAGAATTGAGAGAATTTTCATGCATCAAAGAAAAAGATACTAACTACCAACACTTCTCCCTCTGATACTCAAATTACAGAAAGCAAGGATCATACACATTTGCTTTTTAATCACAGTTATCTGTAAGAACTACTTATAACGCTTTTATGACCTTACCCTGGCTGAAGGAAACTGCTCATTAAAGAGATGTGAAATGTGTGCCTCCTGATTGAGCAGGAGGCTTGTTTGGAGCTTGCAAGATTTACCATATTAAAACTCAGCTGGGAATTTTATAACTCAGGCAAGTGAAACACTACAGATACTGTCAACACCTTTTCATCCAAAAGAACATGCTGGTGCAGTTGCCTACTTAGGGCAACACAGTGTGTGAATTTTATATGTACAATATAAAATACAGGCAGTAAATGTTTTCATCCTCCCTCAAACTGAAGAGCACCCTTTGTGTTGTACAGACCTGACTGCACTTTTTATGCCAATATAAAAAGCATGCACCAGTAATTCTAAACATTTGGTAATACCCACAGGCACATATGTAACAAACATGCAGTTTCTAACTCTCTCTTTCATAGTCAGGCACACAGTAATACCAGGTCTAGTTTGCATTATTTTAGTTATGATATTCTGACACTACACCACTGCACTCCATCAGTCTTCACTCCCAGCATTCTGCGGAATAAAAAGCTCTTGCAGCACTTGATTACCACGTATATGTCTCTGCAAACCAAACAATCCTTGAATGCAGTATAGAATTCTTATGAAGTCTCAGAAACTTAAAATGACTATATTTTTGCTGGTTTGATTTCTGTTCATTGGTGGCATATGCAATACCTTTTGCAGCGCCTCTTCTGTTTTCTCAGGATTTGTTTTGAGTGCTTGGGAGGCATCATTCATCGGTATAGGCATGAATCTCAATGTATAATTCCTAAAGAAAAAAAAAATTGATGGTGAACGTTAATCTAATTACTGTATCTCTTTATAATCACTGTACTTTTTTAATGAAAAATAACCTAGAAGGGAGAAATAAAGTGCATGCAGCTTGTCCATGGAAGGCACTAAGAATATATTTTTCACATTTTTAAGCAGAATAGCTGGAAGTATACATGCTCTTTTTTGCTGCTAATTCTTCTTTACTACTAGACAGAGGGGTAGATTTTGAAAAACAGTTACATGGTTGATGCCCAGTGGCTGCTGATTAAAAGCAAAGCTGCCCTCTGTACCTCTGTGCACAAGGCTAGATTATTTTTGTGTATCTAAACAGTATAGGGAGAATCCGTGCCTGCTGGAAACAGTATCAGATCTAAGACTAAATGGAAATATTCAGTAATAGACAGATAGCAACTAAGAGACTGAGTTTTAGAAATGTACTATTTAATAACTTCTCATGTTTACAACAATTTGAAGACACTTGCTGCATTTTTAATAAAAAGCTGACAAAACAAGCATAGCATCTCCACATTGCTTTATGCAAACAATTGCTCCCTGCATTTTCCTTATTTGCTTGCAAAATATTTCTGCACCTTTGTCCATCTGCTGCAATAAGAAATTAAAGACAGGAGTTTGGGCCTGAGTCAAAATTACATTTAAACTCTGAGAGCATAAACTGACTACCATAACACAGTTATACTTAAAATGCCACCTAAAGTGGTATGTCCAGACAACTTCAGACTTGAATAAATGGGGGAAAAAAATCCAGCAGGAAGTTTTTAAAACCTGGAAAGGAAATTATTCTTTCTATTTTCAATTAATCCTTTATTTCCTGCAAACATTTCTTTCTCCTCCTTTTGCAAACATCCCACTAACCGTCTGCTCCTATTCCACCCAGAGCTACACAAATATGTTTGGAACCCTCTATTCTTGAGTGCTTTGAAGTTGGCAATTTCAATTGAGTCACCACCACTGATGACAGCAGACCATGCTACTCCCAACAGCAGACACCTTAAATAGTGCGAAACTCCAAGCTTCTTTCCCTTCTCCTCCCACCAGGTGCTTGGACACGTGCAACACCATTCTCGCAAGGGCAGTGTCCTCCTGAACTGCAAACACACCAACTCCTCATTGATACCAGCCAACATTTTAAATTATAACGGAAGGCTTTTATGTTTCTTCCCCAATGCAAATGGTGATGTATAGCTGTCAGTGGCAGGCAACGTCCCTGTCCTTCCACAGTGTCCAATTGTCTACTGCATCAGTCAGAAAATTAACTCTTCTTTCTAGCTGTCTTGTCCTTCAAAAGAACATTGCAAACTATACAGACCCTGCTATGTGTCCTCATGTAATACTAACCAGTGTCCACCACCATGGGGAGAATTTTTAAATGTCAAAGATGCTGAGCTCAAAGACAGATAATTACAGAACTTGCTGACTGCCTGACAGGTGGGGTATTTATTTAGTTAAAAAAAAAGAAGGTAGATTTCTAAGGATCTCTGCAGCTCTTTGACATTTAATACATCCCATTCATTGAAATCTGTAATTGCCAGCTCTCATGCTAGCACCTATATGCTAAATTCAATTTAGTCAAAGGCTTGGTGCACCCTTCCCTCACACATATGGACACACAGAGCTGGAGGAGAGCAAATGGAAGGTAAGGAGATTTCCATGGACACACAATCACAGAGGCAAAACTTTAGAAGACCACTGCCCTAAGGGAAGAAGGAAATCCTCTGTACTTGGGTTACTTTCAGACACACAGTATTATTTTCATCTAAGAATTCACCAGCCCTTAGGGAAAAATAGCAAGAATTTAAAGCTCACTTTTCAACTTTATCATTATGCTTTGTTTCTCTGTTTCCTTGAAGTCTAAAATATTCCCCCATTCTTCTTTTTATTAACACTCCACTTGTCTCTTGTAAAGGAGTACATTTTGCTGCAAACTCAATAATCCAGTAATTTCCTAAGACATCGATATACTCAGCAAAATACCTATATTTAAAGGATGTTAAATTTCAGAGAGGTGCTCAAAGACTGTAGAGGATGTCCCAAAAGAGGTACCCAAAACCTCTTCTTCTAGATACAACATGTGTGACAACAGTCCTACATTTCATCACGTTATTTCTCCTGTAGTAACTTCTGATCCACACGCTACATATGCTCTGTGCTGCAGCGGAGATTTCACTTACAGGAATAAGATTATCTGTTTTTCAGGTCAGGGTGTGTGAATTTCACATCACTGCTAATGGAAGAATTCATAGCCCTCTAACAGACTCCAGCATTTCTCCTCAGATATTAGAACTTCAGCTATTTCTTCAGTCAGTCCATATAGAAAAAAAATCTTTCAAAAATTAACATGAGACAATGCTGCAGAGTCCTGTGACAGAGGGGGCTCTAGGCTGCAAATCACATGTTTATCTTCAGATTAAAATTACAGAGATACGAGACCCTGCTTAATGGCCAAGCTGAATAGGATGCCCACTGTTCTCAAATGCCCTCCTGAACTGACACCTACAAGGGACTCTGCAGAAAATCTTCTCAGGACTTCACATGGTCTGGGACGCCCCTGGGGCAACATCTGCCACCAGCCATGCTCCTGGAATTCCCTTGCAGGAATAACATTTTCAAACAACAACAAGCAGAAGAAGAAAAGTTGGAGATTAGGAAAGAAAAAACCTTCCAATTACTTCAGCCTGTTTTAAAGTCTGCTACAAATCACCTCAGCCTCCTGCCCATGCAACTAAAGTCTACCTTTCTTCTTGTTTTGAGGTTTGGTAGATGAATATTTTTCAAAAAATCAGAATAACGTGTAGAACACATGTCCTCAAACATCTTCAGTATATTTCATTCAATTTTGAGCAATGGTTCTTTTCTACAGAATATTGATGGCTTCAGGTATTTTTAGGAAACATATGGTGAAGAATATTCTCAAAATGTCTTCAAGATGGATTGTTTACAGCCTAATTGTTTTCAGCCAGTACTGACAGTTCCTCTCTTCATGTTTAAACCTTTGTTGCTTGTGGCTTAGTGTGTGATGTTATCAATGTTTTTGACAATTTAAAAATCTTTAAGGCAACATAAAATGACCTCAGCTTCCAAGTTAAATAAATGAGATGTCACCCAGAAAAAGTACAATGCCACATAATTAACTGTGGCATTCCGGGGGTGTTTTTGTTTAAATTACTTGCTTTTGCCTCAGGATTCCCACCCCTTCTCTATTTACTCATCCAAACACTTTGGAACAGAGAAACAAAGCTGACGCTAGCCAGAAAACAAGTGCATTTCTTTTTCTACCAGACTTCCCCACACTATTGCCCTTTAACAGAGAAATGTCTGCAAGTTGACAAATAACCTTTGCAAATTATTATTCACTACTATCAATGGAATCACTGCAAAATTATTTGCTTAATTATACATAATTTATCTAATTTCCCATATCAGAGGAACTGAATTCATTTCAAAAGTGACCATATAGACTACAATAGTTTCACAAACCAAGTAACTTTATAAGCTCTAGCCTCATGCCCCCTGCAAGGGTTAAGATGCTCCCTTAAGTAGTTACACAGTTTTACAAGATACCTTGTCTAGGACCTAGCAATAGTAGGTTACATTCACTTTCTAAAGACAGCCTTTGCTCCTGCCAGAGGGATTTCATGATGTGAAAAACTTCAGCTGCTGCTTAATTTAAATCTGTAATTTTTCTCTCTTAAGAAAAGTAATACTAACATATAAAGAAATGTGATGGATGTGGAGGGAGATGAAAGCAATTTAACTTCTATCACTGGTAATAGCTGCATCTGTGAGTAAACTCATGGAAACAAAATGACCCAAAGCACAGCAATTACAACGAAAAACTGCAGTTCCTGAGATCATCACTATTAGTTTCAACTTGCTAGGGGAAAGAAAAAAAGTCAGACCACAAAGGCCCACTTCAGTAATTTTCTGTTATTATGTACAGCTTCATTCACTAGAATAGAATTTCTGCACACTATCGACACAAGAGAATGAAGCAAAGGGAAAATATTACCAAATTCAGAATTTTAATGCTAAGAGCAGAACTCAAGGACCTTAATGCTGATAGGAGAGTATGGATGAAAGAGTCACAGAGCCTCTTCCCATCCTTTTGAAGGATGTGAAGTCATGAATTTTCCTTTAGATTAAACATCCTGACGCTTAAAATTGAGAGCACTCAGCATCTTCAAGATCATATTGACTGCGGTGAGAACTGCAGCTGCTCAGATCATTCAGGATCTTTGGCCTCTTCATCAGACATTCAATTACTTGAGACTTACTTTTCCAGTGCCACAGCTATGTCCTGGAAGCCCTGTGCAGTGATGTTATTCTTGTCCCATATTACCGTTCTGAAAGGTGGTGGGAAGAAGAAAGAAAAGTAGGAGTTAAACAAGAGCCACCAAATAAATCCATAATGAAGCTCTGCATATTGAAATAACACACTGCTGAATATTCAAAATTGCAGAAGGCAGCACTTTAAAAACTCGTCTTTACTTAGACAGTAAATCCTTGAAATGACAGAAATTATGGACAAACACCCAAAATCCAGTTTCTCTTACTTCAAAGGGGACTCTACTGTATTTTCTATCACTAACATAAGTACCTTACTTTTCTAAAACGCAATTAACAGAAAGATTTGGACATAAATTCCTGCTTTTTTCAGGAATAGCATCAAAACCAAAGTTCAAATGTCTGCTTTGCAAGGCCATACTGAAAAAACAGAAAATTGCAGTAACTGGTCAATCTCTGTTCCACATAGGCTACACGTATTTTAAAAATTCATGCTGATCAGAGGTCAAAATTTGCAGGCTATTACACATTCAGCCCTGCACTAAGCTCATCACACCATTCATATGATTCCCCATGCAACACAAGTAGCTGCCAAAATAAACCATTAGGTTGGGTGCATAAATGGTAGCTCTTTTGAATACACAGTAATGTTAAGAGTGATCAAGCCTTTCCCTCCTCCCCCAATTCAGACCACTCAAGCAGACTGCTTGGCAATTTGCAAACACATGTTCAAAGATCTCATTAGTAGGCAGAAGAGACAGACAAGCAGATAAATCTTGCT
This sequence comes from Geospiza fortis, assembly GCF_000277835.1. Taxonomy (NCBI): domain Eukaryota; kingdom Metazoa; phylum Chordata; class Aves; order Passeriformes; family Thraupidae; genus Geospiza; species Geospiza fortis. The sequence continues at coordinate 8,250,264 of NW_005054311.1, forward strand.
TCTGCTAGAGCACCAGTTGTAGCTGTTCTTAAAAAAAAAGGGCACAAAACCAAACAAAGATTTCTGGTGTTTAAAAGAGAGAAAAAAAAAGATAGATGGCATGCTTTCACAAGTATTGACATCCTTCTGTTGTTCCAGAATTATCCCTCTGTTTTTTAGATGAAAGGTAAGAAAGAGAGGAAGAGAGATTCTACACTCACTCTGCAAACATCAGATATGCTAAGGGTCAAATCTTGAATATTTCTGCCACTGGAAAGTGTGTTTATATTTCTACCTGGGTGTCATTTTATAACATTTTGGCAGAACTGGTTACCATTGCATTATTCAGACTGTAATCACACCACAGACTGTGGTGACATTATGTCAGCTGTGACATTCAGCATACTGTGAAACATTTCAGTCTGCCACCCTGAAATGTATCAAGACTTTATTTCCTCAAATATTGTGGTCATTTCAGGTTAATGCATTCAATAAACCTAAGCCATCCCTCCAGTGCTTTCTTCACATTTTTAATATTCAGTTTGGGCATAGCAACACAAAGGCCAGAGGACCCCTGCCTCTTGAACAAAATAGCCAAGACTGTTTGGGGGAATTTCTTATCCTCCAGGGAACAAATACTTGGAGACCAAGTAAAAAGTGGGTTTTTTACACTGACAATACACTAAGGAAGGTTCATCTGCACAGTCTGACAAGGAGGAGGGAGGATTATCTTTCCTGATGAGGGTGACATATTTAGGGGTCCCCATCCAGATTTATGCTGATTGAAGGTTTTACTGTTTGTGAAACACATGCTGGATAGAAAAAGAGTGATACTCTCAAGCCATCAGTGCCAGACATGCTAAAAAGCAGCGAAGTTGTTGGACAGATGAAGTTGCAAAGATATGCCAAGGTCCATCAACACAGTAGGAAGGGGAGAAAGGAAGGATGGATGGTCCATGCTGCTCCCCATTCTGAATTCCACATGCTCTACATTCTACAAACTGACACTTCAGAAGACAAAGAATAATTCACTTCAATTTCCTACCCAAGTGCCAGAATTTTCTCTGCTGGGAAAGCCTCCAGTAAGAAAGAGAGAGCAGAACACAAGAGAGTAGCTAAGCACTAGAATTGAGTTCCCAGGGACACTGTGGAATCTTGGTACTTAGAGATCTTCAAAACATCCATGGGCAAGTCCCTGACCAACCTCACATAGCTTTAAATTGGCCCAGCTTTGAGAAGAACATTGGATTTAATTAATAGAGAGCTCCATAACAATGTGATTTTTTCTGTCATTCTAGAAATTTGAAAAGTCTTTTGATTCTAAGAAGAGGCCTTTCTGTTTAAATGTAGAAAAATGTCCCAGTTTCAGTTAAGGAAATGTTTTTGATGGGACAACTTGCTTCTCTTGTTTTTCTGTTGTTATTTTCCTTTCTCTTAAGTAAAAGAAGGATGAGAATCCTTCCAAATAAAGACACTCTTAAGTGGCTGTACATAGAAAGGTTCTGAAGAGAAACAGATTGAGAATAAGCCAACAACTTCAGTATTATTAAGCCATTCTACTGTTTACTGCAAATAAGTTTCCCTTACCTGAGTTTGGTGTTTATCTGTAGGGCTTTTGCCAGCATCTTTGCTCCCATATCTCCCATGGCATTTCCACTAATATCCACTTTTGTGAGAGAAGTATTGCTGCCCAAAGCATTAATAATGATGGTGACCTCAGTCTTCAGCTTGGAATCCGCGAGGGACAGTGACTGTAGAGGCTGTGGATTATAGAAAATGCAATGATAACAGAAGCTGATAATGCACTCATTCCTCAAACACCAACTAAAAGAAGTTACAATCTTGCCAAACCCTTGGGAACAGCAGTAAACATCAAAAAATTACTTCTGTGTTAGTTGCAGATCCTACAACATGTGATAAATTGGGAGTTAATAACTTACAGCACAGGTGTCAAACATGCTCACAAGCAGATTAAATTTTAACGCCTTGTGAAAAAATTATTTTCAAGTGGCAGTGCTTCCAACTTCCTGAGTTCTACTAAATACAGAATACAGTGTAAACCTCAAAAAAGGCAAGATAACAACAACCAGCTTCACAAGATATCTTCCAGTGTCCAGTGCGTTTTGCTTAACCAGCATTCACATTTTCAGTGAGAAATAAAAGTATTTACCATTCCCCTTCTATCCCTCAGGCTGAGATGTTTGCCCAAGGGCAAATTACAGTCCAAGGCATTGTTAAAACATAAACAGTTTCCTTAAAGTGTTTTATTATGGTTACTTCAAATTTAGGAATGATTTTGCATATCTGTTCCTTCAACAAAGGGCATGGGCTTTTCAAGAAAAGACAAAACTATAGTAGGTCTGAAATTCAAAGCAATATTGAGTATTTATTACAATGAGTAGGTCTATTCATTGTAATAGATACTACAGTATTTTTCAGTAACTTTATTTTTTCATGAAGCATATTAAGCTGAAACTATCTTATTTGGCTCCAGCAAGTCACACTCCAAGCCTCAAAAAAACTTTGCTAAAAATGCCCCCAACACTCAACATCAGGAGCTCAAGAACCATGGTTAATTTATCCCCATGCCTTGCATAGATATTACAGCTCCTAAAAGTGTAATTTGTCTTTGGTGATGGATGAGGACTCCACAAAACATTTCCCTTGCTCAAGTGTGAGTCCATACAGGGGAGTGTATCGTCATTATATAGCCACTTAGGCATGTGTTGAAGGATGAAATATTGGAGCCTAAAATCCTCAAATAGCCAGTACAAGAAAATCAACATCTTATAACAATGAGCCACAGAACTTATATTAGATCCTGAAGTTTAGATTAGTGAAAATAAACCAACCAAACTGTGCACACCTTCCAGGGTCCAAAGTCCTTGCATCATACCTGCTATACAATGGGATCTGACCCCAGAGACACCACTGGATTACAGTGATAACCAAAAAACTTGCGACAATGCAAGAAATGCACTTACTAATGAGGAAAAGCACAAAAATTTGGAGGCACAGCAGGTTGATAATTATAAAGTCTAATAATAACACAAGCCACATGCTGGTTTTATTTTAAATGGAAGTTATTAAATTACTATGCTAATACCCTTAATCTGTCTGTTTTCAATTTTTATTGCATGACATGAAGAGAAATGTAAAGAATTATTAAGAATTTAAAAGCAACATTAACATAAAAATGCTAACATCACATTTAGAATGGCATTCAGGAGCTCTTGACAGAAGTCTGAGAAGCTCTTTTGCTGACAGATTCACAGTAAAGCAGCACCATGCAGCACTAGGAGAAATCAGCAATAAACTTGTGAATATGAGATTGTTTCTTTTTTTCATGTGTCACTTTAGAAATGGGCATTGGAGTAACTGAGCTGCACATGATCCCTCCCACATAATTTTTCTAAATCTCATATATCCTCCCAGGAAGCTTCTTGCATTCCAACACTCTGACAAAACAATATATGACTGAAAACACTTCTGTACTGTGTTCTGTAAGGATTGACAGCTATGCACCATCTAAATATTCATTAAATTATCTGATCATTACATTAAAAATCCCAAATGAAACAACAACAAACAAACAAAAAACCCGAATCAAAACCAAATCCCCAACAAATATGGGCAATACTCTACAAACACTTCTTTTAATAACTTAATAGTTTTAGCTAGATATTGAGAAAATAGAAGTCTAAGGAGCACTTTCAGTGTCCCTGCTACAGAAAACAGGTACTTTGCCAATATAGAGAAAACGCCAATCTTTTTAAGGAAGAGGAATTCTCGAAGTACAAATATACAACTAGAAATTGTATGATTTTATTCATTGATTCAGTCATATTTCTGTTGGAAAAAACCCTAGGAATTAAATCAAGCTAAATTTGTTTTTCCTAAGAACAAAAATGCTGCAAAAAGCCTCCAGAAGCCAATTCTGCAGCAAGCACTGAACTAACAACTAAAGATAATCATCACTAGAAATTCACTGCACCTATGCAGGAGTGATTACCACTCTGAGCAACAACACTGCATACCTGCAGTGTAACATCCATTTTTGCAACAAGAAAAGGAATGGGCACATTAAGAATACATTATAATAGTCTGCACAGTATAGCACCTATTTATATAGAAAAGACATGAAAAGAACCCAAAAAATGAAATTAAATGTTACATTCTTTCTTATATAAAACACCTGGGAAGCTCTGCTATGTAGGTTACTACTACTGCTTTTAAATTATGCAGAATTACATTTGGGTATCACTCTATTTTAACAGTCATAGAAGCAAGCCACTGATTGTTTAAATCGTTTTACTCATGACTCACACTAACACAGCAACAGAGCTATTTAAAGTGTGCATAAACACATGAAGAAGCATTTAGAGATTATTATTTTAGGTTAAAGCCACTTGCTTCAGCTTTCCATGCAGACAATGTGCAGTCCCCAAACCATGCACTGTGCTCTGGGCAACATCACACCCTGGTCTCTACAACTGCATCTTATATTTTTCATGTCCTGCGGCAGTAAATGCATAGTATTGTTAGAATGGGGACCACCCCATTTAAGATTCAAATTGAAATAGCTAGACACTTAAAATAATTTTCTAGCATCGAGATACAGTGAGGACAATACTAGGCAGCTTTTTGCAACATATTTTTCCCATAGTGCTACAGAGTCTGTCCTCAACTCTCTTGCTGCTAGGAGATGGTTCACGCTGGTTTTAGTGCTTGATGAGACAAAAAAAAAAACCCCAAGATTCCTTCACTGAAGAGAACTAACAAGAGAAAAGAACATGGGGAAAGAAGAGGCAGCGTAACCCCAAAAGGATCATATGCTATATCCCAAATGTTAATGAAGTGACATGAAGGAGACACAGTTATTCTAAGTAACTAAATAAAGCAACTTTTTGGTGAATTATTTCATTATAACACTGTTTGAAAACAGAATGACAATACATTGTGTATTGTTAGGTTAGGTCAGGAAAACATGGTGGGTAAGAATTACAGGAGCACATCTGACCAGTGTATAGTGTAAAAGGCAGAAAGTCAAACAACAAATGAGGCTGAGAAAAGAAAAGGAATGCAAGAAGTGGAAGCTAATGATGCAAAGGAGAGACAACTGCAAGAATACACACAAAATTTAGCAGCTACTCTTTCCTATAACCTGGAAGTTTCAAAACCAGAAGCCAGGAAAGATAAACAGAAGGTTGTAACACTTTAAGTAGAAATAATACAGTGAAAGTAGAAATTTTTGTTCTTAAGAAAAGATAGTAAAGAGTCATAAAATAGGGGAAAAAATTCAACAGCATGTTTAATAAGATGATTTGGGCACTGCAAGGACACAGAGTGCATTGATGAGGTGTTTTAAGGTATGGTCTGAGTGGCAAGAAATGTTCACCTGCAACAGAACAAAGGAATAATGAAAATAGAAAACATACTAAATTACATTTGCTGGTGATTCAGTTCTTCAGGACAGCTGTGAAAGGATAAGCATGAGAAACAGGGCAGGACAGAGACAAATGCCCACACAGAAGCAGCAGGTAGTATCTGATGAAACGAAATCACTCAGAACAGGATCAAAAGGAAAAGGAAAGGAGGGGAAGGCAGTCCTGCAGCATTCCCTTTAGAGGCAGAGTAGAAAGAGGTGGTTACACAGCACAAAACAAAAAGGCCAGCTTGGTACACCAAGAAGCAACACAGAGCTCCACCAATACATTACTTAGCACAACCCTACATCTAACTTGTGAAAACAAGGATTTTTATTAAGGTGCTTTCATTACAGGTGTTACCTCAATTAGAGTTAGTTTTGGTATCTGTATGAAGAACTTTACCACATCACACTGATATCCCATGTTTTAAAGAATAAAATATGGAGGAAGGCACAGAATCAAGAAACACCAGTACCACTAATCCCATTTAAGAGGACAGAAAGAGCATAGAGGACTAGTTTAATAAATCACTTCAAATACAATTGAGAACTAAGAAAAAGGGAACACGGAATATGAGTTGAATGACCTTGCAAGGCAAGAGACCTTGGGAATCCTGGTTAAAACTGCCAGATACAGACACAGATGGGAGGACAAGACAGCCAGGCAGTTAATATGAAGAGCATGAACCTGGAGGTGAGACAATAAAGACAACAGGAAGTAGCAGGTGTTCAGACAACCTGAGTCTACAGTCGGCTGTCTCTGGAGAATGAGGAAAGCTTGCTTGGTACTTGCACAGGAAATCAAGGAGAAAGAAAGGACTAAGATAGAGAAATAAATATTGACAAGCATGAGAGTAACAGAGCATCTTAAGATCCGCTTCTAACCATAACTAGGATGCCAAGAATGGGCAAGAACACAAATTCAACCACAAAAGTCTTTCAGAATAAAAAAGGTGGAGATATTAAGGAAGTGAGCAAGCATCCCAGCAAGGTACCCTAAGAAGGTTTTATGAAACTGCTCCCAAGACTAAGAAAGGTGAAAAACAGCACAGTGAATGGTTTATTTGCATCTTTTGAAGAAGGAAGGAATTCTGAGAGATCACTGCAGTGACCTTGCATTTTGCCAAGGAAAAAAAAAAGTTAATACACGAGAACAGCTATCAGGAAATCATGCATTCCATAAATAAAAAAAAAAAGCATTGCTATTGAGAACACTACCATTGTAATCTCTTATCAGGACACAAAAGTTCTGAAAATTTGTGCCTAAAGGGCTGTATAATTTAGACATAAATAACTAGGTTACACACATCCAACTATTTAAAATGAATATTTTTCAACAACCAGAGATCCTAAGACTATTCTCAGAAAATGTTCAACTACATGGCACAAGTTAATCAAAATTACAATCTGAAAAAAACCAAATCCAAAATGCTGGATGTATCTGTGCAGGGTTGTGATCAAAATCTTATGCAGCAAATTAACAAAATGAAGAAAATTATCAGAAATAGACTGTGAGGGTACAAATACACATGATGATAGTAGGCAGAAAGATACTCACTGAATCCTCGTCTTGAATCATCTGAACTAAATTATCAAGTACTGGAGTGAGATTTCTGAGGGAAGAAAAGTTAGGAAGATGATGAAATCAGCTGTTTCTCCTCATCCATTCTCTTGTTATTTAGAAGAAAGAAAATCCTTACTTGGATTTCATGTTGTTAAAGTTTTTGCCTAATGCCAAGTGTCTTATCGATCGGTTTTTACTAAGCCAGACTACAAGGGTTGAGAGATCAGATTCTAGGCCTGTAAAGAATCAGATTAGATTAGGAATTAAAACACATTTTCACAAAAGATCCAGACCAGGTCCAATTATTGATGCTATATTCAAGTAATTATGTCAGTGTACTAATTTCCAAAATGTGTAGGAAAATTTCCATTCTTCTATCTTTAAATCTTTTTCTCATTAGTGCCTCTGCTTTTCTATGAGAATAAATGCTTTCTCTAAAATAAACCCTTTACATCTCCATGCTAATCAGCTATTAAAGACACCTCTCAGAAACACTGAATAGAATTCAGTCCCTTACCCACAGCCCAGCCACTGTCAGCCACTTGCACAGTCATCTAGAGTTTCAAGTTCCTTGGAGAATTCTAAAATAATGCTAATCACTATCTAGACTTAGTAGAGCTGTGTACCAACAATATTTCAAAGCCTTCAAAAGCCTGCAAAAAAGGCTAACATAATACACTACAAATAAAATTACCAGAAAAACCAGGCAGATTTTTTTCTACTCCTGAGTAAAAGAAAATTAACTTTAGTATTCCCAAGCTAGTTATGTATTTGAGGAGTCCACTAGCTGGATTACAATGATTTAGAATTCAGATTCACAGCATAATTTAGATTTCAAATATCTATCTTTATTTATAACAATAAATCTTTTTGCCTAACTGGGCTGAATCACAGCTTTCCGCGTGTCCATCCCACCCTTCCTGGGCATTTCACTGTACTGGGAATCTGTTTCTGAAATACTTCTGCACTTGGCTGATAGAGGGGCAAACACAGCAGGTGAATTTTTCCAGTTCATACATCTACAACTTGAATCTGCAAGATGAGAAGCCAGTTCATATTTCCAGGAATACCTGTGCTAGGAAGCACAGAGACTCCAAAGCAGAAATATTCAAAGACTTTTCCAAAGACTCAAGCAGGCCTTTTCTGACCTGAAGCTCTTGGCTCTTTGCTCCAAATTTTCCCCTCAGCTTCATTCTGTACCAGACCTTTCCCTTTGTTCTTTCACTACACTTCCAATTCTCATTCAGCTTCTTAACCTCTTGTACTTACGCCCAATTTACTCTGGATCTAATATGAGCTTGGTACCATTATTTTATTCTGCTGCGTTACACTGATCTCAAACAACAAACTTTTGAGGGTACAGTTAGTCTTCCAATGTTTCTTAGTAAGAGGCCTTGGTCTGAGACATTTCCATAACAGCATGGCCAATAATCACAAAGCAAGAGCAACCACCCTTGGTTACACTGAGAGCTGAAACAAAAAGCATTTCTTGACTTGCACAACCCTCCGCTCCTGATCTGGGTACTTACCATTGTCTGAAATATCTAGGCTGGTGATATTGTGTATTTCTGCTATGCATCCTTCCAAGACTTGTGCACCTCCAGATCTTAACTAGAGACAAAACATCATCCATTTTTGCAAACTAGTTATGGTTTCAAGATCACACAGAAGACAGTGGTAGGAGCTTTGAGAATACAGAAGGCACTAGCAGCGGCAAAAACAACAGCAACAGAAGAAGTTATAGACATCAAAATGACAGCCTATGCACACATTTCTACTGTCCTCATCCTTACTCTCAGTATTTGCATACAAATGAGAAAAGGGACTCTCTTTGCTTTCTCTCGAAAACTATCTCTCAGCCTTTAAATGAGGAAAATACTTAAATGGTTGAACACAGCAAATCCTTTAGCACTTGTGCTGGGCAGTGCCTGAAGTATTGGGGTGAGCATTTTCTACATGAACATTTCCAGGGTCTGGTCATACAAAAAAATAAACTTAGACCAGTCTATCAGCTTGCAACCCTGGCACCCTTGAACTCCACTACAGTCAGGCCTTACAGTGAGCAACTTCTTCCAGCTCTTAGCACAATGCTAAGGTGCCCAAAAAGATAAGTGGGGAGCATACAAAAAAAATCTCAAATTATACCTCTCTGCTGCTGAAAAGAAAATTCAAATAATCCAATTGTAAAACAGCCATAAAAGACAATAAACAAGAGAAAAAAGTAATATAGTCATTCTTAAGAAATAGCAATAAAAGAAAAAAATTGCAACAATAACAAAAATGCCTGGCTGCAAAGTATCAATTATGATATTATTAATCTGAAATATTACATTACTATAAAAAAAAGTCAGGATTTAATGAAAAAACAATGAAATGTTCTAAGAGAAAACATCAACATTAAATGTGAAATCTTACACACTTATTTAGTAATGCTACTGAATTAACATCTTTTTTTTTCCAAAGGAGCAAAAGCATTTTCTTTTTTTTGCAGCTATGCACTTTTATATAAGGTGCATTTCACTTTATAAACATCTCTCTGTAAAAGATTTTAGCTGAAGTAGGAAAAAATTCTATGGAAATTTCATTTTTACATTTTCTATCTTCACGTTATTTGCTTCAAAAAGAATGGAAAGCTTTTTCAAACGTCCTCAAAGCTTTTTCACCTCCTGTGCATAGAAACTGTGAAGTTTTTTATTTTGTTCACTTACTTGGGTAAATATCCTGAATCTACCTGCTGATATTTCTGCGGACCGTCAGCTTTTATCCAAGTTATAATTAAAGAGCCCCAAACGCCTTCTAGAAGCATTTTTCAATAAAGATTTGATTTGGCACTTTTTTGAATGTTTGAGGTATATGATGGGTTAACAAGCAGCTGGACAACATGACCTGAGTATTTGGAGAATGGCCTTTGGTAGCCAATGATTATCTTTGGTGGCCAAAGATAGCACCTAAATCATAAATCGCATCCAGAGTGTGAGAAGTACAGAACATAAGGCACCTTTTCCCCTCTCCATAAATCAAAGCCTGCCTATCCTTCACCTCATCCTCTCAATAAGTAGTCATATTACAGGCTGTATTTGGGCCAGAAGTGCTGCAAATTTAACTCAATTTTATTTTAGTAAGAGCATTTATAGCATTTGCTGTATGAGAGCCAAAATCATTCTGTTTTGCTTTGTGCTGCTCTCTCAGTGTGGCTCACCACAAGACAAACATTTCTCACAGAGTGTCACATCTACTACTGCAGAATCTATGGCAGATCATACATGGAACTGGATTGGTTGTTGGTAGGGTAAAGTTCTATACACTAAAATTGTACTCACAATAGAATCCAAATGCTTTGGCTATATATACTTTGAGGGCTGAAGTGGACAAATTTTCAGGAGTAGCTTTCAATCTTGTACCAGATAACTCTACATTCAAAATTTTAAATATATAAACATTTCATGAGCACAAATGGTGATGTCTATTTGATCTGAAAGTGATGACAAAAACTCCACTTTTAGGATCACAATTTGCTGCAACTGTGTTAAAATAATATGCATATAAATATATATATATAAAAGCAGAGATAAATTGAAGTGCTGCTCGTCAATGTGGACTGTGATACTGACAAAAAGACTCTCTGCAACACCTTCTATATGACATACTTCTGAGACTACAAAGAAAAGCTCTTATCAGAAAACAAAGTATAACCCTTCTACAATTAAAAATGCCAAGTGTGTTCAAAGCTATGAGGTACTAATATGGGAAGGGCAAACAAAGCTGCTTACTGATTTAACAATTAAGGTAAAGCATGGAGAGTACTTACACAGTGACCAAGCTAAGGGAAGCAGAAGGGAAAAGAGTGAAATACATCAGTGCTGAGCAGGTAGAAATAAAAATGTAATTTTCATAGTAAAAAAATAATTAAAAAAAACAACCAAACAAGCAATAGAAAATGATTAAGCTTGGAGATAATTTACCAGAAAATTATGGGAGCAAATGAAAAATGGTGGAAGAGGGAAGGAACACAGATTTATCCTTCCATACTTGAGTACAGCTTGCCTGATGCAGGAAAGAAGAGGGCAAAGCTGAAGCATCAGCTTTATAGCCCCCTAGGAGCATGTGCTTGCAGGAACTGGGAGCAGTGGTGACTGGCTCCAAGCTTCCCACCACTCTCTTTCCAGGTGTAGATTACCCTGCCCAGATCCCAGAGGGTCAGGGAGAGGTGGAGCAGGATCCTGAGGTGCTGGGCCCATTGAGAGCACTCCCAGCTGCTGGCACATCAACTTCCCTGCTGGTGGAAGCATCACTTCTTTCCAAAGCACATGAGAATGGATAAAGCTCAGTGATGGGAAAAAAAATGTTAAGGGAAGGATCTAAGGAAGTATTGTCAATTTGGAGGGACCAGCTACAGAAGACAACACTGAGTTGGGCAGGATTCCTTCCTTTCTGTCACAAGAGTCAGCCATGACCACAAGTGCTTTGGTGTCCAATAAATCTCATTGCTCCTTGAAGGACTCTTTCACATCCCACCCTGGGTGTTGTTTCATGAAAGGGTAATATTTTCTCTCCTCAGCCCTTGTTGATTTACATGCTAATTTATACTCTCACTACTTATATTTGTGTTTTATTGATTTATTCATTTAAGGCTAAATCATCATCGTAGGACTTAATTTTTATTATGGGAATTACTCCTCCCTTTTCCTTCCTTACTCTAGAAGATAAATTATCATCCATCTGATCCCTCTACTCAGAAATCAGAAGCATATGTACTGGACTTGAAAGCTTTGCTATTTGGAATTTATGTGTAGTGCTCTTCAAAGTAATAATATTTTCCAAGAAGTCTAAAATATCAGAAACTATGATATGCATCCACAATTATTTGGTTTTTTCTTCATAAGGAAATCTGTGCACATTTCAAAAGCAATTGATCACGAACCTAAAGGCAAGGATTACTGCACTTCAACATGGTTATCAATATTGCATGTTTTCTACTTAAAGGACAACCACTGTATCTGCAGGCACTTCTAGAACAGTTAATACTCAGATGGCCTTGGAAATATCTAACAAATGGGAGGCTTTCTTTGCAGCTTAAAAACCGGGGAAGTCAGAAAAAGCCTAAACTAGTTCATGTTGGTTTTGGCAAAAGTCCACCACACAGTTCTCAACAAAATGACTTTGCCTCAAGTGGCTTCCCAGGGTTGTGTCTGAACTTTTCTAATTCTGCTTTAACCACGACAGAGTCACCCTGCAAGAGTATGGGCAATCTTGGGAAACAGAGTGCACAGCAAAGCACAGGGAAGCAAGAGGAAACAAGATAAAGCAAACCAGTTGCCACAATTGTTCTTGCTTATTCTTGAGGCCACTTTGACAGTGCTTCTTATGTTAATAACTTTTACCAAAGTTCCTTATTGGCTTGAATTGATTAATCGATTAGGAAAATGGAATTTCTCCCAAGGTTAAAAAGCAAACCTGCAGAAGATGGAGCATGCCTTTGGTTCTGAAGGAAGACAATTGAACCACAGACATGCCTTCAGGGCATGCAGCTTCCTTAGAGCCATTCAAATTTGGGCACCTTGGAAAATCCTGCTGCTAATCACACCACCAGAGAGCAGAAACAGCCAAGCATCCAACAGGCTGGCTCAGTGTGTAGTACAGCTGCACTGCAAGGAGGCTTTTGCTAATAAGGTGCTTTGAACCTCTGTGCTCATTATTTAGGATGCTGTAACACACATCCTAACTTTTATCATAAGGGCTTCTCTGAATTCTCTGCTTCTCACCTTTCCCACAACTTTTGACTACAGAGGAAGAATATCTTGCCCAGTGAATTTCACAGGAACTCTAAAACCTCATAATTGCACATTTCGAACACATCCTGATAAATATTCCTTACCTCACAGCTACTGAGGTCTAAAGACACCTCCTTCAGATTGTGATTGCAAGCCAGGCCTAATAAAAGCGCTCTGAAAAAGATCAATTTTAGAACCGTTTTAAAAAGATAAAGGGCAGCTTTACATCATCATCTAAATGATCACAGGTTAATACATCTATAATGCAAAGATTCATTTCAAAACACCAGCTGAGCAGTTATTTCTTAAATGACAATGGCAGCACAAGTCTGCACACTCAGAACACTCCAGGAGCTTCAAAAACTGCAGGGATGCAAGGCTAATGAAGAAACTCCAAAGCTAATGCACCATCAACATTTAATAACATTCATCAGAGATGAATTTTTTCAACATTTGCTTTCAAAGAGTATCAAATGGTTATAACTGGGGTGTTTTGTGATACAACCATACAAACTCTCAGATTGTCCAAAAAATCTAGGAAAGAATAAAGTTTTTAAAATACGTAGATGCCATGCAGCCATCCATTTCAGTCAGGCACAATGCCTGTAACACTCAAAGGCTGAAGCATGTTCCAGTATCACAAAATTCTCCATGTCCACAACCCAACAAGTATTTACAGATTTCAAAATGGTATTCCTATGCAATGGTATCCTTTGCCTTTGGGCATATTGGCAGACGCATGAAGAAACTACTAATTATGGTTCTCATAAATCCACTTTTAAAGTCTCACAGAAGTTTGTTTCCACATCTAAAAGTTAGCATTAATATCACACTTACATTAATACTGTCATATCAGAAAGCACAATAGTATGTGTAATAGAGAAGAAACAAAATCTGCGTATACTTTCTAATATCTTCAGAATAGATGCAGCTTTGAATTAATAATTCAACAGAGAAACAGAAGGACTTCCTTCTCCAACTTCATTTCAGCCAAAAGCAGCTAACCAAGTGACTGATGCATGGAGATAAAAACTAACCCCTTCTGATGAGCCATTTGTCTACACACTTGCTATGCAAGTAGTGTGTCAAAGCTACATTTGAAATGTGTGTGCCTTGGGCAGGTTTTCATTTAAACCTATTTATGTCTTCTGTCCTGCAGGTATAATCAGACCTTCGCTATTAACAAAGGCAGATGTCTTCTGCTTATTTACTTAAGCTATTAATATATGAGGGGGGGAAGGGGGTGGGGAGAGAAGTGAAAGTTCTGCAACAGTTCTCACAAATTTTTAGATGATCTTGTCTATCTTTCTTACCCAAACATGCTTTTTATTCAGTCAGTCTGGCTGATGGTAAGTTTGCAAAGAGCTTCCTAAGCATTTCCAGGAAACAAAAAAATACAGTGGAAGCATAAAAGAAGCACAGATTAAAAAAAGACACGTAGTGCTGCTTCAGTTGTACACTTCTCACAGGAAGAAAAAAAAAAGGTTTTTTTTCCCTAACCTCTTCCCCATAAATTCACCCTAAGAAAATCTCCTTATTTCTCAATTCTTTCTCATGAAAAATCACCAGCCTTCAAAGGGCCTGAAGCCAGACATCTTATACTTACACTTGGCCACTATGTTTAAATCACACACATGGCAACACATGGAGAGGTCTTATCAACTGTGCATGATGCAGAATGCAAGAATTGGCCTTGTAATTAGCATTTGCATGAGAAGCATATCAGAAACTTGTCTTGTTACAGCACTGACAGATCAAAATACAGTTTCTGGCAATGTCTGTAAAATTCAACAAAAATGCCAACTTACACTTCAACAAGGACAAGAGTACAAACTGACTCCATTAAAAATGGTGAAAAAAAGAGTGAACTGCAAATGGAACATTAGCTACATTACCTATGTACAAGGTATATACCCTCTCTCCACCCACCACATGGCATCCTCATAGAACAGCTTTATCAGCAAACCTGCTCCCTGAAAGGCTTGATTTACACTGTCCAAGCAAGTTCATGTCCTTCACAGATTGCACTGATTAACCAATATCTTTGAACTCACTGAGCTAGCACACGCAATTAAACATACCACAGCTGTAGAGCTAAAGGAAGCCTATAAAGAAATAAAAAACCAATTAAGTAGAGGAATTTGGAACTCAGAATGTCAGGTATCCGCATTTTATCTATCTCTTTTTTCTTTAGGCAGGATTGGCCTTGAATCACACATTCAATGTGGTGACCTCTGGTTCATGGACACAAACCAGGAACTTCTCTTTTGTCACTGGACAGCTCCAGCTCCAAAAGCTTTTTGACATATGCTGATGAATGATGCTAGAAAAGTACTATTATGATACGCCATAGCTTTGATTTTTTTTGCTTCCTGAAGCCATCTCTCATGTGCTCTTGCAGTCTTGCAAATGACAATTTCCTGCCTGAAAAAAAGTTTTTCTATCTTCTTGTGTTTAACCACCACTGTGATCTTGATGGCTCCAGACACGGTTTGTAATTCTTGCAGGCAAGAACAAAAGGCCGAGCAGCTGTCCCACAATACACATCCTCAGTCCTTTTAACACCAGATTAACTTAACAGGACATTTTTGAAGTGGATCATTCAAGTAGGGTTTGAGAGGTAAAACAAGGTGTCCTGCTGATCGAAGTCCTCTGTAGTGTTGCGACACATTCAGTTTAAACTGAATGAAAAATTTCGGTCAGAGAAAAAGCACATCACAGAAATTGCCAAAAAGTACTGACAGCTCCTGTCCTACCTCCTAGGCAGAGGTGAATGCTGCCACCAGAACAAAAGCAGACCACGCCAAAGTACCAGATAGCTGAGAGTGGTATGGATGCTCTGAGACCATACACTTCCAGCTGGACTTTGCAAAGATTCCCCTCCTTGAAACTTTCTGAGCTAGTGAAAGAGTTTCTGCTCTAAGCTCATCCTATGCTCCCCATCACTGCCTCTCGACTTCCCCAACACCAGTCAGGCAAGTAACTCCCTCCAACCCATTCAGTCAAATTGAGCCAGATTATCTTAAACGCTACCAGAAGCAGTTTTTTGCTAATGGATATTTTGACTGAAAAGGGCTACGAAGATGCCATTTGCTGCCCAGCTGGCAGGCAAAGGGTCCCAAGTTTTTGGGATAAATTAATATAATAATATCTTTCATGAGCACAGGCAATTGTACAGCACTCACCTGCTCACACTCCTCATATCATAAGAGATACTCAACATGACAAGAAGAGAACCTTAATGAACCTTAATGTTTGGTGCTTCTCACCTTTCCTAATCTCTGGGGATATATTCAACATCCCACAGTATTCTCTTTTTCCTGCCCAACCAATGCTGTCTTCTGTAGTAGTCACATCCATCCTTGTTTTTCTTCCCTGCTGCCCTCCACCATAGGATCAATAGCTCTAAATTAATCAGAATCAAGCGTGTTTCAAAAAAATCACCTTGTGTTTGAAAACACATCTACCACACCTCCCTAATACTGGCAAAGTCTGAGCAAGCACTACAACAACAAAGAGCATCACACAGAACAAAGTGAAAGGTCAGAGCTAAAATGGCTCCTGCAGTTGAATATGGATTTCAATCCAGTGCATCTCATTTAACCATCAGGCTCTTCTCAGAAGTGCCAAGGAACAAGACAAGAGGCCACAAGCAAAAACTGATGCACAGGAAGTTCCACCTGAACATGAGGAAGAACTTCTTTACTGTGCAGGTGACCGTGCACAGGAACAGGCTGCTCAGAGATGTTGTGGAGTCTTCCCCACTGGAGATATTCAAGAACTATCTGGATGCAATCCTGTGCCATGTG
Organism: Geospiza fortis; assembly: GCF_000277835.1. Taxonomy (NCBI): domain Eukaryota; kingdom Metazoa; phylum Chordata; class Aves; order Passeriformes; family Thraupidae; genus Geospiza; species Geospiza fortis. The sequence continues at coordinate 8,266,815 of NW_005054311.1, forward strand.
CTGCAGGATGACTCTACTTAAGCAGGGAGGTTGGACCAAATGACCCACAATGATCCCTCCCAACCTGATCCATTCTGTGATATTGTACTGCCCCCTTCAATACTGAAGTGCCTTAAGAAAAAATACTCCAAAGCTACGTACACTACTCTTTCTGCTGTTGCACTTGTCACTCTTCCTTCCCTTAGCTTCCTCCAGAGTGTATCAAAAGCTTTCCATCTCATTCTCACTAACTATTCTTTATATCCCACATCTCCAATTTTGCCATCAACTCCTGTCCATTAGATGCTCCCCATTCCCCTCCCCCTCAGAAGGCAGGCTCCCAGCAATACAGGGATACATCCATGCACCTATATCCATATTCAGATTGCAAAATAGGTAGTGAATGTGTCTAGGTGTCTGCTACAGATAAGTTTATGTGTATTTTAATGCATATTATTTAGGAAGATGACACTTTGAAAAGAGCCCTTTCTTTAATTAAGCCAAATAAACACCAATATTCTGCCAGAATCACAGAATAGCCTATCTAGGTCTCTCTTGACTTTAAAACACACTTTAAAAATTTAATGTCTGAAAATTTCAACACAGTTCAAACCCAGACACATCACAAGCGCTTCACAATTTCCCTCAGCCTGCAGAACCTGTTAGTCACAGGCTGGGTGACATACAATAAAAAGACTCATTCCACTTAGTACTCCTGGAAACTGCTGCCACTGCCTCCTCCCCCAAAAGGAGAACACAGCTCAGTGTAATAAGTTTCTCCTCCCAAACACTGCAACAGGTTCTGTTTCATTATGGCTGTTGCAATAATGCAGTCCCAAAGGAATGGTGCTAACACAAGTCTATAATCCCATTTCACTGCAGTTTTGTTCATGAGCCACAAAGAAAGAAATATATCCCCAAAAAATGCTGACAGAAGCTAAACAACCGTGACATTCCCAGAGTAAGAAATATGATTAATAGCCTCAACTGTGAGACTGAAAGAACATTTTATGAATGTGTGACCATCACAAAACTCATTCTTCTAATATCAATAATGTACAATGGGAAAAACAAAATAAGAAAGCAAAATTCTTTCCCCTTCCTTTTAAATATGAGGCACTCATATAACAAAAATGCAAACTAGGTTTTAGGCACAGGAGAAAATGAAATTAAATTCTTACTTTAGAGGCTCAGGAGGGAGTTTAGTTCCTGAAAGGTTAATCTGCATCAAAGCAAGTGAGCTGCTGAAAAACTGTTTGAAGGAGGGAGGGACTTCTTTTCCTTTTCTGTAAATAAACAGATTCATTAAGAAGTAGCATTTAGACACTCCTCATTCCAATAAATAGTGAATGCAAGCCATCAGAAATGTAATGATCTTTTACAGTTTAATTGCTCTACCTTCAGCAGTTCTGTAATCAGTGGCTCTCAATTAGCTTAGAATTATAATGTCATCAAAATGTTGATTCAACAAACAATCCTCACAACTGCACTGCTGCACAGAAGACATTACAATCTACCTCCTGTTTGGTGAACTACAAAGAATGATCATTTAGATCTGGTTAATAGTGAACATACTTACATCTCACAAGCAGATCAAACAGGACATGAACAAAACCCTGAATTTGCTTTTTCACCACTAGAAATAATTACATAGTGCTAGAATACCTTAGCATCAATTAGGTGTCATCTCTGATAGGGACCCAAAGCTTCAATCTGAAGAAAATGGAACCTAATATTTTCTACAATGCAAGTACTCTAAAATGTAAATGTTCAATCTCAAAGACTTTCAAAGGGAGTTCCTCCCAGAAGACAAAAGAGGAAAAAAAGCATTTGTACCCATCATCAAATCATGAAAAATACAAACTTTAAAAATCATATATAAAGAGGAATCAAGTCAGCCAGACTTCAAAGTGTGGTGCTTTGCCCTTTAGAGACAAAAGATATATACAGACTTTCTGCTGCATCAGCATCATACAAACACATATTAGACAAGGTAGCTTACTTTACAGACCTTTAGCAAAGAGCAGAAGGGAAAGAAAATATTTTGCTTAGAATAAGTAGTACCTACTTCATTGAGCACTAAGACTTCTAAGGCTTTATAAATAAAAAGTCTTAGATTTATTCCTATAAAAAAATGTGCTACATAAGTGCAAAAAATTATAAACCAAAATACTGCAGGAGTTGAGGGTAATGACATTTAAATTGTACCTGTGAGAAAACAGAGTCCTTGAGAGGCTAAGGACAGCTAGATGCTGAAGACATCCACGAAGGAGGGCTCCACACACCTGGTTCAAAATAGGACAAATCATTTTAATTTATATTAACCCAAAAAAGTACCTAGGGATAGAAGGTGGGGAATGTTCCCTTGGTATTGAAATAGCAACAAAAATGATCATTACCATATCTAGTGCACACTCCGTGTTGGATAAATCCAGGTGAACAAGGGCATTTGGCTGGGCCAAAAAATTGTACAGGCTCTATAATGATTTGACAGAAAGAATTACAGATGTTAATTTTTATATTATGACAACTGTTACTGGATCTCTACCTGTCATCGCATTTTGGCTTTTACTATAAAATCACCTGAAACTTCACCCAATCATACAACATGTTTTACGTTTGTAGGCCTTTTTTTTTTAATAGTAGGAAAATGGAGCTCAGACTACACTTACCCAACACTTCTCTTAAAGCATAGGTCTTGAGTTACTGCATTTAACTTTCGCAGCAGATGATAATTAATTAAGATGATAATTAAACAAAGATTTGTGATGTCACTCAGATTGCTGTTACATTTCAGAAAGGCTAATTGGTTTGTAAGTTAAAGCCAGATTCCTTCAGCATGAGGGAAGCAACTAATTTGCACCTGAAGTCCATGGTTAGTTCTTAATATCAGCTGCACATTACAGGTTTAAGGGAGAATATGGAACCAGTAACAAGATTTTAACATTGATGGCTTCAGTACTGCCTAGAATATGTCCTGTAAATGTTAGCATATGTAAAATTTCTTACTATACACTGTTTCATTTTGGGCTCTTTTTAGTCTCGGAGAGCAACACAGAAAGATAAAAGTGTGACCTAATTCAGAGAAAAGTGGAAAGCTCAACTCCACATGAAATCCAGCCAAACAGTGCACACTTAACATTTCTAAAATAGATCCATCTTCCCAAAAACTAGGTCATTTAGCCCCTATAACTACAATGCATGAGAGGTCCTCACTTTAAAAATTTCCGTACTTTCCTAGGGTTTATTTTAATTGCTAAATAACAGGATTTCCTTGCTCCTGTTAGAAAACTGATTCCACAGATTAAGAGCCCTCAGTATTAATAATCTCTATCTTTGAACCATTCCTCTGACAGGCTAAGAAAAGCCCAACTTCCTACATTTATCTCTTAACATACTGTAGGTAGACCTTAGCTTTTTTAAAACAGTCTGCCAAAGATTTATTTGTTACATTTTATTTTACCTTTTATTTTTACATTATTTACTATGTCATTCTCTCAGAGTAATTTACTGTGTGTCTTTACTTACATTTAACTATTTATTTGCTACCTTTAAAAGCCTGTTGTCCCTCTGATCCTTTAATCTCATGTCTGAAAAGGCTAGTTCTCTGAATAAGCTGATGAATCTGCAAGTAAGATATGTGAAAAAGCCATAAAGTCATATCTGACTGCACTTTAAATTATAAGATTGGTTGACCGTAGTTTTGAATCTTCTAGATGTTCAATACTTAGAATTCAAAACCCGACAGTCACATACACATAACTTTTGATGTGAAAGAGAAATGCAAATGTAATAGTTAGAAAGTGAATATATACAAATTGAGAAGTAAATGGATTTCGTTATGGAGGAAATAGAGCTCCACCTTCATGGCAATTGATGAACTGAAACAAAGGAGTCTAAAAAGTAATTACATTCTTCAAAGAATCAGGGGTTTCAACAGGACATGTCAACGAGGTGCTCAAATTTATTTATACAAACAAAAATATTGAAAAGCAGAAATTAATTCTTTACAAGTAAAAAGAAATAATTTGCTTCCAGCCTTCCAATGAAAAATTTGTAATACTCTTATCATTAGAAAGATGATGAGGGCTTTTTAATGGCATTTTGTCACTTTCAAACAGAACTCAGAGAGAATAGTAAGTCCACTGGAAAAAAAATGGTATCCTTGCACTTTTCTCATGTATCAGGAGAAGCCAAAGACTAAAGGCATGAACTAAAATTATGTGGATTTTTTTTAGTTGTGTGGGGCAGTTCTCTGACTTTATACCAAAGAGCAGAAATAAAACTGTTATTTTCTATCCCTACTAAAACTGTACAGAAATAAAGGCCAAAAAGGATCTAAACCAAAAGGTTACTTCCTCTCTCCCAACCATTAATTAACACACATTCATTATCTCCCGGCGAGAGGAAAGCGCTTACTGAGAGATCATCTCCGCGGAGCGCGTTCCCTGAGAGGTCGAGATAGACGAGCGTGCTGGCGATCAGCGAGTTGGCACTCAGTGACTGGGAAAGGCTGTTCACCCCTGCCAAAAAAGAGGTCACAACTCAGTTGAGCCAGCTCCACACAAAGCTGGCCCAGAGCCTGCAAGTGCACAATTTCAGTGAACGCAGACACGCGCAAATGTTTAATGACCTCCTGTTGCCATCACTGTACTGCAGCTGAGGAACACAGATCACCAGGCAGGTATGAGACCTTTCCCTGGCACAGCTTGCCCAGTTCCACCAGGACCACACTCTCCCAACTTCCCTGATGGAGCCACAGTGTGTTATATGTCCCAGATCCAGGATGTATCCAGATCCATTTTCAAACAGATTTTAAAAACACATAATGCTCCATAATGTTTGCTCCATAATGTTAAGCCACTGTCTTCCTACAAACAATTATATTTAGATAAAGCTATCTGTGGAAGTAGATGTAAGCATCTGTGGAAGACTAAGTACATTAACAATTATAATTGCCAGAACTTCAAAAGCAACTGACAAGACTTAGAAATTAAAAATATTTCAATTCATGTATTTGCCTGTAATTCCATAAAAATAGTATTAAAAGTACCAAGAGATGCATAAAGACTCTGGGTTGCTTATCAGAACAAACACATATTTTACACATTAAAATTAAAGAGCTCACATTGGGAACAAACCAGTCAGGGCTTTCTTCCATTGAAACTTTCCAGCTTTTCAAAACACAAATTAGGACATGGCTATTTCTGATTCCTTCAAATCTAAATTTCATCTGAGGACTCTGCAGCTTATCATCAACTTATCAATTTATTGTAGACGGTCTTTGCTGCCTTTCAAGCATGACATGAATGTTTTTCTTACATGTATAAGCATCACTGTGTCCTTTAGTTGATGCAGCAGTTTTTTTCTAAGTTCCTGGCCAAAGCTATACAGAAGGCAAATGATCTACTACACAACATTCAATGATTGGCTGGTCAGTGAGACTGGATGGGCATTCAATGGATGAAACACATCCAGTCTTCACTTAAAAACTTATGAAATTGATTTGAGGGTGAGGATGTGGAAGAAACAGCTAGCAAGCTACTGAAGACAAAAATACCGACGTCAGTGCTTTTCAAATATTAAGACAGTCTCCCATATTAGTAGTGTGGCTCCTGGTTTCAGGAGACTTTTGAAACTGGAAAGTATCAAAGCACAACAACACCTTTGTCAAGTCTCAAATAATTTCTGCTTAGTGTCATTTTTCTTTTAGCTTGAGATGGTATTGTTGAATCTACACCCTGTTGCTAAAGGTCAAATTCAATACATTTTGAAACTTCAAAAAAACTAAAAGTTCTGTTTAAATATGTGACATTACAGCTTTGGATTCACATTAGTGAGCCTTCTCACAACATTTGCAAGCAACACCAAGAAGAAGGAACAAAAGCGATTTTGTCCTGATTGCTTGATGATACCTTGTTATCAGCTGGCGTTCCAGCTGGGTTAAACTACCAGCAATTCAGTATGTACAACCAAGAACCAATTCTGGGAATTCAGAAGTAGTGTCTGAGTTTGAGGGAGAAGAGCTAGCAAACAATTAATAATATTGCTGCTTGTTTCATGCTTTAAAAGGACCAACTGCTCATAATCAGACACATCAGTGAAGGCAAACAATGTGAATGAGGGATTTTTTAAATTAACCTCTGGCTTGGACTCAGAAAAGCAAGCTTTATCTTTGAATGACTATACTAGAATTTTCCATTTAACCAGAATCTTCAAATCAACAAATTTATGTTTGAACTTCACACTACCTCATGCTAGACTCTAACAGTAATCTCACTTTCATTTGCAGACAATCTTTTATGCTCTTTTACCACTCTCAGGAGGCTCAGACTGTTAATAGCTCTCAGGAACTTTGAGATACAATATTTGAAGAAAGATCAGCTGGGAAGTTGCCACCTGAACTTCACCTGTCAATCTTAGAAACTTATCTCAAATAGAAAGCACTTTTAAAATAAGGTCAAAACCTGTGAGGATTTGTTCTGAATTTATGAAAAGCTTAAAAAATTAAAAAAAAAAAAAGATAAAAGGAAAAAAAAAATTAAAAAAAGATTGGAGGAAAAAATACATGCACTTTGGAGTCTACTGAATCCAAGATCCAGGGACTCTTTTAGACTTTCTCCACAGAAAGTATTACAAGTTCAAAAATAGCCTCCCAAGTTAAAACCAAATCATTACTGTCTTCTTCGGTTAGAGAGGAATTGACAGCTTTGCAGCAACCTGAGTTGCTTCAGGTCCTGCAGGTTGTAAGAATTCCCACTTTAAGACATGGCATATACTATTTTTAATAAATACTGAGGAACTTCCATGGGACAACATTAATGGTAACATGTTAATCTGAAGGTCCTCAGTACTAGAGATACTAGAAAATACTTTCAGATTTTGCTTAAAGATCTTTTAAAAGGATGTTAAAAACCTTCAGATTCTTTTAATAACCTCAGAATTCACTTTCACTGACAAGAGATGTGTGGGTGAACTTCATCAAGCTGGCATTTATTCTTTATGAAGAAGGAAATGTTGCTAGAATGTTCTCTCGACTCAAACTTCACTATCACTTGCTGAAATAATTCAGCTCACATGAAGAAAAGTAGAGAATGAATGAACATAGCAGAACTGCATAAATTTCTGTTAAATTCACGAGTATCTCATTTCAAGTGTACATGTTACATTAGTCAAGATTCTTAACCAACTGTCACCAAAAATTGAGTTAGGAGTAGAAAACAACAACCTCAGAGTTCAATAAAAGTATTTTTAGTGAAAATATTTATTGAATAAACTCATTTTAGGATTTATTGTTTATGTAAGCATAATAAGAGCCATAGGTACTCATAATAAAACAACAAAAAGTCCTTTACCCCACCCATATTTCCCCAGGTTAATCCTTGAAGCTAAGGAGAACACAGAATCTGCACTTCACAGAGCAATAATAAACAGGATAAAAGGGCATGGTTTCTATCTGTTATCAACTGATGTCCTTCATGCTGCTAACTCAGTCATCTTTTCCAGGTCATCAACATCTACAAAAAAGCAGCAATAATGTCAGTGTGGTTTTTCTATTTTTAACACCCATTACCTATACAGGAGACCCTGGGTTTGTGCCATCTGTGTAAGAGGTCACTGCTCCTGTTATTTGTAAAACAAAAATGTAAAAAATCCTGAAAGCTTCTGGTTTCTGTTTCACTGCTGTTATTGCTTTTTAAATATACAACCATTTCAATAATAATACCAAATCAGAAATTTGTAAATTATAAAACAAATAAGTCTTACGTCAGACCAAGTCACTCACCAACTATTGTCACAATGCTTGGTTTTATAAAATAACTGTGTACAAAACATTTGGAAATTTCCCTAC
>NW_005054311.1:8274671-8279622 GCF_000277835.1 Geospiza fortis
CCCTACACATTTTTGCTTCAGACATTTTTTGAAGTGCCTATGAAACATATCTTTCAAGTCAATCTTAATTTCAGTCTTCCTTTATAATACAGGTTCAAACTTAATCCTTACAGAAGCAAGTGTGAGTTTATCAAAGTGCTGAAGGGTACTCAGAACCCAGCCCAGGGTTCAGCAACCCAGGACTGCAAAAAAAGCAGCTGCACTGTTGAGAAAATACATGTAAATAATTAACAAAATGAATCATTTTATAATCTGTTAAGAAAAAGTATTCTTTTTATGTAAGTCTGAAAGTTTTAGAGGAGAAAAACAGGCATATTTATAAAACCTACCTTTAGGTGACAAGGAGGTTTTAGATAAATTTAAATGCTTCAGTCCCTTTGGAAGTTTGGCAAACTGGATGCTCAAAGATGACACACCTGTTGGGGAGCAAAGACAAAACAGATGTCTTCAGGCGAGCTCTGTGACTTCAGGTTTTCCCAGCAAATCTCAGCAGGGGCAAACTGCACCAGTGGCACTTGAGGAGGAACTGCACTCACTGTGCAGGTGAGCTCTGTCATTTTATGAACCTTTTGCTGACGTAATCAAGATCCCTGCTTTGCTAACCACTGAACGAATAGGAAACTTTGTTTTTAACCATCAGTAATCCTCCTTAATTAGCTTTAAAACTTTATAATACACATGTACTTTTGGGAAGGAGTCAAAGTGAAGCTATTACACACACCAAGCAGTCAGCACTTGGAAAATCTGGAAGCTTTATGTGTCAGGAAAAAAAACTAAATTAAAAAAATCTAAGCGTGAACTAAAACCCAACAATGGTGTTTCACACAAAACTTCAAACTATTTTTATTTTCTTTTAAAAGGAAGGGCTGTCAAGGCAAGAAAGGTACCCACATTAGCCAACATCACTCTCTTTTTGTGAGGCAACCCCTAAGAGCCTGAAACCTTTACCAAGTCATAATGACCACTTAATTCCCTTACAGCAGCCTGCAGGCTACCAGCCAGGACATGGGCTTGGAAATGCCACAACTGCTTGCAATCCTAAAGAGTAAAAACCTATTAAGATGCTGAGACTGGACTACCTCAGTACAAATTCAACAAAAGAAGAAAACCATAAGAAGGCACTTTGCATTAAAGCCTTTACCCAGAGTGTCCAAGTTCCTGACTCCAGAAATTTAATGCTCCATTTAAAGCAAAAGATTGATATTTGATTAAGAGGGTACATCCTAAATAGCAATGCAACAAAGCTGTGAAATATTTATTAGAGTAATAAATCAGCATAGAAACTCCAGGCTTAACCTGAGGTGTGTAATACAGTTGTCTGCAGCAATCCATTTGGAGAGAAAAGGGCACAGAGAAAGAGGGTAAAACCTTTTACTTGATTGAAAAGATAGTAAATTAAAAAGTTGATACCCTTTTCACATACACAGACATGAAACATGAAACTGTAGGTCACATACCTACGTTTACTCTGGTTTTATTCTGTTTTATTTATAATGGAGGAGCCAGCTACCTTGCAGATACTGTGGTAGGGTCTTTTTTAATGCTCTTTGTGAAAGCATTGTGTGCAACACCCATGTAAGCTAAAAACAATAAACAATTTTTATTTATATTGCTAAAGCATTAGATCCACGAGACACTGGAATAACTTATTGTAAAGCACAATGGTAACCATATACCTTCACCAATTTTCAGCAAGAATGAATCAAATACTAACAGGATTTTCTTCCATATCTCTATAAGGACAATCACTATCACTAAGGATACAACAAATGTAATTTTTGCTGTTAAGCATTTTTACTAAGATATGCAGCAAATAGTTTTACCTCTCCATCTTTGTATTTAGCTAACAATCTGCAGGCTAATTATTGCTAGCCAAGCTGAATAATTTTCACATCTTACTAGCATGGGAGTTAAGTTAAGTCATGTTTATATGATACAGGAATCAGGTGCAGAAGAGAAAAACTGCTTCTGGTTACTCTGGCCCTTGAACACCCTTTAGGTCACTCATTTTTGCTAACGGCATAACAGAGATGAGAGCTCACATGGCAGAAATGGAGTTAGCTGCATCCAGGCACACAGTTTGGAATTTGAGTACTACTAGGTTTCAGTATGTTTGTTTTGCATTATTTTTAACAAAATAGGAGATTAAATTCTGATCCTAGCAGAGCCAGAAGTAAAGCCACCATCACTTCAGTGTGGCTAGATTTTTACAGACAAGATTGATAACAAACTTTTCAGTTTTCAGGTGTTAGTCTCACAAATATTGACAGTACCGTAAAGGACAGCCAAACACAGATTAAGAGACTCGTCTCAGTAAAAAAATCACTGCATATAAACACTGCAGTGTATTTGAACTGAAGAGAGGTCCTATGCTTTAGGTAAACTAAACCCACTTCCCATTGGAATACAGACAGTTGCATTAATATGTAATAATGTCATGCCTTCAGTTACTGGTACTGAGCAATATATAATAGCTTAGTGTATCTTTGTGTTCATACAGGGTCCAAGATGTTCTTCTCCAGAAAACAAACAACTCTGTGATTTCCCTTATAACTGCAAAATAATCTAGTTCCAGTTCCTGCAGGTCATTTTTCAAAAGGTATTTTCCAAAATCCATACATTTATATGAATCTCTGCTTTAACTTGTGAAATCCTTCCTACCACCCCATTTTACCAAAGTCAAAACTACCTTGCACCCAGTGAATTTTCTTGAACTGAAAAGCTGCAGTATTTGCACATTACAATTATAATTAATTTCTAAGTACTCTATAACCTATCGCATTCTAATGAAAAGGTCCAATCTTAATTGCATATTTGATAGGAGCGGCTGAGATAATGAAAAAACCCTACTAATTTCTCCAAGTTGTAGTTTCTGCACTCCATTTTTGTTTTACATGTGGATACTGTGGAATGGCTTGAATCTGTAGGTGTGTTGCAAAGAAAGTACCCCCATGGATATGTTTAAAAAATGAAAAAAAGATCCCCTGCACCGTAGAGTACCCAATGTTCGGTCAATTGTTTTGCTTCCAGGATAAAAATGAGTTCCTTAGGAAAAAAAAAACAACCCTTTCAAATAACACAACCTAAATACACTTCTTCAAAAGCAGAATCAACAACGTAGCAGCCTTTTTTCCAGCTTACAACAGACATTTCTGTAAAATGCAGTAGGCCTGCGGCACATTGTAACAATAATGCTCTTCAGCGAAGCACTGGCTTTCATGTGATGAGAATTCTTAACGAGGACAAGCAATAATCAGCAGGCAAGAGGTAATCAGGAGAGTTAAAGCAATTCATGTGAACAATTTCAAATAAAAAACTACTCAGAATAGGTTAAAAACAAAAACATTATTATACTTGCTTCTAGTCAAAAAAAAAGTGATACACATGGAGAAAGGAAGAAAACCCCCTTCCCAGCTATTTTTCTCCTCACTGAACCAGCAAGAGAGAAGAGACACCTACAAAATTCTGTGTTAACAACATTCTGAGTCCATCAGGTTGTAATCAGAATGAACAGCTTTTCTATTTTGAATCATGACAGCAAAGAGAATAGAATATTCCCCCAAACAAACCAAATAAAACAAGAAAAGGTTCACTGTGTAAACTTCTTATTTTTCTTCTGGCCCAACAGGAGCACAAGACAGTGTGATCCCAGAACACTGTGTGCCTGGAATGCATTAAGTGAAGCAAATGGAAATCTCACATGGGCAACACTGAAGGGTCAACTCCAGACTGAAAGAATGTAACCTTATTTTAAAAATAAATGCCCCTTGGGTGAAAAAAGAGTATACAAGGGAGAGGAATGACTTGATATGTACTGAAATCATGCCTAGGGGTGCCTAGTCTGAGAAAACCTGAGCTGCTCAGCTTGATTTTCCATATTGTGGAGTTAACAGCACTTTGCTCCATAGGAATGCCAGTTATGCCAGTATTATTGAATATCACTAAGACCTCACAACAGGGCAGGCCACCACAGAGCTGAGAAAAAGAGATAATTTTCATACTGAAAAGAAATATGGCATTACAGCTGAATTAAAATTCAAAACCATCAGAAAAATGCAAATCAAAAAAACAAAGTTGCCTTACACTTCATCCTTCTACTGATTACACTGCTTTTAAAAATGTACACCTCTTAAAAACTAGAGGGTTTTTTTAAAACAATCACTGTGTTTTGTCTTCCTTTAAAATCTTGGGTTGGTTTAGACGTTTAAATATTTCACCAATGGATACGCATAAGTCAAAAAGAATGGCAATTCTCAGTCATTTGTGAACAACAGAAATTTACAGCAACATTAGCACAAAACAATAACCTATTCTTCAGGCAAAGAATAATCCTCCTATTACATTTCTAGAAAGGAAAAATGTAAATGTTACAGTACCTCTATCTTCAAGTGGATTGCTAGCAAGGTTGATCGTATGGAGTCCTGAGTTGGGATTATGGGCTAGGGCACTGGCTAGTTTCTGTGCAAAATCCCTGCAACAAAAAAAGAGAGCGAGAAGGAATCCTGTTATCTCCTCTGCCAACAGCACATACAAAGCTTAAAAGCATCCAGGGATTACTAGACACAAGTGGCCCTTGCTAGTGCAGAGCACTAACTGATTCCTTGTAGTTCTAAACAATGCTTATCTGGCTAATTTGCTATCTTTCACAGGGAGTTTATTTATTCATTCTGTGACCTAAGAGACTGAAGAGTATACAATCAAAGCCTAAAATGCTTTTCACAGAGATCTGAAGGTACAAAACAGGAGTTACACAGAATAACTCAAAACTTGACCACATCTTCCATCTCTCTGCATGCCACAGGATTTGGAGATACACATCAACTTGCACACCACCAGCTCCTTCACTCACAAGCCATCCAGCTCACTTGCAGAAGCTTTCTGCCGATAGTCACTCAAACAGATAGGCTTTTGCAGCACATCCAGAAGTATTTCTAAATTTATAAAACAGCAG
>NW_005054311.1:8279978-8290184 GCF_000277835.1 Geospiza fortis
ATGAGCTGGTCTTTTGCTTCTTTTTACAGTCAGAAGCATCAAAGGGCATGACTGGCTCATCACAGCCCCAGCCATGGATCCAAAAGAGATTGTTGAGGATTGCATGCAAGATGTTTTCCACTACCATCTGTATGGCAGATTATCTTTTGTCAAGTGGGCAGTTTGCCTTATCTTTCTCTTTGAGTGACCACATTCACACCTTCCTCGGGAGGGGACCTCTGCTGATAACAGACTATTGAATATCAGTGCATGACTGATAAGAACTGTAACGTCCCATTGTGAGATGCCCCGCCCAGAGGCAGAAGCCAAGCATGGCTACCCCGATATACTCTGAGATTCTGGAACACCAGCACGGCTTTTCTGCACGGGATTCCACAGAGGAACAGCAGCTGCCTCTTCCTCCACTGGATCTTCAGAGGAAGACTACATCCTTCTCTACAGATCCTCCTTGCTCCAACAGAACCACACTTGATAGTTCAGAGGACTGCAGCCACATTTTCAATCGGACTGCCACCAACACCCTGGCCGACAGGGTGTCAGGTTGGGTTCTGACTCTGTCAGTGTTGTTCTAGTGGACTGCATTATTTGTTTTATTCCTTTTTTCTTCACTATTAAAGAACTGTTATTTCCTGCTCCCATATTTTTGCCTGAGAGCCCCTTTGTTTAAAATTATAGCAATTTGGATGGGTGGGGAGGGTTTACATTCTCCATTTCAGGGGAGGCTCCCGCCTTCCTTAGCAGACTCCTGTCTTCCCAAACCAAGACAGACATGCAGAGTATCAGTTCTGTAACGCTGACCAACAGCCAGGCCAGGCAGCACAGAGAGCTTTAAAGCAACCTTAACCAACCAAACCAACCAGAGGTAATTTACCTACCAACCAATGGTAGGTAAATTACCTCTGCTCCAAAGCCACTTGAGAGGCAAGGGAGCACTGCCCTGCCTGCAATCTCTGATGCACCTGCCATCAGCGCTAAGCTGAAAGCTAGCTTGGGTTTTGTTGCACCCCACACTGTCACACTCTGGTGGAGACACATTCCCTGCAAGAAGTCAGAAGGCTGATGTCTTATCAGTTCTACGACAAATCCTCAAACCTGTTCTCATACCAGCTGAGAAGTTACGATGTGATAAGGGACTAGACCTGCTGTGGGCTTTTGATAAAGTGAGGCTGTAACTTCGGTATTCTTACTTCACATAAGTTAGACACCAAGATAGAAAGCAAAACTATGTCTTCAATTTCCTTCTTTCTCTCTGCCTTGAAGTACATTATTTCTCCTCCTGTAGGCCAGTAGTGGAGAGCTACCAAAATGCTAATTAACACTGCCCTCTTTCTTTGGAACAGATCCTGCCTACCACCAAACTCTGTGCTGAGAACCACAGTGGAGGCAGCATCCTCTTCTAGTATTTGGAAAAGAAAGGAGGCTGAACAGCAATAGCCTCAATAGGTTTTGGTTATCTGAAGTTGCAAAGTTTACTGGAGTACAGGGATGCTCCAGGGAAGTTTAATTTCTCTTTGAAATCCTATGTCCTTCTGGGGCTAGAACAGGTTCCAGCACTGCAGATGCGTGATGAAGAGCTGCCTTTAGGAAAAACATATTCTCTTCCTAAAATACAAGCAGCATGTGGATACAAACACTCAACAAAAAGAACTTCTGGACTTGAAACCTTGCCACCTGACAGGCCCCAGGGTCTCCTGCTTTGCTACCAGCTGCTGCTGCAGAAGACTACAGATCTCCTGTAGGTCCTCAATGACATTTGCCAACACTCTGAAAATCCTCCAGCATTTCAAACGGTGCTAGATGCCTGCCCTTAGGCATCTGAATCAAGCTCCTTATGTCCAGCCAAGAAAAATGAGGTTTTGAATTAAAAAGCAACAAACCCTTTCCTCTGGAGGAGTTTCCTCCTCTTCCTTTATCCCTAATAGATTCTTGTCATTACAATACTTTGCCTATACCTCCAGGCTTGTTTACAAACTCTGCTCCAGCTTTTGCCAACAATAAAGGCAGGATTACCAGAGTGTTTTGGACAACTAGAGTGTGTGTGAACTACTCAGCAAAGGCACAGCAAAGTGACTTCCACCATAAAGCCCTGGATTATTTATATTGGGCTCACAGGGCTCATTTCCAAGGCTCATTTTGGAAAAAAATAATACAACAAATAACACACTCCCTGTGAAATTTCTGCCATAAATAGAGGCACCTTGGCTCTGCTCATGGGGGAACATCTCTTCTCCTCCTTTGCTCACTATTTGTTTCAAGTCATGAAATTTGTTACTTCTTTTGGCTGCACACTTAGGAACAGAGCATGTGGTGTAAGTCGGAAACATTCTAAAAAGCATCAAGCCTGACCTATATGCATTACACAGCCATGCTTGGCTGAAACAAGCTCATTCAGGCTTGGAGGTAAAGCCCCAAAAAGATTCAATTCAACTATACATATGACAGACTAAGGATATTTCATCAAGGGAAAGAATACTACCAATCTGGAAATCTCAGACAAACAAAACAATTCCTTGAGATCTGTCTAGGCAACATCCCTGTAACAGAAAAAAGAGGATGTATGGGAGGAAGCAACACTGTTAGGTCTAAGGACATTAAGACCCTGTCAAGAAGGGAAAGATAAGAATCTACATGACTGTCAAAGGCCCTCTAGACCCTCAAAGGCAATCAACAGGCACTTCTCTTGTTCCCCATGTGGCAGCTGGCCACACCCCTTGGAAAAAGGCTGCACAGGACAGTGTGAAAGGAAGCGGGGACATTCTGTCTCCCAGCTTTCAGAGAGCACAGAAGCGCAACAAATAAATCACTTGCACCAGCTCCTGCAAACAGGCCTTTGCAGACTGGGAAGTCTGTCCTGCAGTTCCATGGAAATCACAGAATATCCTGAGTTGGAAGGGACTCCCAAGGATTGAGTCCAACTCCTGGTGCTGAACAGGACACCCCCAACAACCCCACCATGTGCCTGAAACTGTTGTCCAAATGCTCCTTGAGCTCTGGAAGGGTTGGGGCCAGGTTGGCTCCCTGGGGAGCCTGTTTCAGCACCCAACCACCCTCTGGAGGAAGAACCTTTTCCTAATATCCAAGTCCTTGCCATTCAGCATCTCCCAACAGTGCAGGCCAAAGGCAGCTCCCACCATACCCAGCCTGTGCCTGTCAGGCCAAGCTTCAAAGCCTGATAGACACCAAAGCCCAGCCTAATCAATTGGCTGAGCTGCCCACTTAGAAATCAATATTTTGGTTATCACATACTGCCTCATTCCTCTAAAATACCTCAGAGATTAACCCTCTTTTCAAGCTTATTTTTTGGGCCAGCCTGAATGACTCTGCTCTCCCTGAAACCTGGACATCAAGTACGTTAATTAAAACACTCACCAAACCATTAGTGATTGCTATATGCATTGAAGCCTTCCAGTGTTATCTAAACTGCATCCTTTATGTGTAGTTAAAGCAATAGAAATGGGGATAAAATTTCTAAGAGCATCTAAACTGGAAAGCACAAATCTTATCAGACAGGGCTTTCATTTGACATCCTGTTTTTCCCAACAGGAAGTTCACACTTCCCTAGTTCTAGGTCCTTATTACTGCTACTGCACAATAGTTTGCTGTTTCATCATTTGGGAGGATGACATGTGTTTATGAGGCTGTGGCCCAAACCAAATTGCAGAAATGAATGGCTGGAGATAGAAAAGAACAGAATTATCTTAAACTGACTCTGCTGCAGGAAGAAATATGTTCTTGCAGCTGCTCAGGTTATTTCCTATAGCTTTACTCTTGGTAGCTCTTGCTTAACCCTGGTTTGGCATTCTATCACAGCTCATTAAAAATGACTGGTCTGTAAGCCATGGGAAGGAAGATAGCCAGCAACAACAGGGTCTCTAGAAAACAGATATGAAAAATGGCAAAACTGACAAATGCATCCTTGGCAAAAACAGACAGTGTTGATCAGAACAGATACACACCAAGGCACAATGCCAAACACTCTGCATATAGATAGAGACAGGAAAACCAAAGTCACAGGTTGATTATCTGTCAGGTCCTGTTAAAACTGAAAGCAGTTAATCCAACTGTGATAAATTAAGGTAGGCAATGTGCAAAGGTATTCAACATATCCTTTAATATTAATGATTATCACTAGATTTCAAGGCACATACTGGAAAACAAGATTAAAACCAGGGGCTTAAGTTTGAATGACAGCTATTAAAGGCAGTGCACTAGTGATCAGAAAGTTCCCATATTATTCCAAACTCGACCTCAAATTTCTTGTGCCATGTAGGCAATTTTCTTTTAAAGGCATTTCAATGCAAAGTGCACTTTAAAAAGAAGAAAAAGACTTCAACAATGGAAGAGGAGACAATGTAAGGCACACCAAATATCTCCCCTGTGCTTGTTTCCCTTTATTTGTAATTCTGCATAGTGTTCTGCTTCTCCCATCTTTACACTGCTTTTTTAATTAAAAAAATGCATTGGCTCTAGAGTTTATCTTGTCTACATTGTCTTGGACACTATCCTAACACTAAAACAAGCACAGCAAGTATAAACTAGCACAACTGGAAGTAACTTTAACTTTGCTTCCATTTCCTGTGAAGGGGGAAAAAAAGCAAATACCTAGTAACTACAACTTACTGTATTTAAAACATATGCAATGATTTAATTGTATGGCTTATTTCTGTCTATCTTCCTTCTAAGTCTATGGCAAGCCATTAAATGTACTGATCTACTTTCTTCAAAAGAGTTGTTAATGTAGAAGTCCTGTTATGTTTGAGCAGACAGCAATCCACATTAAGATAACACCAGTTCATTTGGAAATGAAACAACAACGTGTTATGCAATATGGCATAGTATGCTTGTTTTAACAAAACCTAAACCACTGTTTTTTAAATTACAAAAACGTGTTGATACTTCTATTGGACCCATATTTGGGAGAGGAACAGTAGGAGCCAGTTTAAGGTTTATGCCTTCTTTCAATCACTTTGCTACACTTAGCCCAACTCTCTAGGCAGAATCAAAAAAAGGGATTTCCTGGACATACAGACCCTCTGGAAAACCTGATAAAAAGCTTGTGACTAGAGGCTCCTCAGAACTAGACAGACATTGAGCACAGCTTTTTTAATGCTTATTCTGGCTAACATACACCACACATCCCTTTTAGTGGGAGCAAGCAGCACCTGAAGCAACATTGTGAAGGAATTACTTACGTTCTAAGCCCGGCATTCTCTAATACCAGCTCTTCCAAGCGACTGGACCTATTCACCACTCGCAGTATCTGCTCACAGAGATCAGCGGACTGCCACAGAAAAGACAGAACAGAGTTAACACAAACACTGAACAGACAGTTATTGAGTTAAGCTGTACATTGTAATGGGATCCAGGCCACAACCATCTTCTTGTTATACATAAATAGGAAGTAAAAATACCAGAAACATTCAAGGGAGTGAACAGAAGACTTCTGGAAAAGACTTAAGAGAAGCAGGAGGCAGACTAAAAGCAAGTAACTAATGAACCAGGCTGCCTAACCAAAAGGGACAGAATTTTTATAATGACAATGAAACCAATCTAAATCATGTGGTTCAGGAAAAACTCTCACTCAATTTTAAAAGAAATCTTATTCCTATGCACACAACTCCTGCAGAAAAAAGTGGTAACTAGTGCAAAGGACAATAAAGTCTGACCAAGAATAACAACTAAACACAAAGAAATATGTTAGAAGGCAAACAAACAAAAAAAAATCCCAAAAACCCCAGAAGCAAAAGTACCCTAGCTAGACAGGTCCTCCAAAGGCTCCCAAGGATTAGTGGTTAAGGGCCAGTATATTTGAGTATGAATTCTTCCAGCCCATGGAGAAGCAAATCCCATCTCATGTTCTTACTGTGGTTGAATTCTAGAATTTGCATGGATATTTACAAGTGCCATGAACAAAACATGACAACAAAAGAGTTTGTTTGCTCTTTTCATTCAGATAGAGAGATAAAACCGTAATCATTCAAAAGCTATGCAATGAACTCTGTACCTCATCACCTTTAAAATAAACTTTTATTTTGCTTCTGGATTTGACTTTTCTTTCCCCCTACAAGCTCACACTAACCAGCGTTCATGTGATACCCTAAGCTGAATTTCAGTCATGATCATGAAGTGCTGAAACTATTCTGCTACCTGCCTTTAAAGACAACAATGTGACATTCATACCTGGGATATCTTTGTCTCTAATGACAGTCTGACATTTTCTAGTTTGTGTATTTTTCAGGGTTTGGGTTTTTTTTTCATTTTAAACTAAGTGAATGTGCAAAAAACCCCACCCTAAACAAAATAAATCTGCTCTACTGCACATGTAAAATCTTATTAATCCTTTACACAGTAAAGGTTGACAATTTTTGGTGAAGACTGTCAACTCAGCCATCTTCCCAATGCTTTCTTTATAACCATCCATGTTTTAACAGTTCAGAATATTATCACAATATTTCTACTGTACTGTGACTGCAAGTGGAAAGTTTCATGCCAGTACTGTAAAACCACTGTGGGTACTGTGTATCAAACACAATGTCAGAGTGAAATACAATGCACTCAATGGCCTCCAGACATGTCTGACCTCATAGTGACCCCTGGCAGTGTTCTCATAGCATGGATTTACTGTCCCACAATCTACATTTTCCTCATTTTTGACTTAAAAATTGAATGTGTGGAAGATAAGAAGTTGGGGTTTTTTGAGTAACCAATGCATTTTCCAGACTGACTAAGTTTATTTGTTTTCCACAAGAAAGCTACTAAGAAAAAACCCCGAAACATTCACAGAAATGTATCTCAGATAGATAACAGGGCCAGGTTTTGTTCTAAGCAAACTACACCAGCCAGTCTTCTAACTAAGCAAACTATCTCATTTCACTGAAGCAGAAACCGATTAATTGCATTGTACCTTTTAACAAGGTTGATTTTAACATCAAACTACAACAGCACTAAAAATACCACCATCTTCATTCCAGGCATAACTTTGAGAGAGATCTCCCAGCAGGAAAGAAGTTTTTTGCCTACTCTTTTGCCAAGAATCACGTAAGTTCCTATTGAATTTTCATTGGAAATGATAGCTTAGCAATATAATGAGAGCTTTACAGATCAATAAAATGGCATCAATTTAAACAAGAGAAAATTTAATATTAATTTTTAAAGGCAAAAGCTTCTGGAGGGATGCATAAAAGCAGTTTCTCAAGCAAACAACTAACTCCACCTGTGACTATAATCTTTGGGAGAAATAGCATATTTTGATATATTTAAATTGTCACTGAATTATTGCTTTTCTTGGCCCTTTTTTCAGTAGTCCAACTTGTTTAGACATGCCCTCTTTTTGTTTTTAGCAATGAAAACTGATATGGAAAAATACCGGTGCCACACATCAGTGTTTTGGAAAACTGGGAGAGAAAATCATCAAGTTGCAATGAAAATTACACACAAAAAATGTGCTTTATGCAGGAAAAAATCCCCATAATATTGGCCTTTTCTCTTCACCGCCAAAAGGCAACAAAGATTTCTAGCTGCTTTGAAGTTACTTTACAATCAGTCATATAATACTGTTTGGGGGAGTCAGCAATGCCTAATGAAGTTCTATAGGCTACTACTATCAACCAATTAAGTTTTCAAACTATATAATTTGAAATTTTGACAAGACGTGATTCTCAGCAGTGTTTTTATGGTGCTAACTGACTATCCAACAGTTTATATTTTCCTGATATGATTCCAGGATAAAAAAAAAATTGGCAAGCGATTGCCCAGTTGTACTTGCCAAAAATATTTCACTTTAAAAATTATAACAGCATCCTTTAAAACACAGCACAGCCTGGCAGAAGCAGATATATTGTTTCAATTTATTACTTACTAATTTCAGATCCTTGGAGGACAGCTTTGTAAACCACTGATTATACTCCAGAGCAGCAACTATAGGTATTAAGTCTCTAGAAAAAGAAAAACACTTTTACACACATTTCATATAACTGACATTTGAAACAATCTCCTAAGTGTTCTTCCATGTCTCATTCCCCATAGCTTTGCAATGCTAATTGCCTACCATCCCCATTATTGAAAGCTCTTCATTCTAAAAAA
Source organism: Geospiza fortis (assembly GCF_000277835.1). Classification (NCBI taxonomy): domain Eukaryota; kingdom Metazoa; phylum Chordata; class Aves; order Passeriformes; family Thraupidae; genus Geospiza; species Geospiza fortis. Next base: position 8,288,061 of record NW_005054311.1, read on the forward strand.
CAGCAGCCGCAGCTGCACGTCTTCCTCTTATTTTAATAAAAATTTCTGACTGGACAACTGGCATCCATTCTAGTATGAATTTTTAAATCAGGAATCTGTCTGGGCTGCCATTCCTACTTTTAGCATAACTTTTTCTTCAGCCTATGACATGTTTAAGCTTCTTAATCACCTCTAATTATAATTTAGCATGACGCTAAAAAGCTTTTTGGCAGTCTGATGATTTAATAGAATTCCATGACTGAATGCTTCTAGAGAACCCCTCCTTGTCTCATCGCTTATAGTTAAATTCCCCCAGGAAACAGGAGACCTGCAACAGGATAATGCGACATTCAGCACAAACCCTCCTTAATTGTGAAAGGGATTTCACAAATGAAATTCTAAATTATTCCCATTTTCTTCACTCCAAGCCTCTTAACGTGATCTGCTCTCCCTGTGTTAAGTTTCTCCAGCAGCAGGCGTTGATGAATGTCACGTCTGCACACTCCCCCCCAGCAGATTCATTCATCAAGCACTATCACACCATTTAGCAGTGCAGCACTTGGATCAGCTTGGTGCTGCATATTAAACACTTACATACACCTACACAGAGGCTTAACAGCTCCTTAGAAAGTCCTTGTCTTCATAATGAAATAAAGAGCTGTAACATACACAAACTAACTTATCAAACCAGCAAACCAGTGCCATTCAAGCCTGTTTTTCTAGGGAGAATTTTAAAGTATTGGCTTTTATAAGCTAGTCCAACCCCGCCCAGCCCTTCATTCAGGACACATGCAGGTAGGCACAGGTCTGCACTTAACATGCAGCACCCTTCTCCCATCTTCTTTTTATTCTTCCCCTCCTCCAGTTTTCCTCTGCAAACACGCAGACACTTTGGGGAGATAGTTAAACACACAGGAAAGCCAGGAGACAAGGCGAGGTCACGTGGACAAGCAATCCACAGGCTATACTGGGAACTACAGTTGCTACATTTGGAAGTACAAGCATCACTAAGGTAACAGATTCGAAGGTGCAGCATTTTGCAGCAAAAGGCTGTAGCTCACCAACTGAGAAGCTCATGCAAATAGACATTTTCACACTCCTGCAAAGGAACTAGTGTGGGGTGCCCTTCAAGGATTTAAGCAATCTTTCCATCTTGTTCGCAGCACACATCACGTTGTGTGGTGAATTCGTTTCCACAGGCACAGCAGAGACTTAGCAGCTTCGTGGAGTGTATAGATTTATTTCTGTCCCCCACGTTGTTTTTGCTCCTACACACACACACACACGCTTCATCTCCATGTAAAGCAATAGCTAACTGCAGAAATGTTAGGTGAGAAAAAATAACAACCCAGAAGTACTTCCCCCTTAGGCTGGGCAGGCAGGAATCTTTCCATGGAGTATGGAATACCCACAGACAGAGAGGTTTGCTTCTCCTCTGTGGTTCCCAGGTAAGATCAGTAAGGTGGTAATGGATTTGCAGCTTTGATGCCTCCCTTGCCACTGCCTTTGCCTTGGAAGTGGAATGAATACAAGAGCAATTTTCAGGTGAAATTTTGGTTTGTTCATGCAGCAGTAACCAGGCAGCACAGCTGGGCACACAGTGGACAGGCTGGCACTGGTGGAGTAGAGCTGGTCATGCTGTGGAGCACCACCTCCAAAAGCAGCAGAAGGTACCACGAGCATTTGTAGGTCAGCTGTCAGCAGCAGCCCAGTTCCTCAAAGGAACAGAGGGATAATGATTTGGGATCACCAACTGCAAGTGTTCGCACTGCCGGGGAGGTGGGAAGGCAGCTCAAAGGGCTGGCAAGAGCTCAGGAACTTCTGGAAAGGAGAGTGGCTGCAGACAGAGCTTGCCTGAGGCTGTGCCTTTCTCCCCTTTCCCTCTCTGGCTCAGGAGAGAAATAGCTGAAGGACAAGGGGTGCTCAGTCTTGGGGGCAGAGCTATGACACTTTCAAGAAATACTTAAAGATGAGAACTTGCAAATCAGCTGGGCTGATTTGTTTTAAAATATTCCTGTCCAGCTGCAACAATGTTTCTTGAATAGTTTCATCTTCTGCAGTATCCAAGGCCTGTTTGTTCAAACCCCACAGCTCTTGCCTGGGACCTTCACAAACACCAACTACTCCCCTCCACACATCTCTTTC
>NW_005054311.1:8290476-8303277 GCF_000277835.1 Geospiza fortis
CCCTACTCACAACATTCCTGCAGACAGTGGAGTCCCTGCCTGTTCTGCAAGCAGCTGTACTTATTGTCTACAAACTTTGCTTTATCAAATTCTACCATCTGATTTCAAGGGAAGACTTTTTTTTTCTCCATTTTTGTTCCAATTTTTGAAGGTGCTTCTGAGCTGGGGGGCAGAAGGGTCCCCTTCAGGAATTTACCTCTACTCCTTCTCTTGCTTTAAGGTCATTTAACCCCAATATTCTTGTTATCGAGTTTTTCTTTTCAAAATTATATATTGCTTTATTCACTTTATTTTACCGCAGTCTAGATGTAGTTTTAACAATAGCCTGAATTCTTTTCCAATATGGTATGAAAGAAAGCTAAGAACCAGTTACAAAAGCAGGGCATTCCCATAACTTTCCCTCACTGAGTTACATTAAGATGTTCACAGTAATTAAAATTGCCATCCAGAATAAAGTAGTGTTTATAAAAGATAAATCTGTGCCATCTTAAAATAAAAACAAATTCTGTACTTCTGGAATGCAGACAATCTCTCCAAGCCTCAACAAGATTCCAGCTTATCTAATGCCTTCACATTTTTTCAACATCCCAGTCCCCCTGCGTATTTCAGATGGCAAGAAATCTCAACAGCACAATGAAAAAAATCTAAACAATTACATTTTTCTTAAAATTTTTTGAATGTCCAAATAACCTAAAACATATGCAACACAGATGAAGATCATGCAACCATATCAAATAAGCCCTTTGTCACTTTTCACTTTGGGTCTTTTTTTTTTTTTAACAATTATATGGTTCACAACACAACATAGCTTCAGATAAAACCTCAGAAGTCATGTTCCCATGCAGCAAGCCATGCTGTGATGCTCTGGGAACTTAAATTCATCTATAATTCATGCCATCTTCTGTTGACCTTTAACTGAAATGTTTTACTTGGAAAAACACAAATTGTTTATTTTTGCAATGCATAGCCCCTGTATTTAAAGAACTGAGGCACCTGTCCTACCTTGCTTCAGAGCCACTACACAACATAAACTATATAGGTTCAGCAATCTCAAAAATTAGGTGAATGAGATATACAACAGTCTCTCAAAATCCAAGTATAATGGCATACTGTGAATTTACAGCAGTTCCACCATCTTAAATATATTGGAAAATGCTTACAAACATTCTTGAATTGACTGGGATTCTTAATTTGTATTTTTAGTGAATAGCAAGGGTTTGGCTTTCTTAAAATTTTAATCTTCTTGAAATTTCAGTCCAAAATATTCTTCAGTTCAGTCCTCAACATGTAGATGTTCTCATCACAAGATGGATTCCACAGCATGTAAATGGCTCCAAAATAATCTGAACATTTGGACTTAGACAATCTTGAAGCACTTAAAAAAGACTTTGCTTAACAGCACAAATACATTTCTTCAGCTATTTTGTAAGGTATATTTTAATGAAAAGATTTTCTAAAACAACAAACCCATTATTTCATTTTCTAGAAGCCAAACTCATTTGCACCCGTTGAGATATTCTAAATATTTAAAACAATTCTATCTACTATTTCCTAATGAACTGTTCAAACATTTAATATCTATTGAGACTGGGTATCTGTAGGTATGCCCCACAGGCTTCTCATCACTTCCTCTTGCAATAAATGTTTAAAGCATCGTTACGTTCTTGCACCAAATTTGCTTGTGCTTAGAAGTATTCCTCCCCTTATCCTCTTTCAGCAAGGCTTAAGCAAGGAAAGAGTCTTTGACTACATCTGTCACGCACCAGCTGCAGCCCTGTAGTCTTGAGTTCCCTCTGAATTGGTCAACACAGATACTGCTTGGTAACTTTGCCAAGGGATTCACTGCAGACTGTGAAAATGTGGCACAGAAAATGAGCTACATCTTTGAATGAGGCATTCTGCAAGTTCACACACCAGATAGCTTAAACCTGCAAAGACTGCTGTGGCAAAATACTCTTATTTACCTACCTCCAGGTCAGCCTTTCTGTTATGATATTCTAACATTGTATCTGTGGTAGATTCTTAATTCTTTCACTGGATTCTCCCAAAGAAACAAATGCTTTCTCAATCTTATTTACACTTTCTTAAATTTGCAGTTTCCTTTGTATAATGACAAATTTTAGTTAAACTTCTCTCCTGTTTTCTCCTACTTGTAATATCTCCAGATTCAACTTTCTCAGAATACAATTTTCTCAGCCAGATAAATTCAGTAAACTAAAAACAACACTTAGTGAGGTTTCACCATCTCACAGCAAAATTACCCTCAATTAGTTCCTTTCTGGAAGTATATATTTTTGATAGCATCTATTATAAGTGAAGAGACAACTGGCTGGAATTCAGTTGAACAACTTAAACCTTCTACTGACTTGCTGACAAAAATTAATTTCCTTTACTGTGTACACCATGAGAAAAAGATTCTGCAGAAGTAAAGACTTCATAATTTCCTTTTCTGCTTTGCCCACCAGATGTAGATGCATGTTTTATCTGCTGAATTTGAGCTCTTGTATCTGCCATCACAGGAAAAGTATCTATACTCTAACTTTTTGGATTGCTTCCAACAAAAAAATACATTTATCTTCTTTGGCTCCTGAATGAAATGAGGTTTCCATGGGGCTTTTGTGCAAAAACAGCAGCTTTGTGCTGAAAACTAAAAATGCTACAGATGGAAATTTCACAGTAACAGCTATGGGGCCATCCCACTTGATCAATATTAGCATGATTACTGCACATGGTTTACCTGTGGTCAAGGTGGCTGAAGTCTTGCAAATTCAACTCTCTGGTGTCTTGTGTCAGATAAATTGTATCAACATCCTGTTGAAAATACATAACCAAACACATCTTTACACAAGTGTAGTGGTTTGATTTTTTTTTTTTTGTCAAGCACTATGGATTTGCCTGTTCTTTCATCATTAGTACAGGTAGCTGAAAAGAGCTTCAGAACAAGACAAGCACTTACCCACTGTCCTTCCTCTCTGTAGGAAAATCCAAGCCAGTCACAAACACAGGCATACATCTGCGAAAAGCCTCCTACAAACAACCCAAGAGACTATTTAACACAGTAGTCACACTAGCAAACAAATGTACATCTAAAAGGACACTTCAATACTAAAAGATCCAGTTTTTAAAACTCACTCTCTTTTTCTCTCAGAAGACTCTGCATTGTGCTTATGAAAGGAACAGAGGCTATCCTATCTTCACATGGTAAGTTGCAAGAAAGCTTAATATAGTGCCTTCACTTACCAATCAGAAGTCTGCCTCATACTAATTACACCTTAAAACTAATTACACCTTTACAAGCTTCTGCTCAAAATAGAATTAAACTTCCTGACACTGCAATTCCAGCCCTCTTTTATATTTGAGCATTTAAATTCATTCTCACCACAAGGTCCAAGTTCTGCCACAGTCTGACTGTCCCACAGGGCCTGGAGATTAGCCAGTCTTTCTGAAGGCTCCATAGTTACTTTTTTCATAATCCTCCTAGATGGAAAAGAGGGGGAAAACATCATTCATGGCTTTGAAAGTATTTTTAAACACATAAACCTTTTTTAAGAGTGTTTTTAAATGAGTGTATAGGAAGAATTACCATTTTTAATACAACCCACTTTCCTACCTAAAAGGCACACATACCATTATGCAGCACAGCAGGAGTAACATTTATTCATTCTTTCTTTCTCTCTTTTTTTTTTACTAACCCTGTGACAACTGGAGCAACTAAATCCTTTTGTATTTCAAGATCACTCCACTTAAGGAGGCTTGTGGCCCTCATCTGACACCAGGATGCCCAAAATAGGGAAGAGACATGGTATTAATGGTTACCCTGAAACGACTGCTGTACATACACTGCTTTTATTCAGAAACAGCACCATGGTGCAAAGAGCAGAGCAGTTCCATGTAGCCTCTAGGCTGCACTCTTGATATCCAGCTCCAATCTTTGTAATTTGATAGCAGTTTCCTTCCCTAGACAGACAAGAAACACAATACCTTCCTACCTTTTAAGAAATAAAATTATCTGGTTTTCTGAATGGCAAGAGTGCCTCATAAACTACAGAGTTTATGAGGGGTCTAAGGGGGTGGGAGGTGGAGCAGAAGAGAATTAATAAGCAATAATAACTGGAGAAACCTCTTCCTCCTTTGTTGCCTGATCTGGTCCTCTATCATCTAAACTACTCCAATGCCTTCATTTTGGAAAACTGCCATCTGAGAGGAGGGCAAGCAATTTGATTTCTTTTCTGGGAAGCAAGCAGTCCATGCTGGAGCACCCAACCTGCTCCAGCAATGTTCTCAAGAAAACCCACAGAAAACATATAGAGAGTTTGAGGCCTTCATAAACAACCAGAGAAACAATCTTGCAACCCTCTTTATTCTTTTTGTCTGCATTTCTCACACTATTACTGAGGTTTTATAGCAACCCTCCTCACAAATATTCAGTTGTGTTCATGTTCTTTGAAGGGAGAGCTCAATCTCTACTAAGGCAGTTAACTACACCGCCCAAGAGGAAAATTGGAAGTGGGAAAAAAAATGAAAAAAAAAAAAAAAAGAAAGAAACTGCCATCTAGAGTTTATGAACTTGATTTCCTACTCCACCTACAGGAAAGGTGAATAATAAAGACATGCACCCAAAATAAAACATATAAGTTTAACCTAACCATTCACATCTAGAGTCTGTTACTAAAGTTCACATATAAAAATCAACATGTCTGGGAAAACTCTTTTCCACAGCCCATTTTTTTAAATAATGCTGAAAACCAGGAGCTGAAGAGAATACAGTAGAGCTGCACGACTTGGTAGAGAGTGATGAAGATGAGGCAATGACTGAAAACAAAGAAAAGAAAATGAAGAAAAACTACGGAGAATTGCTGCAAGATGAATCCAGAGACACAGGTAAGAGAGAAAACCAAAGGCACAAGTAAGGCAATGAAAAGAAAAGCCAGACAAGGAGACAAAAATTCAAGGAGTCAGTTAAACCATGGGAAGTATATGACAAGACTGCCCAGGGCTTAGTTTTGAAGAACAAGGCTCACAATCATGTGCATTGTTTCACAAACACTGAAAGTAAATGGAACTTTTCCCTCCTCTCCCAACTCAGATTTTACTTCTGGTGGGGAGAAAATAAAGCAGAACATGGAGCCAGTTACAACAAAAAAGACAGAACCTAAGCTGCACCTGAGGCTGGAGAGGCAAGAAACTTAAGACCTCAAATAACTGCACCCCTCTTCAACCCAAAAGCTCTTATGACCCTACAGGATGACACACAGTCTACCAGTGCTCTACACCATGTCCTGGTTCTGCCATACACCTGGACAAAAGCTTAATGCCTGTGGATATGATTCTTATATCCTCAGTGTATTTCTGAGATTGGGGTGGGGAGACCAGCAGGCAAAAAGGGGTGGTTTGTCACTGCTTCCATACAGTCAGTTCCCACTAGAGGTGCCCTAAAGGATACTTACACTGGTGAGAGTCCAGGGAATATCTTCCTGAGGCAGGTCCCGATGTGTGCCAGCACCTCGTTCACATCCTCTGAGGATGCCATCTTCATGGAGATGCTGCATTTCTCCGTTTCCATAATCAACTATTAAAAAAAGTGCAATAGGCTGAGAAGGGTATCATATGATTCATGTCAAGCAATAAACAAGAAAATATTTTAAATGCCAGTTGAATGCTCACAGGAATCTGTTATTCTTTAAAACATGACACAGCAACGCCCCAGGTAAAGTTTCTGAAAGTTTTTCTTGAACGTACAAAGACCCCCGTATTCAAACTTTGCTTTTTCTAACAGTGCCCTGCTTCCCACGGGAATACAATTTTCAAAGGATCCTGACCTCAGCTGACACTTTGAAAACCAAGAACTTTTCACAGCATTGTCCTCTTTTGAAACATGTCCCAGAACACCAGGAGAAGCAAGCACAGCCTGACAGGAAACTATTGAATGAGCAGGGTGCCTGTTTCCTCCAGCAAAAAGTAAAAGTCTTCAATGGCTGTGATCCTCTGGAAAAGTTCTAGTGCTTTGTTCTGTGCTGCTTAAGAAAATGCTGTGGTGCTGTGCTGTCTGTCTGTGCAGATGAAGCAGTAACTCAGCCAGCATGATTGTCCCGCTGTCTGGGGGATGTGTGCTTCAGAGAGGGGAATGAATAAATAAAGCCTTTTGCACCGTGCCTCTCTTAGATATTGAGTGTTCAGAACCAAATCAGATTAGGCTATGAGTGACACATCAGCTCTGCTGCTGCTTTTGGCTGCATCACAGGAAGCAATGTAATGTTTCTGCTGACTCTAGTGTGAATAGTTAGCACAGCCCAAGCCATCACCTCTTTTAGATAGGAAGCTGTGCACCCACAGTGAAAAGGTAATATGAGGAATAAATAAGTGAAGACAGACAGGAGGAGAGGGGACTCTATGCCGTATGATACAGGGGATTGCTTCTTATTGAAGCTGGCTCCCAGGGCTATCTTGGTTCCCAATTCAGGCCCAGGGTCACCACCCTGATAATCCTAGAAGAGGCTGTATTACCCCTAAAGCACACTGAGACTATTCACACCTTTTACCATCAATTCAACTCCTTTCTGAGCCTGCTGCCACCATTCCCTGATGATGAATGAGTGGGCAACTTACCACAGTTTTTCATCATCACCAATATTAGCACAACATTTCCTTATATTCCTCTGTCCATTTGTTCACTTACCTTACAGTAGGAAGCTCTTCGTGGCTCTCTGCAAGATGCCCAGCACAAAACTACACCCTTCTGATATCACAGCTATAATATGCTCTTTGCAGGAAAACTGCAACAAAACCATTTGCTCCACAAGAAATCTAAGATTCTCTCTGCCTTCAGTTAGACGTCTCACACAATTCAAACACAAATGAATGTAAACATGAAAAACCTTAAGAAATATTTTAGGAACAGTGTATGCTCATTGAGGTTGCTGAAAATCTCTTCTAAATACTGCTATAACAGTGATTGTCTATGCCTCCAGGAGTAATTAGTAATAGTTATCTGGCATTTTAGTATAATTTAAAAAAAAGTCACAAAAACTTAGAATTTAGTAAATGTCTCCCCATTAAAACACCTGGACCTTTTATATTACCTCCTTTAAGGAAAGCTTCAAAAGACAGATTAAAAAGACAAGATGTTAATACAATGAGAGCTTTTCAGAGTTCAAAGTAGCTCACGCACTCCTATTCCTTAAAAGCTCTTTAAAAGCCAAACACACATGAAACACATGAAGACTTTGATACAATTGAACTGTCAAATCTTGTCAACATGCTCATCTTATGAATTAAAAACGCTCTAAAGGCATTCTTCTTTTCAGCACCTTCCCTTTGACATTACTTTTTTGGGCACGTAACTTGCTGTCAAATATATTTTGTGTTGTACACAGTAAAGGCACAAAGAATAGTTGAAAGCAAAGCATTCCTGCCTGCAAATTCACCACAGAAGCCACTGCAGCTTGTGTGGTGATGATTGCATACCAGGCTCTGAGAAAAAGATACACTTATGATACAAACGGAAACTTGTACCATACTGAACTAGAGAAAACCCCTATTTCTTATCATTATTCCAAGTGCACAAACATTCCTAAAAATGACTCTTTAAATTCTTATTGTTATTTTTAAGACTTTTGACCAGCAAGAATGCAAGAAGACAAATGCACAGTGTGCTCAGTGGAAGGAGACACCTGCATGGTAGAGCATTACCTCCTCGACTCGCACAGACTTAGCAATGTGTAAACAACTATCTTTTATCTAGAATACACTTACCTGGCCTGGTTTACTGGAAGTTACTCCTTGGATTTCCAAGTAGCTGAAAGTTAGTTCTAACTGTAGTTAGAAAAGAAATAACGACATTAGTGCAAACATCATCTTATTTTAAGAGCACTTACATTTCTCAATGAGGTTAAAAAAACTTTTAGCAGGCTGCAGATATTTAATATCAGTTTCTGTAATTGACACTAAGTATTTTTTAATACTTGGATGCATTTTTCATTTAAAAAATACTTACATTTGTTTCTTACAGGTTTAAATGGTTATTAGATGTTATTGGAATACCACACTGGGCATTTTACTGCAAGCTATAAGCACATAAAGCTTATAATCAATTTAATAAAAAAATTATCCTATAAAAAGCATCATTAGTACAATACGCTACTGATGTGTATTCTTGTGGCTGATTAACCATTCATTACAATCTTTACAGCTTCACAATTATTCATTAGTTACATTGATCACAGATGTGAAAAATTTTACTGCACAGAAGCTGAAGGGACATGTATATACACTATACATATATATGAATAAAAATAACATCTATAAATAAGTAAAGATATTAACATAAATGTCCAAGAACTGCTTTAGCTTATCTAAAAGTATGAGAGGAAGTGATACATAAACTTTGTCTAAGTGGTTTGTTTGGATGACAGTCAGACTAGGCAGGGAAGAACATACTGACTCCAAATGGAAGTGGAGAAGGCGGCAGGGAATTCTTCTCCAAGGACAAATCTAGGGCTACAGGGAGTTTGCTAAGGTCTGAATTCACAATTATGTCGACAATCATCTTGACAGCTGAGATATACAGAAAGAAACAAACGTCTTGGACTGAATTGTGACGACAGGGCAAGACATTAGGTCATTTCCTTTTAGTTATCACTGAAACCATTGCAACTGAGCAGTCTGTCTGAATTGCACAAAGTTTCCTGTACTTTATCTTATCCTAGGTTCACAGTCAGGGTGCTCCCAGTTCTTTTTTTCCAGTACTAAGTAAATATTTCTTTGCCTAAATCACAATGAAATTTGGGGGGGGGGCGGGGGGTTCTGTAATTGAAATCCTTCATATTTTGAAAATAATTTACCTATCAACTTGAGGGTTCTTCTTTTTGCTGAAGTATGTATGTCCAAACACATATTGTCATTACGTGCATACACAATCAAAAATATTTGAAAAGTTCACACAGATCCAGTCTCAAGAATTTAGTCTGCAAATCCTGTTGCCTATAATTAACAAATGTCAGGAAACATAGCACTATCTCTACAGCTAATCTTTGGTTCATTTTTTTTCTAGTTAAAAATATGAATTTATAGTCCTTGCTTTGCAGCAAAAATGTAAAACACGTTCTAAACATCATCTACTTCAAACTAAGACATAAATTTTACAAGGTTTTAAAAGGCATAATCTCATTTATTACCCAAAATTATATGTTTTTTAAATCCTCTTAAAAAGTTATGTGTGCTTCTCATTTAGGAACCTTTCAGTTAACCAGACAGCTAATTTCACAGTTTTCAATTTTTTCAACCAAAAATTAATGAAAGTTGCACTAGAAATGCATCCACAGATCTGAATTACATTCCTACAAATATTTTATATGCTTATTTGAGGGCTTGATGACATATCCAACATTACAAATGTTGCGATTACTTTTTATATAATTTGTAGCAAGAATTAGCAAGCTTTAAGTACTGTCCTTCCCTCCCAATCAGTCTGTGTTGATTAGTGCGAATGAACTGATTGGACCAGAGCGTGAAGTTTAGAGGTGGCCATTGTAAAATCTTCGCTCCTAGGATAATAGTGAGAGTTGGAGTTAAACAACATTAATTCTTTTTAACTTTGATCCTTGTTTAGTAGATACATCTCAACAGCATTGTTTAAGCAAAAGTATAGCTTCGAATTGAATGCAGCAGTAATAGTTACTCAGAACTGCCCATCTCTAGGCATACTCAATTTTGTTGGGGTCCCCAGAGAAATAATGTGTCTTTACTCAATGTTTTTAGCTGTCTTTTGAGGAGTTACTGCCTATCACGTATTGGAAGTACTTGGGCTCAGAAAGCTTCTAAGCAGCTATTGAAAATACTGCAGACATTAGAAAATTTACTAAGTTTGGCTAACCCTTCTAGAAATGCATTTTCAACCATCCTAATAATTGTTCAGACATAAAATGTTTAATTTTTACATAAATCATAAGCACAGCTTCTCATCATCTTCCTTCTATTTGCTATCAGAAAAATTCCATTTCTACTTACAGAATACGTATTTTAGATTTTAATGAAAACAAAACCAAGTTTTTCAACTATGCAAATCTACTTAATGAGTGCTGAGAATTGTCTGAAACACTCAACTAAACAGAGTTATCACAAAGTATTCCAAGCCTCAGCCTTCAAGAGCTTTTTGATGACTTATAATGGCTTTGCTATTGTTTAACAAAATCATGATTACCACCTGTCTATCATATTGCCATTGCACTGAAGTCTGAGCTGTTCATCAACTGGATCTATCTTTCCAAGCAAGCAAAAGCCCTGGCTAAAAACTGCAGTGATTCAAACACCAACAGACAACCAACTGGAGACATCTGTGCTGCAGGGACAGGGTGATCGACTGAGGAAAATGAATATCAGCAGAAATTCAAGCTGCAGTTCATCCTACCTGTCAGTCAGCATCTTCAAATTATAGCTACCAATGGTCACATTTACCAGTGACCATAACTGAAAATCTGGCATCAATAGCTCAATTTTTGGATTCTGGTATTTCTATAACATGTGTGTATATATACGCGTGTATATAAATATACACACACACACACTTAGACACACACGTGTCAAATACAAAAAAATAGGATATGTGCCAAATTCCCATTCACTGATTCCAAACTGGACAAGAGACATTCTTTCACATCAGTCATTTTTATTCATGTGGAAATCATATTTCTCTTCTACAACAATCATTACGAATTGTCACAGGCACAGAAAAAATAATTCACCAGCATTGGCAAGGCAAGCTGCCAAACTGCTTTTCAAAATGAACAGCAAAAATCATTAGAAAACAGCTGAATTTAATAAAACTCAGAGTTTCTGCCTCCAAATCAAATATAATCCTATTTGACACTACAAACACTAGAGGGAATAATACCATCAGCTTGTTTGCACATAAACTGTCCTTTTATAAAATTCATCAGGCTCCTCTCACAGTTCTTCAGGTTGGAGTTTACAACGCAACTCTTCAGCCACCTGCATTTCTAGAAATTAAAATTCCTCTGGAAAAGGAGTGTCTGGATATATATATATGTATGTATAGATTCATTTAAGGCATATACTAATAGAAGAACCATTCTAACTCAAGAGCATGCAACATACCATTCCTCAGTTTTCTGTTTTTTTAAACAGATGTACATAACTAAAATATGCTAATTTTTGCTACTTAGTTTATGTAACTTTCATTTATTGCCCCAGAGTATTTATAGGAACACAGTGATTTTACCTTGGTGGGAATCCGAGACGTTAAAAGAAACGCTCGACATGATGCCAGCACCTATTGAAAAAATAAAAAAGAACAGGATTCGTAAGAAACATTTAATATTATAAAAGATTCTTTTCCAGGAAAATCCTGAAAGCAGAGGGAAAAAGCCTCTAGCAGAGTGAGTGTAGATTCCCTTTGCTGTCATACACCAGAAGAAGCAAAACTGGGATCAGATCCAGTAGAACACACTGAAGAGACTGCTGCAATCTGATCAGCTATAAGCCAGTTAGCACAGCAGTGAACTGAAGAAATCTATTCAACCAATCTCTCAAGATCATATAACAGAAATCTTAGTGACATTTTAAAAAGAACCAAGGATGAGAAGTCCAGGAACACAAGATGTATTTAAATGTAAAAAAAAAAAATTAGAAGATTATCATGATGTTATTAGCAATATAAGAGACTGTAAGCAAACAGGGGAGTTTTGGACACATTTGGGGCATTTCTTGAGTAAGAACGCAAAGATTTCTCATTCATAGCATCTGAATTTCTTCTCCAGCAAAGGCAATGGAAAAATGCAGTTAGACTAGTGAGACCAGTCCCTCTGGGGAGAAAGCACAACAAAACAAACATTTTGCAAGCTACTGCCAATCAAAATATAATGATTCTATATCATATCATTCCAATCTCCGGTAGCACATCCCACTCACAGATCTTACTCTTTCAAAAAGGAGTTACTCATCTTGCAAAACTACAGTACTGTTTGTTGATTTACCCACAGAAATATCTGCTGTTTGCTACATCTTTTTCCAGATTGGAAAAAAAAAAAAAAAAAAAAAAAGAGAAGCAAATTCTACTCAAACACCTGCATCAAAATCCCACAGCACACGCAGAGCTTTTCCCACAGCTAGGACCTCCTGAACTCAGCCCTTCCCTGTGTCCATGATCAAGGTTGACACTAAGCATGTTCCTCACTTGGAGAGGAAGAAGAAGGCTGAGAATGCAATCCAGTGTCCAACTTTGAACACTCCAAGGATTGGATTTCAGCTTCAGTTCCTCAGCTGAATAACATCTTGCTAAGTCCTAGGAGCACCAGTGCTGCACCAGTGTTGAATATTAGCAGATTATTTTGGGGTTCACATGATTAGAGCCGGTTGCTCTGGTTACCACTGGCATAGAGCCAAACTGCTGCAGAATAACCCATGCCTCCTGGAAGGCTCAACCCTTCCCTGAAGCCCTCTTATGACAGCCTGGCCCTGTCACACAAAGCTGCTCCATTTCCTTGCTCGTGCATAGAGGAGAGACAGCCTCTCGTGCTCCACTCCCAGCTATGCCTATCCCAAGTATCTCTTCCACAGTCCAGCACCAAGAGAAAGGGGAAGGGCCTACCCAAGGGTATTTTCCACTGCTCAGCCACAGTTTCCCCAGCCTAGCAGCAGCATTCTCTCACAGTAATACAACCTTGATCCTTTCCCTGCCTCACCCACCTCCTCAGGGCAGCCCCACACAGTAGGTGCACACCACTCGCCCGGGAGTCTCTGGCAAGATCACACCCCATGCTCACCAAACAGCTTCACTTTCAGCAG
>NW_005054311.1:8303426-8313194 GCF_000277835.1 Geospiza fortis
TTACTTGTGAACCCATCCACAAGCTGCCAATGTGTGAAGAGGGGTAGGTGATCAGGCATCTTTCCTGCACTGGCGCCACCAAAAAATCCTCTTCAGGGTCACAGGCAGAGCAGCTTCTGGTCACTACATCCGAGATGCCCAAGTGAGACAGGGGAAAGGAAACTTTTTGAAGAACTGCTTTCCATATTTACCTGCTAGGTAGTGGCCAACAACACATTAGAGATGTGAGTGCTCTGTGTATGTCACCACAGTGGGACAGCTCATTACAGGAGAATCATGTCACAGTCTTGCTTTAAAATATTTGCTTGCATATAAGGGTTCAAGCTACTTTATGAGCCTAGAAAGGGTCAATTTAACATGACTACTGTACACATGAGCAGTCCAAACAACAAAGCTAAATGTAAACCAGGTAACCAGAAGGTCCTAACAAAATTATGTTGGAAAAGTATGTTCCAATAGAGCACATGGCAGTGTATATTCTTGTGGCAGACATACCAATGATCCCAAAGTGATCTTTCTAAAACCAACAGAGATGAAAAACCCACAAACGTTAAGATGATTTATGTACAAAGAAGAGGCCTGCTGTAAGATGATACTCCCCACTCAGCAGGTAAATGACTACTCTTGAGCAATAAGATGGTACCCAAAAAGAAACAAAAGCCTTAAATTTCTAATCCAGTAACACAAATTTCTATAGTTTTCAGAGTTAAGACTCTCACAAACAAGAGTTTGATTCTTCCATAAAATCACTTGAAGAGAAGGTCAATTATTACTGCAAAATTAATGGTCTATCTTGACAACAGCAGGACAAGATTTATTACTTTTTAAAAACTTTTTTTACAATGGCAGAATTGGCTGAGGCTTGCCATTTATCACAATTTTAGCTGTTAAAATCTGTGAGTATAGCTTTGAAAGGATCCACTTTAGTTTACTGCTTTCTGATTGTTTTTTTCCGAATATTTTCAAAATTTTACAGTGACATCTTCATTTTAACATCACTGGTTTTGCTCATATTTAGCAACAGGGTAGCCTGTACCCCAGTTCAACCCAAGACTTGCTGGACGAGCTGTGAAACATAAATGGTTTGTTTTCAATGACTTCCTTCTCCTCAATAAGGCTGCAGCAAAAAAACAAGTAATGGCTCTTAGGATGTGGCTCACCCAAGTCTCTGACAATAGGATTCTGCATGGTTGTTAGGACTTGCAAGGGCAACAGAACATGTATTGCAGGCTACTCAAAACCACACCACTCTAGTCCTTCCCTTGAGAAATGTGATGCTGATGCCAAAGGCAGAGGCACTGGAGGTGTTTTCACACGACAGTTCAAGCTCCCTCTTGAGAAACAAGCTATTTTTGTGCAGGAAAACCCAGGTCTCTGTGCATTCCTCTGACAAGAATGAGTATGTGTCTGATTGCACAATTGTCTAGGGCTTTCAGAAACATCCAAGAGTGCTGTTTTTCATGAACCGGCAGATTCTAGATTTCCTGGGGTTTTTGATTTCTTCATACAAAGAAACTAAAAAGCAGATGCAGCCACCCTTACTCTCAAGCAATCCTCAGGCATCTCACCAAGAAGGTTCTATCACTGTTACTCTCATTTTGCACCCAGGGAACCTTGAGCACAGAAGTGTCATGGTCAAAGTCGCTTGGAAGTCCAGAGGCTCAGAGCAGCAGACACCCTAACTCCAGGGATAACCTGGAATAAAGAGCTCCCTGGCTCACAGCCCATCAGGAATGTCAGTTGGGCACGGTGTATAATCCACCTTATCATCTGATAACAAAATGATCTCACTTGTTCAACTTAATGCGTCACAGCCCCGCTCCTCTAGAACCTTTTTGTTTGGGTACCAGTAGTACTCAATCATTAATGAAGTTAAAAGATCCCATCAAAAGATAAGCACATGCAGGGTAAAGAAAGAGGCTCAGGAGTTAATTCATGCTTTAACACACCTGTAAGCCAAAAGGTTAGTGAGTGACTGATGTGAAGGCACCAAGCACATCAGGCAAAATCCAGGCAAATTTTACACAGGATACACAACCTGGCTGTTGCTCAATGGAAAGGACAACAAAAGAGAATTATATTTAGTTAACAGCAGCTTTGGTCTATCTTCCTACTCTGTCATTTTTTAAGCATAAAATAGGATTATTATTTGAATTTTAAATGACTCCTACTCACACATACATACCCAAGTTGATGATTTCTTAATGTTTTTTCATTCCAAATTCTGTAACACTCCCTACACTACTCATAATGTCCATGAAACAAAATTGGGAAGCATTCACCAAAAACATATCCTGCAAATTACTGTCTCCAGAGATTCATGGCCTACAAGGTCATCTTCTATTTACCAGAAACATAATATATTTCAGTAAATAACATAGATCCTCCGTGAGCATGTCAATATAACAAATACACAGATGCATTTTGTCATTTATTGTCAAATCCTGGCATTATTACCCATTTTAGCACTCTAAGTTAAATTAACAGGGCTGCACTGGGTTAACCCAGCCACCCTACCTGGCAGTCACTCTTAGGAGGATCACTAGAGAAACACAGCTCTGTGCTAATTGCATCTATTTTGCCAGACAAACCACAGCAACTGAAACTACCTCATCTATATTTAAAGCACTTTCAAATCCATAAGGAAATGCAAATCTTCTGAAAAACACCATTACCCTTTTTAAAATGCTCAGGAATGAAGAGTTCTGGAAAACACAGTGAGCATACTTGGGCTTCGTGACTAGACATGAAATGAAATCAAACCTCCTCAGCACTTCATGGGCCTGGGAAGTTGCATGATGCTCCCACCACTCACTACCACAGATGTTTTGAAACTTCCTTCTGCTGAAATCTCAAAATAAAGATGATTAACCAAATATTTTTCCCTTGCTGGGAACTGATGAACACAGATACTTTTAAAAATCCAAAATCAAAACCAACAACCAACTTTGTACTTTTTTTTGATCAACTGTTGCAGTTTTACTCCTTAAAATGTACTCCCCTTTCCTTCCGCCATAGTTTCTTTAGCCCCTGGCATCTGCCATCTTGTCAGCCTCAAAATTGATTCAGTCTCTTCCATTATAATGTACTTGTGGAAAGCTGCATTTGTAACAGGTTTTCTTATTTCTTGTCACATTCTAATGATAGCCATCATCTTGAGAATGCCTTGAATCCAGAAGACAGTCACTTTTCTATATATATCTTAGTTATACCATCCCCATTTTTTTCATTATTCATTACCATTATTATCCAAAACATCACCATTTTTAAGTTTCCACCTCTATTAGGTCCTTTATGATTTCTCTCATAAGCCTTCCACTGCTACTGCTGACTCAATATCCAATGTGCACACAATAATGTGAGGTAAAGCAGCAGCACTAATACAGTTTTTGCTTGGTTAAAACACAGATGAATCAATACATGTTAGAGCATCCAGCCTCCCTCGGTCCCTACAGGATCGACCGCTCCCTTCCCGGGTTGCATGCCTGATGTTGTAAATGCTTCATCCTGAAGCAACTGGAGTTCGATTAGATAAAAGGCCCCTTTCAGCACCACGGTAGAGATATTAGAGCTGGGTTTGAGAGAGGCACTTCCCGCTAAAAGCACTGAGCCTCGCTACACAAAGAGGCTAGCTGACATCCTGGAGGGCTTTTTGGAGGGCTGATCAGCTCAGGCACAACAGGAACACGTATGCAGCATCATCTGAAACGCTTGGCATTGCTTGGCATATGGTGGGTTTCTCTGCAGAGAGCTGACACCAGTGAAAAATCCCCAATCTGAGGGCTTGCAGCACCACCACCTTCACCCACACAGCCCTCACCATTGAGTCTGAATCTGATCATTTGGTCTCGACCACTTTTGAAGCACCATCTGTGAAAAAACCACTGACGGACCTTATTCACTCCTACTCCAAATGTCCCCTTATTTATACACCAATACTAAAGCAGTCTTTTGCTGCTGAAGAAGTACTGTTAGGAAAGGCTTAGTGCATTTCAGTTCACACACAAAAAACAGAGTTTCTCCCTCACTGAAATGACCCTTAGCCAAGTTGAACACATTCCCAGGCTCGCCTAAGTCGCTGGTGCCTGTGTGGCCAGCCAAGACCAAAACACAGTAAGGGGAGCTGCTACTTGCATCAGTACAATTCTCTCCTGCCCAAGACAGGGGTAAGCTCTGCAACACAAATAATTACCTCAGCCATCCCCATAAAGGGCTGCTCTGCTGCATGTTTCTCTATTATCATTCCTCATCAACCACTGCTTCCTCAACAAGGCTCCCTGACTGAAGCCATGGACAGAGCATGAGCCTGCCTGCCATGGGAATGCTGTGCAGATCACAGCTTTCACTGGTCCTTATTGCCACCACACTACTTTAAAAATTCAAGCCTACTCTGTTAAGGGCCACCAATTTCTGTATTTTCTGGATAGCAGAGGATAGTATATGGGGAACAGTTTTTAGCGGGTCTTTTGTTGTTGTTGTTTTGCTTTGGTTTTTTGGGGTTTTTTTGGGTTTTTTTTAATGTGTGCTCAAATATCAGAAGAGATGCCAATAAATCTGCCATTTTTAGAGAAGAAAAGCACCTTTCACGTTACTGCAGGGAACAAGACAGGGGACACCACAAGATGGCACAATGGAGTGCTTCACACACATTTCCCTTTCAGTCCAAGTCAGAGGACCCATTAAGAGAAATGCTTATTTAGCTCCTGGAAAGCTGTTCAAATCTGCAGAGCAATTTCTACTTCAGAGGCAGAAATGAGCAAATCCTGCCTAGAAGACAGGTAAGAAAAAAATATCCTTGTTTTAGAATTAATAACAACTAAGGCACGGACACTGAAAAATTTGCCTAAAACAAAAAGGCAAAATGAAGTGGTAAAGCTTGAAAGAGAAGCTTGGAGTAAAAAGGGTCCTAATTCTGATGTTTGAGAAGAAAACAAGTAGCATGGAGGTTTATCAGCAAATTAAGACAAAATTTCCAGACATAACTAAATTTGTTCCAACAGCTCTACCAACACTACCACTACACCTACAGGCAGTGTCCTAGGCCTGTGAACTGTTTCTAAAAAACACATGAATCAAATTGTGCTTCTTTAAAACCTGTGAAGCACAAAGAAACATGAACACTTGCTATAACCCTGTCTGCAACAAGCAAACTATCCAGCTGTTTTAGTAAAGGTGGGATTTCAGAAGAAACTGAGATGTGCTCACCTTTGGCCAGACATCACCTATGGCAGCAACAGGACCCATGGACACTCCAACTGCCAAGCCCGTTGAAGTGGTTTGGGATGTGGTCACCAGTGGTGCAGACTGGGACTGTCCTGATTTACAGATTTTACATTCAAAAGTTTTCTATCTTAGGCTTTATTAACCACAGAGCTGCTTGAGGAGGGGCAGCCACCTACTGCCTGTGTGCACAGGGCTCCCCTTGCTCTAGCAAACAATCAGTCATGGAACAGTTTCATGGCATTATGAGAGATGTCCAACACAGAGCACTAAACACAATCCCCTGAAGGCTGCAAAGCTTCCTTGTCATACTGCTCACCACACCACACCACAATTCCCAACAACAAAAAACCATAATGCTGTAAAACACTAAATACCAGAAGACCCACCTGGAGTGCTATTTAAGCCTGCTCTGAGCCATAAAAATTGGA
Source organism: Geospiza fortis (assembly GCF_000277835.1). Classification (NCBI taxonomy): domain Eukaryota; kingdom Metazoa; phylum Chordata; class Aves; order Passeriformes; family Thraupidae; genus Geospiza; species Geospiza fortis. Next base: position 8,309,078 of record NW_005054311.1, read on the forward strand.
ATCAGCAGCCGCATTTCAACAATTCAAAGTCCTCTCCATGGCACTGGACACAGCCAGGGCTGATCCCAGCAAAGGTACAAGAGGGGAGCAGGTTCAACCACATACCTTAATTTGTCAGCTCATCAATGAGGGGTAACACCTCAAAGGGGTTTTTTTTTCTCTGTACCTACATTATACAAAAATAGGTCACTAGCACATTAATGTCAATATACCTTTATTTCACTTTTTTTCCTACTTTTGCTCTTATCTGTATACAACCATTACACAGATTCAGTGCTGAAATTCAGGTTACAATGTCCTTCAGCAGGATTCCCACATACTCACCTTTTACAATGTTCTAGACCCCCAACACCCGGTTAAAAAGTGGGTTGAAAACATTTTGTTGACTAGTAATTCAAAAGAGCTTGGGCTCCAGCATTTTCTGTGCAACAGTTTTTTATGCTCTTCTCTCCATCACAAAAAGATGGTACAGGCACCCTTTAGAAAAAACCCTCCCATTACCTGTCCATGGTGTTAATAATAAGAAAAGCCCATACCCTTTCCCCCTTCCTGCACAGCTTCTCTCTGTGTTTACGCACAGCAGTTAAAATGGAAGCGTTTTGGTGCGCTGCAAATGACACTGTTTCCATGCAGAAGTAGCTGGAAATAGATTGTGCTATTACAGTGCTTTTATTCTTATCTTCTTTAATTTCATCACTTGGAAATGCCAGATTAAACATTTTGCAGTGATCCTTAGTGAGGGGATTGCTCTCTTTCTAAGTGTGTCACAGCAACCATAATGAAGAACTTTAAAGACCAGGAAACGAAACAAAACAAAAACTTCAGGTTCAGAGGAAACGCAATTTGATCCACAGTGCAAGCATTTTATAAGAAACTCTTCTACAGACATTCCTGTTTACTTTTAGCTACCAACAATTAAATAAAGATTTAATTATTGAAGTGTAATGTGCTTAGCTACAATGGATAGTGAAACAAATAAAATAAGCACAGTAGAACAGTTTTCCTCAATAGCACTGCTATAAACTGCAGTTTCAAAAAAATTGACCTTGGACAGCCCCAAGAGCTAAGGGCCAGAGAAAGATATCAGCTTAATAAATCTGTATAATTAAGTCTTTTGTGTACTCTCCACGGCATACACAAATTGAAACACAAACCAATGGGCAGAGCATCATAAAAACCCAAGCCAAAGCAGTTCTTTCCCAATGAAACCATTGCTGTGGGTGCAAGACAAAACCCTCTTCATGACTAGGTCCAGAGGGGATACAAGGTCTTCTCCCCTACACTGCTATAGGAGTTTCACTGCTGTCCTCAGGTGCACTCTTGATTTCCTTTTCTTCCTCTTGCTTCCCCACAGTACCCCTTTTCCATCCCTATCATCTGTAAAATACTATGTACCCGCTGGAACTAACACGACTGTGACAGCCACTTCATCCCTAATCACCTGAGCTACACTGCAAGACTTCATCTTTACATACTTTGATATCTTAAGACCATCAATCTTTCATGAGAGGGATGGTGCTTGAGTACTGAAACCAGCTACTTGGTCATTTAAAATACTTAAAAGCCACCACTATATGCAGGACACTCAAACTCAGATATTTTGTTATACTGTTTTACATTTTATATGATCCCTTTTACAGCTATTTTATTTCTAATGTATCACATATCACCTCTGCTAAAGAAATCTTTTCTTTCAGAGTCTAAAATAACCTTCCAGAAATGGCAAAAATGGAGCAAACTACTCCCCTGTCCCTGCTCAAGAAAGCAAGGCTGAAAAGGACTTCCCCTTGCCCACTGCTATCCCAGCATGAAAAGGGCAGTGAAAGGGAGGCCCCTTCCAATATGGAGCTTTCCCACAGCTCTCATACTTCATTATTTAAGTGGTGGGAGTTGAAGATGGCTAGGGCATCCCCTGATGGCTTCCCCAGGGCCAACCACCCACCCACCCCCTCAGCTGATGAGTAGCTACCATCCCCTGGAGAAAACTCACAACAGGTTGCCTGTCATGCACTTTACTCTTACAGCCAGGGCAGCTAAATAACTGAGGTGCGAAGAGTGTTCCCACTTTCTTGTCATGCAGGTGCATGGTGGTGGATGCATTTCTTTCTCAGGAAATTCTGCACCAAACAAAGTCCCCTCCCTGCTCCCACTCTGTATCTAACAGGCAGGAAACCCAGCAACCAGGCCAGCCTCAAGCAGTGATACAGCTGATTGCATCTGGCTTCCCCTTAAACAGAAATTCAGGAATTGCCACATTCCAGAGAAGCAATTCTGCCTCCAACATGCTGCAAAAAAATACTTGGCAGTCTCCCCCACTCTCCAAATGAACACTATCTTGTCTACCTAAAAAGTACAGGCTGCATGAGCTGGGCAAAAACCACTAAGTAACCATGGATGGAGGGCTGTTTTTCTTTTTGCTGATTTTTAAATATGATGTCAATTATGTAATGCTGTTAATTATTAAAAATTAATATGCTCCTATTCAATATAAAAGCCATTTTCAGAATTTCTGGTTTTGCAAAGATTCTTGAGTGTATCACACTATTACTGGCTATGTGTTATTTATGCAGCTTCTTATACAATATATTAACCTGGAAAAATGCATGTAATAACAAAACATCCCCATTTATCTGAGAACAACTTCAATTTCTAACAGCCAAATGGAAGAACAAGCAAACAAACAAAAAGTCAGAAACCATGCTCAAAAAGAAGGGAATAACAATTCACTGACTGCAAAAACCACTAAATGATTCTGCTCTTCAAACTTAGGAGCTAAGTATAACAATTGCTGCAACTTGGTACCCAACATTCAAAAGTTTCAGTAGTTTTTAAACTACCTATGCCTCTGAAAGTTTGGAAAAAAATTTCTTGCTTCCCCAGAAAGCCTTCGCAAGGTTCTGCACATGACACAAAAGTCTTCTAAATCAAACTCTTTTTCAGAACAGTTTTGTGTGTGAATTTTGCTTTTATAACCACTGATCCACATGCTTGATGCTAGTTAACTATGGCTGATTTCAGAACTCAAGAGTCTTAGAGAGAGGAAGAGAGCTTTTAAAAGGTTACTTCGCAGCTTTACTACTTCTAAGTTGTGAACTTACAACTCACTCTGCTTGTCAGAGCAAGCTGCAGAAGTGTAGAGTGAACTAGATCCTCCTGGGCTTTATAATTTTATCTAGAGTAATGATTTACAAGCTCTTCAATTTGTGGGCTGTTTTACTTTTCTCTATGGAGGTATAGCACAGGCTGCCAAAAAGGAAAGTAAAGCTGAGAATGATGGCCTTTGCTCTTTTTATATGGTAGGTTTTAAACCACCATAGTCCATCTTAGTTTGTAAGAACAAGGCCTGCAAGTGCAATTTTAAGTTTATGCCAGTTATAAAGCATGGCATTCATATACACACATCAGTTTAGCTAAATTTGCTTCTAATGTGCCTATCACCCTTAGCCTAAATTCAAAGTAACATTGATTAACTGTCATTGGAGTTACACCTCAACCACTTCAATAAACTCACCTGGATTCAGTCAATTTGCTGGTATTCTCACAGACATCAGAAAGAAAAATGTCATTCAATTGTGCTGCCTAAATAGCTGATTAATGTGTGTCATCACCATTTTTTTTACCCACTTCTTGTTTATTATCTCTTCTCAAGATCTTTCATTGCTTGAAGTTCTAAATGTTTTCTTTTCCTTTTGTTGAGCTTTGATGCTTATATCAACAGAGGAGTTTTGTACAACTAAAATTAGAAGTTTTAAAGAAATCACTATAAAGATTTTGAATTACACAGCTAAGTTCCCAAACACGCCATAAATAAATGATCAGTGTCTTGGTAGCAGGTTTGCACAAAATTTTACCCAACAGACTATCAGATATATGGAAGATTTGAACCCTGCCCACACACAAACACTTGTATTACTGAATAATTAACTTCATTATTCAGATGAGAATATTAATGATGTCAGTAAAGCAGCACAGCCATTAAAACTCAAAACCTCCCACCCACAACTGCAACACTGAAAAATCCCCCAAGCTTTATCTTCCATATCTTTTGTGTCAGGGTCCTGTAATCACTCAATTTGTCCACATCATCATTTCTCATTTTCTTGCAGGCTAGATACAG
>NW_005054311.1:8313235-8324594 GCF_000277835.1 Geospiza fortis
AAGACAAGGAGCAGAAAGCATCCATGTCAACGTGTCTGTGGTGGAATGACTTTTCAAATTCAGTTGTGTGGCAGAGCTCACACCTGTTCTGAAAAGGCCACTACCTCCCCCTTGCTCATAAATTAGATGGGAACTTAAGAGATCTTCTGTCTTCAAATATAGGTATCTCCTAAAGTAGAGGTCAAGGGAGGTGGAAACAATGGGATACCCCATTGACATCTACTCCAGGCTGTGTAAAGAAGCTCCAGGAGACACAGTTTTGCTCAAGCTAAAAAAGCAAGAGTGCTCACTTGTTTAACAGAAAAAACATGTTTAACAGAAAAAACAAAATCTGGCTGTTTGCCTCAAACAATTTCATCATCACGATCATGAAGTACATTTCTAGGGTAGGCCGCTCCTACCCTAGAAGCTGTTAACATACACAGATATGTAGTTAAGGCCTTAATCTGAAAATGCAGGTGACAGAAGCAAGTAGATATAACCCGTTCAAGAAGAGACGCCAAATACCAGTGTTTTAAAATAATATATCTATGCCCACTCTTTGCATGATAAAGACCACAGTGTTTCATCCAATAATATGAGAATCGAGCCTGTAACCTCAGCTCCTCTCAATCTGATGCCTCAGAGCCGTTTCAGAAGCGAAGCATCTGTTGTGGTTGCTAATAAAAAGTCTGAAGAATTCTGCTTTCAAATATGCAAAAGTGGGTGGGGGAGAGGGGGCAGTTTCACTTTCCTGCAGCCACATGAAGATACACAACAGCTTTCAAAGTACATCATTGACTCACTCATGGTAAAAATCAATCAATTCTATGAAGTTTATGGAGCCTGGTAAATTAGCTAGAAAAAACACAAGCTTCGCTAGCTCCTCAGGGTTCACAATATGCGATCTGACCCTGGCTGTAACAATCACATCACTATAAACAAATGATGAAGGAACCACACCTGTCTGGAAACCCGGGTACTCAATAATGCTCCTTCCAAGGGGGTCAAAGCCTATAGAGCACAGGCTTCAAGGAGCCCTGCACTGAGCCAGTGCAGCAACAGATAAAAAAAAGTAAGGTCATCAAATGTGATGTAAGACATAACTAAACAGGGAGAAGCATCAGCTCTCATAATAGGGTATCATTCCTAGGGAGTGGCACATGATACTTCCCTGCAATCAAACTAGAAAGAAGATTTAATACAAAGGAAAAACACTACAGAAGTGACAAATGGCAAGGTAATTCAGTTTAAGGAGTAACACAATAATTTTTCCTCTTCACTCAATTTCTAGTCTTTGCTACATCTCTGCTTCCAGCAGGCTGCGTAATCTGTCCAAAGACTCCAGTATCACACAAAAACCTTCATTGCTAAGGACAGTGATTTTTATTTATACTGTCTCAAGTTGCTACTTGCCGGCAACATGCCAGCATTCTGAGGAAGAACTGGTAAGAAGAAAAACTAGGCTGAGGCTGAGCGACCTCTTCAGCTGTGATTCTGTAAGATTTATTCTATGCAGAAACAAAGAGATTGCACTTACACACAGCAAGTTGAATTTCCACATCTGGAAAGCCTGGGCTGCTCTGCTGATAGCAGCTCTGCTCATGATCAGTCAACATGCTTGAGATACACTACCCTTCCTGACACGCTGCCCGTGCAAGACATACTGGATTTTGGCTGTTGAGTTCAGGTAAACTTAAAAGAGTAGCTGCGATCTCCAGATATCCAGCATGCATGGTTTCTCCTGGATCACCAAAGGCTTGGAAATCCAGGAGAAATGCATCATACCTACCTTCAATATTCTACCAAGTTCTGGTTTCCCCCTACCCCAAGTGCAGTCAGACAACATGACCAGAGAAACTCAAATGCATGGGGGTTGCCAAGATCAAGGATAGAGGTTCACAAAAGGGTTAATCTGTGCCAAGACAAGCAGTCCTGATTTAAAAGCTCTGAACACCTGACACTAACACTGAGCTCTCTCCCAAAGGCAAGTTTACCCTGGGCTAAATTTGCCACCTTTCATATGCCTGTGTTGCAATTCTAGTACACTGAATCCTTCCTCATCAAATGCACAGCCTGCCCTTTTGTCTGCAGCTGCTTCAGTGCTATTGCACCATGTTTCTGCCTGGAGGTTTGTCCCTCTGCTCCTGTGCCCATAGCTTGAGAAGCTCATAATTGGCAGATCTGGGACACTAAATAATTCTTAGTGAAAGCCAGGAAGCTGAAACCAACAAACAAGACCAGAAAACATCTCAGTCGGGGATGTGTGTATGTGTAATGAATGAAAAACAGTGGTAACATAGAACTGTGTGAAAATATTTCTTTCCAGGTCCCTTTTACCATGGAACATGTTTTGATTCTCTAAATTCACTCTGTTGATGTTATAAACCCACCTTTTCCATTAGGAAATGCATAGATAGCTGCAGAACCACACTTTAAATGAGGCAGTGCTGTGTTCTATTCCAGATTATTAGTTTGAAATACCACCACTTGCAGTGCATTTACTCCTGTGTATGTACAGCTAGTACTACTTTTATAATGGAGCAGTGATTCAAGTATTTTCTGGCTCATTATAACAAACTGACACAGAGAGACTACAAATACAAGGTAACCAACAGTTTTAGAGAAGGAAAAAAAACATACTGATTAGTGTTTAATTTGCTGATTCCTGGAGAAGAGAGAAACCTTTTGAACCTACAAACAAATGAGGCCATCTGAAAAGTATGAAGGAAAGGACAAGACTTAAAAGCTGATGTATTTAAACAAACTAACTAACTAAAAATTATAATCAGTGCTATCTCCACAACCCATAAAACCGGTACCTTTCTGGTACAGCTCCATAAATCAATTTTGTTATCAAAATACAGTCACCAAATCTATAAAACAGACACACAAAAGGAAGTCTAGAGTTCAACAATCATCTCTGTCTTACCCTTGTTATTAATTGAAACAGATGGCAGTGGGGGTGGTAATAGCTACACGCAATTTGGGACACTACAGAGGAAGACATCAAGCTTTATAACAGTCACGCAAATACATGGTGCCTTTTATTCTAACCATATTCACACAGAAATATTTGAGGATGATCCAGTATTAGAAACAGAATCTACCTTCTCTTTTATGCATATAAACTGCTCTCTTCCAAGACTCAACTACATCCACTAGATCATTGGTAAGCAGCAGGAAATTTAAATAATTCAATCCAAGATGGAATATCTCCTAATTTTTTAAAAAAGGGAACTAAATTAATACCCTGGAATAAGATATAAAATTGCTTGCAAAGCAAGGAGCACTGCATCAGACTTGGCACTTCACATTCTAAGTCACACTTGCACAAAACAGGCAAGCAAGTGAAGGAAATAAATTAGAAGAGAAAAGCCTCCGTGCATGTGCCAAAATGCAGTCTTAGGATGCAGCTGTAACGCAGCCTAATACAGCTAACCCAGAGGAGCTGAGCCCACTCCCCCACAATTCCACCACGCTGCAGGGCGCTTCCAAAGCCACCCAGCTGCTCAGGTGGCTCAGCCAGGCTGAGGGCTCCCACCACTGCACATACACCAGACCGGTTCTCTGTAGGTGTCTCTTGCCAGGTCTGTGCCACCAACCCCGACAGGGGAGCTGTGACCTCTGCCAGAGGGGCAGGTGGCAAACAGAAATGGAAACTTCCTAGAATGGGTGCAGCTGGCTCAGCTACTGGAAAGAGGGCCTTCCTTGAGAGATGGACAAGTCCCATAATTTTAATTACCACTCTTTTGCTTTCCCCCAAGAGGACAAACCCCCAAAGAGAAAAGAGAAGAGAACCCTAGCCTAACTTTTCTTTAGAGAGGACCAGCCATGAGATGGGTATCATTATTGCAGGAAAGAGCACAAAAGAAAGGTCGGTGTAATTAAGCACCTAGTGATGCACCACATCTGCATGACTGAGTCTTCCTGTGATCCAGACCCAGCCCTGGCAGCCCTTTGCTGGCAGCTCATCCCCAGCATCCTACCAGACACAGACAACTCATTTGGAGATGCTGATAAATCTGGCAAAGCTGCTTCCTGTTGAAAGGGCAGCACAGGCATGGTGGATGTCCCTGAAGGAAAAACAAATGCTGGAGGCCAGTAAGACAGATCACTGAAGCACTTAAGTAGCAGAGTAACAAGCCCACACAAGGCTTTATGTATTTGTTTAACCCCTACACTAGAACAACCAGTGCCATTTGGGCTGATTAACCTAAAATAAATAAAATGTCACTGCTCCCTACAGTGGATGAAAAACAAAAATGCTACATGAACTTGTACTCAGCTTTTCAGAACAACCAGAACCAACTCCAGCTCTCCTGATACGGTGCTAGCACTCACCTTTTCTTTAATAGCTGTAACCTCTCATCTTTATTAATCAGGGACTTGTTCAAAATACCCACAGCATGAGCTCCAAATTTCAGTTTAAGAGTTAACTTCTACAAAGAAGCCAATACTTGTTCTGTCAGTCCTTGCTCACTCTTGGGAAAAAGGAAGCAACTCAGACATGTTGCATAACTGCTCACAGTCACCGTCAAAGAGCTTGAGCAGTAATTGGAAAACTAATATCACTGCTTCAAATAGGTGCAAAAATACACAGTGCAAGGCCCATTAAGAGGATAGATGAGGAGACAGACATTATACTCCTCTCCCTGTCAGGGCCTCTTCAGAATAATTTAATACAGGATCCACAGAAAATGTCCTCCCACGTGTATTGATGCTAATTCACAGAATTAAACAGCAAAGCTAAGAATGCTGAAGCAAAGAAATTAGTTCACTGTAAAATCAGCTTCCAGTTTGGGCAAATTAACTAGGTAGCATGCTTCATTCATATGCCCTAACATACACAAAGTATGTAGTTTTGGTCAAGAGGTCTGTAAATCTGGCACTCCTGCTATCCACAGATACACAGGGGCTTTCCAAAGAGTTCTTTCAGCTCCCCTTTAGCTATTGCATCAGCCAAGACAAGTACATTTATACTTCAGTTTTCTAAAAGGTTCATTCTGCTTTTTTTTAAAAAAGTAAACCATAATCAGAAACCAAACCTATGCTTGTGCGCTCACACAAAGTTTGTTTTGCTAGCAAATTAAAAAGCAGAGGTCACCTACATGGTCAGCTTCACAGCGCCATGGGAGAAGACACTGTAGCTACTTGGAGTAGAAGAGTAAAGAGCCTCTATCTAACACAAAGGAAAATACAGATCAGCTGTGCAGCTGGTTAAATAGAAAGGGAAATACATGACAACACACGACCTGATAGTTCTCTTACTTTTAAAGCCATCAGCAATTGAATAGAGGAAAACAAAATAAACATGTTTTTCAGATTGGGTGTTGTCTCCATCAGTCTCCCTCCCCATACATGTATACAATGGAGGGAGAAGATACACAAGAAGGATACAGAGACTTATTTTCACAGGACTTCTTTGGTACTAAAGGAGCAGAAGACTTCATCAAGAATTTCTTACAAATTTATTCACATTACTGAAAGAAGCAATCCATTTGTCATGTACACTTAGCAGCCCCTTGCAGATTACTAATATAAAATTGTAGTAACATTCTTTCAGTGAAAGATAACATGCTTGGCTGCATAAAATCCTAAACAGTATGTAATAGAGTATGTTAGGTTAGTCACAGCATTTAACACTGCTATAACTATATCTATGTTTGCTTTCCAATGAGAACAACATGACAACATAGAGCATCTGTCCCAGAACCGTACACAGCAATGACATTTCATTTTATAAAAAGAATCTTCTTTTTCAAAGTACTAAATAAACAAAAGACACCTAAAAAAAATTGAGTCTCATCTTCAGAAAAATGCTCTAATAAATTACAACCTAAAATTAGACATTTCAAATGACAACATTTCCCAGGGTCTCCTTTTTATACATTCACAGAGCACCACAATTTTATTAAAAATAGCAAAGGTGGCCACAGAGTCATTGTTGGAGTTGGCACATTTGGGCTGCACTCCAGCCCTTGCCAGAGCACCTCTCTGAGATCCCAGGTTTATCAGTGGGTCCTTGCCTGCTCCTGCTCTGGTCCCAGCCTGGGGTGCCTGCAGCTCCCCTAGCCCTCTCCCAGGACTCTGTACTCTGAGTGTTCTCCCTCCTGACATGTTATGGCCATGCTAAATTAGTAGCCAAGATGCCTTTTCCAACCACTAATGAATCTTATCAGTAGAAAAACAAAATAGAGGAGCATGGATTTGAAACAACAAATACATATCCCAAACCCTGCTTACCTAAGTGACTCAAACTTCTGTGCTGGAGACCTGGGAGAAACCCTACCTTCTTCATACAATCTCAACAGCTTTTCCAAAACAAGGGCCCCAACTCTGTGAGAAAGGATTTTTCTAACTGTTCATAGCCCTTTGGCTCACTGATCCACACAACTGCCAGACAAAACATGTTTTGTAACTTGGCTGGAGCTCTGAGCAGACTTTTAACAGCTAAAAGCTCAGGAATTGTCTATTAACCACCCTTGAGAGGCCTCCAGAAAGTATTTTATTTCAAGCTATTGTTTTGCTACCAGCTTTTTCAACAGCCTGTTGTTACCACAGCACATTCACAGCATAAATACCTCAATAGGTAACTGAAAGGCACAATACAAGGTAGGCAAACCCCTGCTGCGAATAAAAAGGGCATTTTCTTATTTAATTACAGAGCAGTTGTCCATCAATACATGCATTTAAAGAGCCAACTCCAGAATCTGCAATAATCAGAGAGCAGCCTGGTGCAAATAGACCAGAAATACACAAACACCCTACCTACTGTTGCCCTGAACAACTGTAGATAAATAATATGAACGGTAATCTATCTGATGAAGAGCAAAGATGGAAAACTGCACAATTTTCATGGTTGGTTAATGAGATAAGCCACAGCCCAAGGCAACAGCCTCTACCAAATAGAGTAAGACTGCATTTCCAGCTTATTTTAACTACTTACATTTTTTTCCTGAGAGAGATAAACAGCATACTTGCTGTGCTGTCTAGGATGCTAAGCACACATGAAACAAACACAGCAGATAATTCTATTACTGTTCGTTCCTGTGAAGGAGTTAGACATTCAGTAGTGAACATCCACCCAGGTAAATGAAATAGTTAAGGAAGAAGTTCAGGAATTAATTCTACTCTGCTCTCTAGGCAGCTGTCAGACTGCAATGATGAGCAATTTATCTTCCATCTACGACACTATCAGCAGACAGGCAGAGTCACTGGGGAAGCCAGCTGCAGTCTACACCCTTCACGATATAAAATCCATGCCTCTGAAGAAGCACTCACCAGGGAACTTAGTCATTTGCCCAGCTGCCCCATCAACTGTGAAATACTTCTGTGCTTTTCCTTGTCTGTTGCCTGCTGCGTGAGCAAAGAAGAGGTGCCCCATGAGGGAGCAGTTCCAAAGACATGCCAACCATCCTCTACGCTCTTCCACCTCCGACTTGGAATCAGCTGTGCAAATCCCCATACCTTTGCATCAGGATGTTACCACAACCTGAGAAACCCCACACGTGGAAGCTTAGGAAGCTGAAATGCCCCACTTACCTCTGGTCTTGAGGGTGCCACAGAGAGGCAGTCACACATGTGCAGCCAGAATACTTATCCCAGAGCACAAAGTTCCCTCCCACACAGGAAGAAACAACTTCAGACCTGCAGGCAGGCAGTTTAATCGATGGCTGCCGCTGCCAACTATGTGCAGGCACAAGTGTTTCACCTGGAAGGGCAGGTGAGAACTAGATTTCTCTTCCAGATCCACAGCTACTGTACTACAGGAAGTGCTGACACCCCATCCTTCCTACCAGGGGTTTTGCAAAACACCTATAATTTCATGAGGCTGAGTGTTTATCAGGTGAGCTTGCAGTGATGGCAAGGTGCTTTTATTTTACCTTAAATGCAACGAGAAGTCAGAAACCACACGGACACAAAGGTGATGGCACAGAAGCTGAACTAGTCTGATGGAGAGGCTGGACACCCCACAAGGCCATAGGACACAGCACTGGCAACCTGGCTGACCCGGCAGGTGGAACTTGCTCATTTTGCAAGTCCTGGTAGGTGCATGAGGAAAAGAAGAGCTGAACCAGGCCAGGCCTTACCAGCTCGTTTCATAATCCCATGACTTACCTGCAATGAGATCAAAACCATCAACAGTCTTATCTGTCTGTAACCAGTATCAAACTGTGGAAACTCACAGCTCTTTGCCACCAATGACTCCAGAGGAGGTCCAAAACACCAGCAAAATAAACCTTATGAACCACTTAGTCATCTTTTATGAGTAAATCCACATCAAACCAGAGTCCATCCGCACAGATAGCTAAGGGTGCATGAACTCCATCCATTGACCAGCAAATCACTGTTTCCCAATCTACCTTTAGAAGCACTACTGACTACTGCTTGCTTAGAAGCATTACTGCTTTTCAGCCATGACTCACTGTCCAAAATATAAAATAAATTGCTTTGTACCCTTAGGAACAACACTTCTAACTGGCAGCTAGGAGTCATGCATTTGAAGTTTTGTCTGATTTGAGGTATCTGCTAAAACTGAAAACTTCAGGAATGGGCTTGTTCAAAGTTGTTTGCCTTGGGTCATACAAGTATTAACTTCCCAGTTTTCGTCAGCAACAATTACATTTGCTGAGCAAAGATATTAAATAATGTTCTTTATGAACTACCAAATGTTATCATCAGAATAGTTCATCTCTGCTTTTTGCCACTGCGCATTACAAACCACAAAACATACCTCAAAACCTTGAGAGCATTCAGAAAAACAGGGCAGCAATAAAATCTCCTTTCTACAAAGACAAGTATTCCAGGCAGCACCATCTCTCCTTTCTGCATGTGCTTCTAATGTTCTTACATCAAATGCACATTTCAACATTTTCATACATTTGTTTTTGCTGAACTGTCATGATTTCTCTCTCAGTTCTATGGGGAAACTTTTAAACAGCAGTCGAGATTTGTGATGCCAAATGTGATCAGGGGTATCACAAAAAAAACCAAAAAAAACCCCAACCAAACACAAAAATAAAATGACAAAGCAGTTATTTTCTAGTTGGCATGTTGTCTGCCTTTGATTAGAGTCTGTCCAACATTAGAGGTACTGCTGTACATTCTTATTGTCTCTTAGCAAAGAAAAAGTCATGATTTTTTAAATACACATACTGAAAATTCATTAAACTCATTAATGATTGTAGGTGTGACACCACTTTAAAGTAATTCTGGGCTGATTCATACAGTCGTTTCTCACCCCACAAACCTAACTTGTCATAAAGACAGAACCATTAATAAACAGGTGTTGATTTATAAGAACTAGCTTGTGATTTTACACAGACCTCTTTTCTTCTGAGTCCAAAAGGGCTCCTGCCCACTCTGGGAAACCCCTTTTAGCAAAAGAAATGTCATGTTGGTGCAGCATGAGACCTTGCTGACTTCTGAGTTTATAAATACAATTACTGATACCATACTGATTTCCCTTCCTTGCCATGCTCCAGAGAAGTGGCTTTGGTTACCAACACAGTGTACAGGTGGAGAAGCTGATCCCCTTCCCTACAGGGTGAGCAGCAAGTAGGACAACAAGAAAGCCAACAGATAGCTGCACCACATACTGTAAGATGGAAGGAAGACAGGAAAAAGAGAAGAGCACAAATTAACCCAAGCAATGTCGAAAAAGAACTGCCAACCAAACCAAATGCAAACACTAATTGAAGTTTGCTCTGTAACTCATGGAAAGTGATTGTGGATTGTAAGCCAAAACTATTTTTCATATAGAGACCTGTCACCAGCTCTTTATGTGCTCAGACTTTGCTTACAAAGCAGTTCTAAGCCATGTGTAGTCAAGTAGCAGCATTTCCCATTTCTAGATTTACATGTTCATGCTTTCCAATTCTTATGTTCAGTCAGAGAGCCCCACTGGCCTGCCTCCAGCAAATCTGTAGCCACTAAGAACCTGGCTTATCGAGGATTTTTTTAAAATTGTGAACACATTTAATTTAAGAAGAAAAACATTTAGTTCCATCAGTGTTGAAAAAACCTGCGCATGTGGAAAAGCAACAGCTGCAGATATGAAGCTGAACAAAACCAGCCTGCAATGCTCTTCAAAACAACTCCCTGTCTCATGCTAAACAGGCAGGGCAGACATAACTGATGCTGTAAAAACAAACCATTATTTTTGTGAATGATCCACCTGCAATAGCTTAACCAGATTCAGTAACTGTTTAGCCAGAAGTCTGGTCAGCTTTCTGCCATTCCTTTCCCAGAGACAATTACTTGGGAACATGCACACAGTGACCCTCAAATGCTGCCCCTCTGTAGCAGGTCAGAGCCTCCTTAATTGCATCCTCCACACAAACCCTACTTGACTGCACTCAATCAGCCCTGTTTACCAAAATGCAAGTTCAAGCATGTATCAGACCAGGCTGCCATGAGCTTCCCGAGCTGCTGGGAGAGGTGGGGAGTCAGCGTACAAAGGTCCTGCGTAACAACCTGTTCTGTCTCAGAGCACATGGAGAACAAAGCAACTCACTTCAAGCACACTCCAAATGCAGATACCCAAAATATACTCCTTTTTGTCATTTTGACTGGGATTAGGATGTACTTTTATGTCTTCTGGACATATAAATATGAATACAGTGCTTTGAATTATAGCAAACAGGATCAAAAAGATACACTGTAAGACACCCTTTGTGCTGTCTTGTAAGTATGAAACAGCAAAACCTAAGAAGCTTCATATTTTCATAACCAGGTAAAAACAAGCACTGAGCTCATATTGCAGAACAAACATGAAGTTAGCTCTTGTACAAAGCTTCCCCTGTTTGTGCTCTATTCTCATCTTCCTAGTCTTGGAGGAATCTTTTCACTTACTCAAAGCAATGAAACCACATGCCCTAGCGCAGCTCTTGCTTTCCAGAAAATGAGCTACACTCAAGAAGGCGAATGAAGTCCTCCCAGAGGCTTTCATGTGAGCCATGTCTTTTCCACAGGATACCTCCTCTCGCAGCAGGAAGGACTGCCCGAGCAGCTGAGTTCTTCTCTCCGTACCACACACACAGGGAATGACAAGGAGCTGTGGATGCTCTATGAAAGCATCTGGCTGCTGAACTCTCCTCACACTCACCTGCAACCCAGCAGATTTACCTGGAAGCTGCTGCCTGCTGTCAGCAGCACCCACATGATTTTTTTTTCAAAAGAGAACTTGTCACCTGGCTCCACAAGATGGTAGTTTGGATAATGTCATCACAAAAAGTAGGACCTACTGTCACTATGCTAAGGCTGTTCATTTTGAACAGGACAGCGTGGTGCTGAACATCTTAGCCATTCACACTCTGAAGATGTAGCTTGGGCACACCCTCATAAAAAGCAGCACCTACTCTCAGTGTTAACAACC